>NW_019737091.1:568859-596107 GCF_002891405.2 Cryptotermes secundus | reverse complement strand
GTGTGTATGTGTAACAGTGAATTATAAAGTATATAAGTAGACATAGCGCTACAATTATGTGTAATTACTGGTGGTGTGTGTAAGGAGTAAATAAACCGGTTCATCCAATCCAAAACCGGCGTTATTAGTCACTAAAACACGTGACAATAATAATAATAATGACGACATCCTAACAATCCTCTTATCTGTGAAAAACACTGAAAGAAGTAAAACACTGTTAATATTAGCTGTACTATTGTGTTCATCAGCCATATATAAAAAGATATTCAAATTAGTCCTAATTAAAAGTTAACTAAAAATTACTGTAGTGGATTCTCTATGTAATGCAATTCCTACCAGTAAATGTTGTAGTTCTCCGGTTCCAGATCAGCCTAAACCAAGCTATGCTATTACGTTCTTCTGCCAATATTACTCCCAACTACAACATCCTGTGTCTGTTTATTGACAAAATTCCTATCTTCGTGTTGCTATAGGGTAAAAAAAGTACCGGATATAATAGCCTTACTATCTTGGGAAATGTAATAATTTAATAAAGAAAACAACACAGAAAGTTCACTTCTGTGAATTATTCCATACCGGAGTATATTGTACTTAGGGCAATCTAATTCGATGTCTACATGAGTATAAACGTACACACGGAGGCGCGCGCACACACACATACATATACACACACTCACATCAGGGTTAGGTGCTGAAACGCCTTTCCTTTAAAAACCCGACAGAAAATTCCTTCTTCAGAAGTTGGCAGCTGTTTGGTTGGTCAAGAAATGCCCCTCTGCTTATGCAACCCGAAGTTAATTACCGTCTTCAGAAGATTCCGAGAGTTCACCCTTTAGTGAGCCATATGTGTCCACCTGAACCCCCACACCCTCTGTCTGTAAGCAGACAACTTTTTCTTTGTCCCGTACATGCCATTTTCCCTTACGTTTTTCCCACGTAAACCTTCATGCATTTATTATTTTTGCAGTGCATGTGAGACCTCACTCTCCTTGATTTGAGCATCCCAACAATATTTGACTAATAAATATTTGAAATGATATTCTTCATAATATACTCGTAGTACAGGCAATTTTCAACGGCGTTTTTATATTACTTCTCTTGCTTTGAAAAAATGAAATTAGGCTTGCTCTGTATGTGTGTCTGTCCTCTCCTATAAACTTCTGAATTCCTGCACCAATATTTTTGATATTTGGTACGTATATCATGGTACCTGAGGCATGTTTCATAAATCCCTTCCACCAGTCTCTGTGTCTGAATGTGTATACCTCCTATCGTTGCTAGGCAACGACTCGGTAAACATTTTACCGCGGCAACAAATACACATACTACAATAGAAGAAATGCTGGAGGCGTCGTTTCTATTCGATTGGTGTCTTATCAAAGGAAAGAAGGCGGTTAGTTCTTCCCAGAACTTCTTGCTCTTTATTGAGTTTGTTTACTGTTTGTAGGTAAAATTTTTAGTGACGATCTGTGATATACATGAAATAGTCCATTTAAGGCCTTAAGCGGGTTTCACTTTATTATGCGCTAATGCGTCTATGAATCGGATTTACTTCATACTTTGGAGAGCAACTCTCCAATAGGCCCGATCGAATTAAAGAAAGAAATCTAGCATTCCATTTCCTACTGCCGTCAGAGATCTGTTCTCGAACTTCTTCCGCCTTTGCTCTTCGACTTATGTATCTCTGTGACAAACCATGGAGGCCCAGAGAGGTGTTACAGGCCGAGACTCCCACATTTTCTAGACAGGCTATTCACAGGTGGTGGGGGGGTTGTCAGCCTTACACGCCGGCCGCCCTTTACCCCAAGGAAGATTTCTGGTGCTCCTTTCTGTTAGAGGCTGAGTCGACCCCAAGGCCATAGTGCGGCTAGAAGTATTAGGTCAATTGAAAAATTCACATCATCGGGGCACGAACTCTCGACCTTTCGGCTTGTAGCATAGTGTCTCATTCAACTACGCTACCGCGTGCCCCCTTCCATTTGTGTGAGACACAAAATTACTAAGTTTCCTTCCATTGAAGAAGCAAAGCGCGAATTATGACTGCCTCTGAATTAGTCCAGAAAAATAGGAAAGCTATTGATTTGATAAATGAGCATATCAGCCAGCTGGATTATATTGAAGGCCTTTTGCGTGGCGGAATGCATTTACAATATTGAAGGGGCTAGACCGGCAGTAATACTCGTATGCGCCATTACTGAGGAAGGGAAAGAACAACTTCGGAAGTGAACTAAGTACCAGTGAAGTTTATATCAAGTGTCTGTAACATTATTACAGCACACAGCACACGATCCCAAGACGCCATTATAACGACAATGTATATAGATTGTCACTTGATACGGGAACATAGGGGCTGAGTACCGTTCCACAAGATGAATTGCATACGCCAGACTCCATCCCAGTTCGGAGGAAACACCATTTACATATTTAATGTATTCGTATTTTGTTCGGAACACTCTTAAAGGATTCGGCCGGTATATCTCAGTATAACGATTAAATTGCAGACTGGACGGCAGGGGAATAAGTTTTCGATTCCCGACGTTGGCAGAAATATCCCTCTATTTGTTCCTGTAGATCCCATCCATTCTACATGTGTATACGAATATACGTATATACATATATATTGTATGTATGTAGGTGTGTGTTCACTTATGTGTCCCCTTCTTGAACTTGTGAAAGAGGTGACCTATTTTAATGACACTTGGCGTAAATTTTACGTCATTAGAGGGTACCACAGTCTCCTGTTTTTAATTTCAGAAAAATAGTTTTAACAGCAGGGCAGACGCATGAACTTTTGATTTCAGGGCGACGCTATTTGCAATTTTGAAGTTATGTACCATAGCGGGGCTTAAAAGTGTTTTTTTAAGTTACTTTATGTAAAATATAAAGCAAAAAAGCAGGATTTTTGTTTCATGAAACTAATTAATAAACCCCTGGAACTAGTCAACTGATATTTTATATGGACATTCACAATGAAAATATCACCGGATTGCAAATTTTTATCTTTTTATCACCGGATTCATTTATCGGGGCACGCGGTAGCGTAGTTGATTGAGGCACCATGCTACAAGCCAGAAGATCGCGGGATCGAATCTCGAGGTGTATTTTTTCAATTTACCTAATCCTTCCAGCAGCACTATGGCCTTGTTGTCGATTCAGCCTCTAAGAGAAATGAGTATCAGGAATATTCCTGGGGGTAAAGGGCGGCCGGCGCGTAAGGGTGACAACCTCACCGCCATCTGTGAACCGATTGTCTAGAAAATGTGGGAGCCTCAACATCCCACAACTCTATGGGCCACCAAGGCCTGTTACATGGATACTTTTACATATTTTTTTTTTACTTTTACCGGGTTCCATATCAAGTACTGTTTATGCTAACATTTACAAATCTGCGACTCTGCGAATTCTTGCGGTTATGTCACAAATTTAACGCAAACAAACATCAGTTTAACAACTTCTTCCGATGATGACTGTGATGATGATGATAACAATATCTGCAATAGTAATAACATCAAATATTCTGTTATATTTATGAAGTAATATAAATTGAACCCTGCCGGGACTAGCTCTGCACTCGCGTTTATTATTTTAGCCTCTGACTAAATCGAAATTTACTTATTGCTGGATTACCCATTTAAAATACCTAAATATGGCATTTTTTTAATGTTGCGCTATAGCCCCAATTTGGGCCTAGGCCTACCTCCATGAAACTCTCCGTTTCACTTCGATTTACTAGATCTTACACATTCGGTAGGACTCCTTGGGTGAGTGATCAGCTCGTCGCAAGGCCTCTACCTGTAGACAAACACAGAAAAACGCACACTAAACATCCATGCCCTAAGTGGGATTCGAACCCACGATGCCGGCTTCCGAGCGAGCGAAGACAATGCATGCCTTAGACCGCTCGGCTACCGTGACCGGCAAATATGGCATTAACTACACATAATTTATGGTACTGGCAGTGTGTGAATTCAACCCGAAACTCTGTTTAATTACTTATATTAGATCTCACTCAGATATCTTCAAAGTTATTCCGTTTAAAAATTATTTACTTTCCTAACAAACTGATGGCATAACAGCGTCTCGTGTAAGGGCCTCATAGAAAGTAGTAAAATTATTTCTTTCCGTGACTGCATACAATTTTCTTCTGCCTATTTTATATATTTAATGCAAATTTGAAATGAATACCTTTGTTACTTTCAGCGTTCCTTCACCCCCCATCTACATAACATTTCCCTCAGCCCTGGCTGACCTGTCATTAGGAGAGACGAGGGGATCTTTCATCTTTCATTATTCATTCGAGATATAAAACTGTTCTGAAAAATCGATCTATTTCGTTTCATTAATTTACTTAAAACTGTACCGTGGCTGCGTTTCGAAATGTTTAACGATCATATATGACGTCTCTGGCTTCTTTGTTCTTGTAAGTTAAAGGCGATGACTCTGATTTGCACCAAATTCCGCCCTTTTATTATGACAGTGGAAACCGCGGAAGGGGAAAACCGAAAGGAAGAAGTAAGTTACAAAGCGATGGATGGAGCTTTCGAAAGAAGGAAATACAATAACTGTTATTTGCGGATTAGGTAAAAATTATGAAAAATGGCAACTCGAAATAAGAAGAAAGGAATTTGGCCGGTTATTGATCAAGATGTTCTTCCATTTATGTCCCCTATCCATTTTAATGCAAGATAAAGTCATTAAAGATATGAAACTTTGCAATCAATCAAAGCATTCGGAACGGGCTGAGAGTTAATTTTAATATGACCTCAGACGTACGATAAAAAATAACAGCAGAAACTATGCAATAACGTCCAATAAATACAACTGCACGGCAACTTCTACGACTCGAGGCACTGATGTTTTTCGGCCCCGTTTTGTTGTTCCATGTCCTGTAATAACGTAAGCTCTGGTCTGTGCATTGACCTCCATTAAAGGACATGTGTCGCCTGTTCTTTCAACGATTTTCTTCGAAATAATTCAGAATTGGAACAGGCCAAGAATAGACATAATTATAAGGAAGACCAGTAAAAGAGAACTATCCCTGTAACAAGCCGTGAAGAGCCACAGTGCTGTGAGACGTTGAGGCTCCCACAGTTTTCTAGACAATCGGCTCACAGATGGTGGTGAGGTTGTCAGCCTTACACGCTAGCTGCCCTTTACCTCCAGGAATATTCCTGGTACTCATTTCTGTTAGAAACTGAATCGACCCCAAGGCTATAGTGCGGCTGGAAAAATTAGGTAAATTGAAATCTCCAATAACCTCACTGGGACTAGAACATGCGACCTTCCGGCTTGTGGCATAGTGCCTCACCCAACTACGTAATCGTGTGCCCCATAGGAAGGCCAGTGGCTTAGAAAAATGAGTGGTCTTGAATTAGTGCAATTTTATGCCCCTGTTTTGAGGGTCATTCTCTATTAAATTTATGATTCCCACAGAGCAGCGAACCACGTGACTACGTGACACATTGCTGCAGCATCGGACGCAACAGACCCACATGGTTCAACTGCTGTTACATAATGCAACTGTTCTCGCTGTAAGCACATGGATTCTCAGTGTGCATTTTGTTAAAAAGGTATCGCCTTACATTTTAAAGGAAAATTATGGGATAGGGTTAACATTTGCACCATATTAAGGGTGGTCTTCATACTAAAGTACCTTGGAATCAGTCAATCGGTTAAGAAATTGAATCTGGGGTACTAGAAAAGAAATTTTTACGAAAGAAAAATAGGCTTAAAGTCACTGCTTGTGTGCATGTTTCTAAATCAGTTTTGTTCATCTAAGTAACTTTGAAATATTCATTTAAGATATAGCCATGAACTGGACACTGAACAGTGCAGAACTGCAGTGAGTATCGATCCGTAAGCCGTGTCTGCATGGTGGCAGTGAAAGTGACAATCCATAAGTTAATACACAGCAACCAAAACATTTGAATATCTGAGGTGTTTACTATTGAGGACGTTCTGAATTTTGTAGTTCAGAAAGGAGGCATTCCCAAGTTTCGCAGCTTCCATAGAAGAATGAATAGGGAAGAACAGTTTCTGTGCACAATTTCATTCAATTGTATGCACGTACCTCCATGAAGAACAGATTATTATCCACAATAGTTTATTCTGAGTGACCATTACTTAGACCAACACAAGCAAGGCACTAGAAGAACGGCCAATGGAAAAACTCCTCAGTCAAGCAACACTGTAAATGATCAACATGAATCCTGAGGTAATGATGCGGGCTCCTGCTATGATGTCAACAAAGATGCAGAGCACGGCGAGAAATCAATCGTCAGCACAAGACTGTGGTACTAATTCTAATCAGCAAATGTAAATGCGCCAGAGAACATACTCTTAGTGTGTACCAGATACACTGAAACAACCCTCACATATGCATCAGACATTGCGCCAAGCTTCATAGTGTCGGAGATGCCACAGTAAGGAACATCTAGCCTCAATATCAGACTTCTCAGAAACAGAAGAAAGCACCAAAAGCCATAATAATGACGATCGGTTATCCTGGCAATAAGTCGGTGCAAGAGGTAAGAAAAGAACAAGTCCAAGAACCAGAAACGTGCAAACAATGAAAAAGAATAAGCCGCAAGGAACAAATGATTAGCCGACACATTTAACAATCACTAATACATCTGAATCTCTGCGACATGCAGAAACTGAGGGCAGAACTACACATGAAAGAAAGGATCCAGCACCACCACTTGCAGCACTTTTCCCTATTTTTATTTTAATTTTTTTTTCATTTAAACTATTAAAGATGAGCAGCGACACACACAGGGAGCCTGCACAGAACAATACATGAACGGTGCTGGAAACAAGAAATAGCCGCTGCAGCACATGTAGACACAGAGCAGGTGTCCCTGTGATTTAAAACTTTAAATTTTGAATTTTAATTAAAGAATTTTAAATTTTAAACTGCAATTCTAAAATAAAATTGACGAGCGTATGTTGGCGAGATTTTTAACAAAACTGACAGGCTGGTGTTTTAGATTTTGGATTATGTACAGTGTGACAGCTACGTAGTGAAAAATACACCTGATGATGGCCAATTACGGCCGAAACATGTAGTGTAGAGGAAGAAAAGACAAAGAACTACAACCAAATAAATTGCTGCATTCACGACGGCATTTGTATTATTACATATAGAAGTGTATAGTTTAACAGGATGCTTAAATATAATATACAAGTTATAAAGCTCCTCATTGTGCAGTTTTCTCCAACCTCCTGGAACACGTCATTAACAGACTAAACTACACTTTAAAAATAATCAACGACACAATAAATACAATGACTGGATTATCACAAAATAAAATAGACATATTAATGGAGAAGAAGTTGAATTCCACACGTACACCGTTCAATACAATACCAAAGATGGCTTCCGGTGCAACACCAGACGACAAACCTCAAGATAAATAACCGGGTCACTCGGGGGTAGTCAAGGACCATATTAAGGAAAAGCGAAAACTACGTAAGAAGAAGATGGCAGATGAGGCGACATCCCGAAGATGAATGTAGATATAATGAAGCTACAAGAAAATTGAAACACCACACGAAAGAAGCATTGCAATGAATATTAAGTGAACACTAGAAGAGGACACGAGACAATCCACTGGACATAATCATTCACGACCCTATACCTACTGCTCACATAAATTTATTGCAGACACTGCAAATTATGTGTAATGAATGTGATTTGTAAAGAGATTACAAGATGCATACTTTTTGCTTTGATGCTTTCTTTCCTAATAGAAAGAAAACTAAACATAGAATTTTATATTCTCTTGCCGATGAATGTGAAGAACCTGTCTTCTAAGATGTGATAGATCGTTACCGACATTCGGAGAAAAATGCGATCCTCTGCAATGTAAGCGACGGTTAGCCAGAACATATGTTGTCACATCCCAGAAAACAGTAATTTTCATTTCCTGATTATTTACTGTTAATTAGAATAATGACATTTACATATATAAGATGCTGAAAAGTTTAACTGATCCATTAACAGCTGGCTTTCACGAGGGCTTCAGCTACTTTCACGCACTGGATTAGTGGTACAGCTCGTGACGAAGTGTACTGATGCTGTTCTATTGATTCCTAAATGCGGCAGAAACTGCGATTGTAGCCGTTTAAATATAAATGTAGTTCAAATGCAGTGACGTCATTGTTACTACATTAAATATTATACCCAGGGCTTTATTCTCAAACCCACAACTGTTACAGGGTCACCCCTTTGTGTTGCACGTTCAAGGAGGCGGCAATGCCTTTCGGCTGGACATTCCTGTCTTCAGGAAGTAAATACAACCCATTACGTTGATGAATATCTTTATTTATAAACACGGCATTTGTCCTTGCAATCCTCTGTTGATGTTTCGTCGGAGTTCTTGACGTTTATGTTGACCCAAATAGAGCCTCCAGCCGCTCACGCAAACGGGACTTCCTACAACAGAAAAGTAAAATTGAAGAGAAATCATTCACTGAAATATTATTAAAACATTTATCACATAACATTTTTATTTCTTTGTTTTTTTTGTTTGTTTCTGGAAGCAATAGAAGAAGAATGAATATCACACAAATTGCATGCATTGAACAGAACAGCCCATGCGATCGTCCCTGAATTTATTTATGAAGACTGACATAAATATCACAACTGTACGAGTTTCTTAAGCCCGATATAAACATCACTGCATTGCAAACCGTTTCAAACTTATTAGGTTAGAACAACACTAACTCTGTTCCATATATTGTTGTGAAGCTATGCTGAGTGACCTTTACAAACTAAAAATATCTGTCGAGATATTTGTTTTAGGAAGATATGAAGTAACCGCATCTCCACCACCGGGTGCCAGATGCTTGTACCATACCAACTGATGAAGCTTCATAATGACATATGAAACGTACTGTAACAGAAATTGCGAGACCAGTAAACGCATTACTTTTGGCAGGACATATCCCAGCGTTTAGAGATTCCACTAACACATTTACAATGGTTAACTAGAAACACTGCTGTGAACTTTTGTTTATTTGATTGTTTGACTAATGGATATTCTGAAGAAATCCCGGCTGTAGCGAAATGGAGATATTTTTAAGGTCGAGTTGCTTTCCAGATTGAAAGTATAGCCTCGCTCTTGTACAGGAAAGGTGTTTTCCTCATTGGCTTTTAGCGGATAAACTCTTAGTCAATATTTTTGATATTATATTCTAATTTCTTACGTGTTCAGTATGATTCGTTTGTCAATACAAAAGGTTTTTATTTATTTGTTTTAGCTTAAAATTATGAACATCATAATGCCCAATCCAGCACAGCACCTGCTATATAGATTTCACAAGGTTTTGTAGTTGAACTGCACGCAATAAATTAATATACGTTATAAAATATACGATATTTTATGCGTAAGAAGGCAACGAAGAATATTTCAACATTAAAGTGCCCTAAAATCATCGGCAACTATAGACAACCTTGATATAGTTTCTGTGTTGTATCAAAAGTATTATGACATGACCACCCTATTCGTGGGGGATGTAAATAGAGGGAGGGGGTCTCGAATCTGAGAGAGTAAAATATTGTCAGGAGTCCCGCGGGGCTCCGACTCGAGAATGACTGCACTGGCAAGGACCAACAACAATTGTAACGACAGACCCATCACCTCGTCAGAGAGGATGTTACATAAGGACTGTAACCGTAAGTGTTCAGCTGAAAAAATACTGGTCATGAGTCTCAAGGGTCTTGGCGCCAAGCTGAACCGTTTGGTGGTAAACCGCCAGCCGTAAAGTAATTCTGACTCTGACAGGTAGATCAGTACAGGACAGTTCAGATTTGAAGGTCGGCCTGAGAAGACAAGATTTAGTGTGATTGAAGACTTTATGTGGGACTCTTATACGTAGTATATCCGTTGCCAGGATACGGCCAATTAAGACTGAGAAGATTTAGCGTGTCCTAATTATTTGTAGTGTGGATAGCGATATCGCTGTGATTACATGTAGTTCTGAGTGGTGTTTATAAGTGATCAACAAATTCAATATTCAGTCAAAAGCTTAATATTAATTTGTTATAATCCAGTTTGTCATTTGCTTCTTTTCCAGGGATTAAGGCTGAGAAATTAATGGAAAGTTCTTCGATATTTTCCCACAACAATAAACAAATATCTTAGAATTTATGCTTAAACATTGCAGCGAAATTTCTTTGTAACTTTCAGGATAACAAATCGGTTTATTTTATTGAAATTTTTAATGTATTTTGGCAGTCTGTCAATAACACACGAGTCAAGATCAACAAACTGCGAAACTACAGGCATATTTAATTACGATCAGGAAAACCAAGTGGCTTACGCCTTATTCCGCCTGAGCGCTGGGTTCCAACTGGATATGCTATCTCTAATCAGCCAACTCGTCGTAACAAGTGAGCCACTACATTGCTTCTCATGTGGGGTGGGATTTATATTGCCGAACAAGTTAGCTCTACCACTAACACTTGACTTGTGTTCGGGAGATACGAGTACCTGCCAGGGGAAGCGCTGTATTTATATGCTCTCCATTCTCTTTAATTCTACTGGATTGTTGGGATATTAGGCTGTCTTGTAATAGACCTTGAGTGCTACTGTACAAAGATGTCACTTATAACTACTACGCATGACAAAGATGATAAGACAAGAAGGGAACTAACAAAATAAATAAATAANTTCTTCATAGTCACCGCCGTGAAAGCCTCAAATCTTACAAAATAAAATAAACTTTGAAAACACAGAAAAATATTCAATGAAGTCGTATAAATTATATAAAAACAACTTTTTAAAATGTTAAAATAAAATTTTAAATAAATATAAATTTGGACGTCAGGTCAAGCAAATAATTGACACCTAAAACCCCACTTAAGTGATGACCATGTAATATCGAAACAAGGTATTATTACTCGTGCTAACTTTTAAGGATTACTTATATTTTCTTTATCTTCCGGTCTAGAAAACCAAGATTAACGGCCGTGGGAATCCGTTGAACTGACCACGCAACACTCTCTATCCGCAAAAGCTGGTACTAACTTTGCCGATAAGCGGCGGTCTCTCGGTCAGTATAGTTCGCTTGTGGTCTAAAGGCCACGGAGGAAATATTTTTTATCTATTTTATATATCAATGTTGTAAATGAATAGATTTGTTTTGAATCAAAATCCTGCCCCTTGATGGCGACTTCCGACACAGGCGATACTTGTAAATAGTAACAAAATGCCGCGCCATAGCTCAAGCGGTTAGTCGCTGGCTTCCCACCGAGGCGGCCCGGGTTCGATCTCGGGTCTGGTCAAGTGGGATTTGTGGTTGCCAAAGTGGCACTGGGGTGGGTTTTCTCCCAGCACTTTGGGTTCCCCTGACAATCTTCATTCCACCACATTCTCCATCATCATAATCTCCCGGGGCAGGCTACAATAGGCCAATCAGTGGCCGCCGTGCCGAGTGGACCCAGTTGGACTCAACCCCCCGCCCCCCACTATGCGAATTTGAAAAAAGAAAAGTCGTAACAAAAGAATAGGTTCCAACAGGAGAAACTGATATACCTCAACCGATTAGTCGGATCTGACAGTACTTTAACAGCTCCTCTCTACCTGTACTTCATGCATGGCAGTTATACGAGTCTAAACCGGCCAGACACGAACAACACATACTGAATTCGGTGAAGATGCTAAAAAAATTAGTTCCAGTGCTTTGGCAAATTCTCGTTCCGGGAAAGAAAGACAAGCTGAGAGTTGCTATCGACTAATTTTGGAACTCGATCTTCTTACGAGACAAATGAAATTCAAGATGACGTAAAGAATAGTTGGAATTGTGGCGTTTTAATTTCACAATCATCACAGTTATTAATCACGTGTTTTCTTCTTTAGGATCATTAGAGGCAGGAGACTCAGTGTTCAATTACGGACGTAAGTCTACTAATGAGTGTTTTCTTTTGAGATGCGTCGTAATGTAAAAGGGTACTTTCTTCTACTCATTCTGATCCTTTGCTTGGCGTACTTTTCGGCCCTGAAAATAGAAGCAGTAAATTCTTCCGAAACATAAGTAAACTTATATGAGACTACACGGTATCACATCCCATAGTCATCGCCGAGAGTGCCTCAAATCTTACAGTTGTTAAGTAGATCGCTAACACTAAGTGGATTGGTTGGGTAAATTAGATCTGAACTCAAATTTCGGGATGTGGATGTAAATAGAAGACCCAGATAACCTTACCTGAGCGCATCTACCTTCCGCAGGGCAACAGGAAACCCGATCAGGTCGTTCCACTCCAACTCACCGTCGCCTTTCAGACTTCGAACCTCGTTTAGTGTTGTTACATCGGAGTAGTCGAAAGCAGTCTGTCGGGATAACAGTTCAAGGAAAGAATATATCTATAGCGTTCAATCATTTCATGAAGTCAACCAAAACACCATTTTTATCCTAGTCAAACAAAACTTCATGGATTGGGATTACTACTACTACTATTCCTTTGTCTCCTTATTTCCTTCTATGGATTAATGTGTTTTTCCTCCAGTGCTTGCCTTTAATTTGTCTTTTACTTTATGTTGTGATTGCCCATAATGAAATTACTTTTATGTACACTGTGCTGTGTCTGTAATTGGCCTTGTGGCTGTTGGCTCAGCACATAAATAATAAAGAATTCAATTGAATTATTATGGTTCTACAGCCCTTTGTTGGGCCTTGGCCGCTTTTTCAGTTTTTTGATTCTACACAGTCGGTAGGACTCCTTAGACTGGGGAACAGCCCGTCGCAAGGCCGCTACCTGCACACAGAACAACAACGTAGAATAAATGGAAAAGATACAAACATCCTTGAGTTAGATTCGAACCAACGATCCCAGCGTTCGAGCAGGCGAAGACAGTTCATGCCTTAGGCGGCCCATACACGTACGAGTCTGGCTCGCAGTCCGGCTAGGCGAGGAGCCGGGCTCGGATTAATTTCACCACACACGTATGAGATTATAAATTGCCGGAAGTCTCTTATATTGAATATGAACAAAACTTTTGAGATGGCTTATGACACGCAAGGATCAAACTGAACTAGGATGTACTGTGAATCAGTATAGATGAAAGTCGGAAATGTATGGCAATTGACAATGGAAGTATCCTATACCGAATTTTAAGAAAATCTATGAAATCATTTAGACCTTGATAGTAGATCATATACAGACAGACACGACCTCCACACAAGGCATTCCTGTTATTCTGTAAAGAAAGCCTGTAGGCTGGAATTCAGTGTCCAGTTTGATTATCAGCTTCTCAGGTACAACCGCGCTCCGTAGAGCTACGGACGTCCTGTTGCGAGACATTCTGCATAGATAGCGGGAGGATGAGGAGAGGAGGAGGTTATGCTGCGTACTAGAAGGAACAGTTTCATACACTGAGGAAATATAAAGCTAAGATGAATGAATGAATGTATGAGGGGTAGGCCTTCTCGGCCCTTGCACCGGGACCTACAGTGGTCTATTGTGCTTTAAAGCTAAGATGATTATGTGGAGTTCAGAATCCAGACGTTCTCCAAGGTTTTAATAATATAGCTGTTGAAAGTTACACAAGATTGGCAAAGTTTACACTAGTAGGTCGATAAGTCACTTATATTTGAGAAGTTTTTTTTTCTTGGCACTACAGCCCCAGTGGGGCTTAGCCTACCTCCATGAACTTCTCCGTTCACATCGGTTTTTCTAGATCTTACACATTCGGTAGGACTCCTTGGGCGGGAGATCAGCTCGTCGCAAGGCCTCTACCTGTACACAAACACAGAAAAACGCACACACACACACACACACACACACACACAAACTAAACATCCATGCCCTGAGTGGGATCCTGGTTTCCAAGCGAGTGAAGACACTAGATGCCTTAGACCGCTCGGCTACCGTGACCGGCATTTGAGAAGATTATATCTTTGATTTTACTACTATACTACTACTACTACTAACAGTAATCACTGTAACATCCCTAAATATTTCGATGTGCGTGGAGCGCCACGGAACGTAGGGTCGAGTGGAAGCACTTGTTTCGTATTTGGGGAGGTTCCCGCTTTCGAAGTTTGGTCCGATAGTGTTTCGTGGTGTTCTTCAGTCTATAGGGCGATTAATGGTTTAGTATTTCTGAACTGTTCCTTTCCATATATTCTACAATTCATCCAAACAAAACTAATACCCTATTATAAAGCTAGAAAGTTTGTACATGTATTGTGTGTTAAGCAATTGGCTCATCATTTTCCGGAGACTGTGAGGGCATTCATGAAATATAAACGCGGGACAAAGTCCGAACTGGATATTTTAAAATTAAAAATTCATTGTTTTGTTGCTGTACACTTACAGATCATTTTCATTCTCCCAGTTAGAATGGTCCTGTATTACTGCGTATCAAATAAAAGAATATCCAGCGAGTTAGATCATGCAGTAACGTTGCTATCTTGTACTCGGGACGTGTTCGCTTCGAAAGTGGCCGGGACGAATACCCAGACTGAGCTTATCGCTGTTCTCCTCATGTGGCCCAGCAAATTCTGAGATATTAAGTTAGAATATACCATGACTAACTCCTTCCGTAACTTCTTCAATTCAATAATCACTAATAACACTACAATTTAATGACATGCAGTCAGAGCCACAGCAACAGCGGGATGGGACTGGATAGATTTTTTTCCTTGGCATTACAACCCCAGTGGGCCTAGGCCTACCTCCATGAACTTCTCCGTTCACTTCGGTTTTTCTAGATCTTACACATACGGTAGGACTCCTTGGGCAAGTGATCAGCTCGTCGCAAGGCCTCTACCTGTAGACAAACACAGAAAAACGCACACAAACATCCATGCCCTGAGTGGGATTCGAACCCACGATCCCGGTTTCCAAGCGAGCGAATACAGTACATGCCTTAGACCGCTCGGCTACCATGACCGGCGGGTAGAATTTGGCTTCCCGAATATTCACCCCAATCTGGTTACCGCACATGGCGACAGAAGTGAGAATGTATGCGCAGTAAAAGGGGCCACCCACGGGCTGGACACGGGAGATATTTTTGCACATTCTGTTTCTACAGAGCGTTAAAAATGGGGCTATAGGCTTTAAGGGGGTATTCATTCTCAAACTTCCTGTTGCTCCCTTTGGAGCATGAGATATCCGTGAAACTCTTTAAGGGGGTATAACACTCGCTTAAATTAGAAGTCCCAGTCAGCATGTAACTAGACATGAATGCCTGCTGGGATATGGGCGAGTCACTGTCTGGAGTTGGTATCTTAGGTGGATGACACTTAGGATCAGTTGTTTTAATTAAAAAACTAACCGGTGCAATGTATCATTTTTTTGGTGAATGATTTACAGAACTCTTGGAACATGTGCCCCTTTATCAACGAAAACACAGGTGCTTCATGCGTGATGGGACACCAATTCATGTTCTCCACATTGTACTGCAGCACCTGAACCAGTCTTTCGGTGAACAATGGATAGCACGAAGAGGCCCAGCCAGCTGCCTACACGATTTCCTGACCGTAATCCTCTGGATTTTTGGCTGTGAGGACACATAAATTCTTTGGTGTATTCAGGGCCGATCAATGGCCTAGGCGTATTAGAGCAACGAGCAGAGAATGCATGTCAGGAGAGTTGAGTGAAACCAGGAATTTTCGACAGAGCGCGCACCTCTGCGTGACGAAGAGTTGGTAACTGTGTTGAAATGCATAGGAACAATATGGAGTATGTACCGTAGGGATCAAACGAGCATTGGCCGTATCTCAGCAGGCGTTGGTTTCAGGACACATATCCACTGGGACTTTTTGCTCATTTAAGTCAGTACTATATAACGTTAAAGCCCGTAACAATTTTTCTAACGCCCTGCTTATCCGAAAGTCGTGGTTGAGTGGTCAGAACTCCTTATCTGGCAGGGAGTCTCAGGTTCGATTCTTGACATTGGCTGCACTTGCAGATGTTTAAAGTGTTTCTTTCAGTCTCTCCTGCTTCAAGTAAGCTTTTTCCTTATCCCTTCCTATTCACATTATGTAATCTCCGCCCAATTGAATTTTAAACAACCTGAAACTGAAATGACGTAAGTAAATCGATTAAAAAGCGAGAAAAAAATACAGGAGCTTGGCATGGAAATTCTGAATGGAAGCCAAGAGTGTTAAGTTGCTATAACCAGAAAATAAATGGAGCTAATGCAGAGAACACACAGGAGGAACATTTGTTTTTATATCGTAGTTCTGAATTTCAAACATGAAATGCCCGGCTACAATTGGGATGATGGTTGAGCGGATAGAGCAAGGCCTTTGAGGCTTCATATTTGTATGCCACTCAGGGCAGTACATGTTGCTGGGTTTAATTAGCTCCCCCTTGGGCGTGCATTCAAATGAATTCACATCAGAGGGACTTTAACAGAAACATCGAGTGTTACTGCACACTAGTTCCTGTACTGTGTTGTACTCTTTTAACTTTTGGCTAACCTTTGAAATTCTTCTTCACTCATAAGATTTCCAACGGAATTCGTACTACGATTGAAAATACGTAGTAAAGATGAAACTGACACAATGGCTGACTGAATATATTGCATCTGTTATATTATTTGGTTATGAAATCTTAATTTCATTGCAAATAAGAATAATTCATTATTTCTTTCCTGTAAAGATAAAGTTGTCCCTGTGCTTAACTAATTAAGCACTACGCCATGAAGGCGTATGGGGGAGTGGATATATATATATATATATTCTTGACCTTGGCACTAACTGGAGGTGAGTGGTAAGTTTCACGCCCCGGCCGCTTTATCCCCGAAGAAAGAAACACCAGGTACACATAGGATAGGAGTTTGGGTGGATACCAGAGCCGGTCTGGACGAAGTGAAGAAGACTCTAGGGGGACTCGAACTCCAGTCTCTCGGTCGTACAGTCCGTAGACAGTTGCTATACCGATTACGCTATCTCGGCTCCTATTTCTTTTTTGTAGTGCATTAATTTTAAGTGTCATTTCAGGGTTCGATGTGCAAGGTGGTATTACAGAAACTGCTATTGAAAAACAGGAATGTTATAAATCGCTATGAATTGATGAAATTCAATATGAGGTACAATTGATGTAAACCAGGAGGTAATATATTATGTCATGGTATCCGCAAACTTACTTATTCTAATTGAAATTTGGAGGAATAGGCAAATTTTCGTGGAAAATTTTTGTTGCACCTGTTTGTAAAAATAAAGACGAAATTGCGAAATCTCAGGTATTTAGGTGGATGAGATGACTTTCAGGCATAAATGATAGCTGCAATTATACTAAGTACGGAATTTCACACAACCGATATAGAATAGTGCTACAACTTGGAGGGTTGGGCGGGGCATAATTATCCCTCATCGCAAAAAATATCCCACATCTAATGACATTCTTCTAGAATATTTATCCCACAGTTTCGCCAACAATGCGAGCACTTTATTCCTTAGAATTTTTACTTTTTACAACATGTTGCAGCCCCAACTGGTCAAAAAATTGGTAATTTTATGGAATAAAGTGGTTGCATTGTTGACGGAACTGTGGGATTAATATTCTATGTGAATGAAATAGAAATGCAACAGAATGCTTAAATACAAGAATCTAACGAAACGTTACAGAAGGCATCAGGCTTGAACGGATTCTTTAGAAAGACCCAGCGAACGGAAAATACTCCCGGCGATTAGCACTCTGAATGTTGAGGAGTTAGGTTCGTTGAAAAATATGATAAGAACATTAGCAAAGTATGAATTAGCTGTAGTGAGTGTACATGTCATTTGAGACAAGGATTGTACTGAATTAGCAAGTTTCTCTATAGAAATGGGGAAGCCAATCGTAAATAAGGGACAGTCGTTTACGTACATATTGGAGTTGTTCCAGCAGTTAAGAGTGCATGTTAGTGACAGGATGTCGTGCATGGTATTAAAGATCGATGGTGTGACATTATTGTTCTGACTGCTCATTCATCAAGTGACGATAAAATCGATGATAAGAGGAAGAACATTTTAAAGCACGAATTTCTCCTAAATACGATTTAACCTGTGTAAGATTTGAGGTTTTCGTGGCGCTGACTATGATACTGAAATGGATCATCTGGTCTGGTAAATTGCTGCTGGCCTTCGCCAGCATAGTCAACCTCAATTACGATTTCCGAGGAACTCATTACAATATTTTACTGTCTCACGGCATGAAGATGCGATATGACGCTTGAAAGATGAGGAGCAGATATGTACTTCTCTCGACCACGAAATGCTATTAAAATACAAGAGTCTTTGGTGAAAAATATGTGTATATAAAAATAATTAACTTTAACACTTACGAGTATAAAATGGAAAATGCACGAACTACCAGGCAGCAAGAAGAAATAATGAATTTGGACGCTTGCTTGAGACATAGGAGCTTGGAGGTTGAAGAATGCCTTTTGTGATGGGCTCTGTGCCAGTACCTGGTGATCATTTAATTAACCTGGGTAAATATACTGGGCCGGTCACGGTAGCCGAGCGGTCTAAGGCATGTACTGTCTTCGCACGCTTGGAAACCGGGATCGTGGGTTCGAATCCCACTCAGGGCATGGATGTTTAGTTTGTGTGTGTGCGTTTTTCTGTGTCTGTGTACAGGTAGAGGCCTTGCGACGAGCTGATCACCCACCCAAGGAGTCCTACCGTGTGTCTAAGATCTAGAAAAACCGAAGTGAACGGAGAGGTTCATGGAGGTAGGCCTAGGCCCACCGGGGCTGTAGTGCGAAGGAAAAAAATTACTGAAGGCTTGTAATGAACACTGACAGGAAAAGGCCTAATCAGGATCCAACTTTTAGCGTTCCTCATACACATTTGGTATTACTAATTGTTCCGTTGCCGGTCACAGTTGCCGTGCGGTCTAAGGCATCAACCGTCTTCGCTCGCTCGAACACTGGGATCGTGGGTTCGAATCCCACTTGAACCATGGATGTTTGTGTGATTTTATTCTGTGTGTAGGTAGGGGTGTCTTACCCAGCTGATCCCCCGTCTAAGGTGTCTTGCCGACTGTCTATAGTATCAAGAAACTGAAACAAGGGCTGTAGAGCCATAGATAAATAGATAATTGCTTTTTTACGAGCGAGAGGGAAACACTGAACCTCACATATCTGTTCAGAACGGATTACCGTTACCGTTACTGGTAAGCTTTCTGTATTAGTACATGAAATGTACACATTGCTCACCCTTCTCTTTCACAAATCCCTGCTGTTCGTGGAACAAACCGCGATGTATCCCGTACGTTTATTCCATTGTTCTCTCCTCAATTAACTACAACGATGGGACTCGTATTGCAGACAGGCTACTTTCAACAGAACCCATTTTCCCTTACATGTCTCCCCGAAATGTCATACACACTCACCACTGGATGCAGTCATGATGGGCCGATGGATCTGCCATACTTGTACATCCTTAATAACACGAATGTTTCTGCAAAAACGAGCTAAACTACACTTCAATACACGTCCATTCAAACCGCAGCGGATTACAATTATTGAGTTTGATGACATTATCCACCGTCCAATTTTTAGTTGAGACACAATGTTTAGGAGACTCCGTCTTCAGGTGGAACATACTCTGTTGGGCCCAACCGATAGAGCTAGTCCCTATCTCCAAACACCAGTACCAGCACAAGATAGGATATATAAACCAAGCACAGCATAAACCATCTGCGAGAATTAAGACGAATGAGAAAAAATTAAAAGAACTCCACACACAAGAGGCATTGCACTCATATCCATGCTCTATTTCACGTCTATTGTTGTTAAAATCAGAATACTAATAGAATAGAAGTCATCACTAAAGATACAAATTCTCTGTGTGGTACCAACATAAAAACACAATTTTCACACAAAATGTACACTGGACGGATTTGTACTTTTCAGCCTTTGCTGAAATAATGGCAGTCCAGACGAGAGAGATATGCAAGCTAGGTTGACTCATCGGAGGAGCAACCACATACATGTTGGTGGATTCCTTGTATTGCCTTTTCAATTCAGTCTGCAAAACCTTCTCTTCTTTCCAACATTTTGTGGCCTTCTTCGTGTGCATGTTGGGCCAATTTTGATTTTTAGAGCAGACCTTGAGTCAGATTGCATTTGTGCTCCTTTTAAGTTCTGCTTGTTTTACCGATGTAACATCTGCCATAATCACATGGGATGCTGCACACACACTGCTTCGTCTGCTGAGTATCTCTAACCGGCCCAGTTTTCCTCAATGTCTCACGGAGTGTATGATTAGTTCTGAAGCTTATCCTCTTATTGAAACGTGTGATCGACGTGACTGGAGCTTTTTTCTGTACTAAGTAAGCATTTTGGCATGAAGATAAATGGGGCAATGGAGCTACATATAGTACCGTACATTACTAACGTCGGTTTTAGTTGAAATCAGTCTTTAACTTCGGGCTCCGTCCGATTTACCGATTAAGAAATAGGCTTCCCAGTATTTATTGAAAAGGAGGCTGAATAGGCCCCAGAACCGATCTGGATGCGATGTAGAAAATACAAATATTTTGCTCATGCAGGATATCGAACATTGAATTCTACATCGTCCAGCCTGTAGCCTAGTCACTATACCGACTGAGCTATCAACACTATAATATCGATGAAGAAAAATAACATCTACTTCTTAGTTACTTCTTAGTACGCCATGTAAGATATGAAGTTTTCTCTGATATTTTATACTCGAGAGCATTGTTTCTTTTGAGAAACTGTCCTTGTTTCCTCCATCTGTGTCTGCTATGAAGAGATTTTAGGAAACACTGCTTAAAGGAAGAATAGAAATTCAGTTTTCCGAATATGAATATAAATTTGGCTTTACGGATTGGCTGTCGGAGCTATGGCCGTATTTTATTGCTGTATTAAAGGATTCGGTAAATTCCATTTGTGTGGAAAATTTATTGTTTAAAAATCAAAATAAATCCATTGTCTTCTTTGACGTCCTCCCAGAGTTCTAGCAAAGTGAATCGGACTGTTGGTGGAAAACAAATGAAGCACGGCCTGAGGACTGCCTCTCGATTGTCTGTAGCTTGCCGCGCCGCGTGTCAACGACTACCCACGTTGGTGGTTAAGCGGGCCTCTCAGAAATTGCGAGCCTATGGATGGCCTGCCAGCGTGAATACGAATTCTGTTTAATTTCCAGCGTATGTATGTGATGCTAGAATGAATGCATGTCAGAATTCTGACAGTGAAACCGTGCTATCTCTCTCATAAACGCATGTTGCAATACACGGAGCAAAACAGGACAAGACACCTCACAGAACATTGGGATTCCTGTCACACAGAAAGACAATATGAGCAAAACATTGCGCTGTGCTTTCGTGTGTGAACAGCAAGTACAATTAATTAATAAGATTTTAATATTATACAGCGCCAATTTAACAAGGAAGCTCGACAGAAGGAATTATGACTAACAAGCTAATATCCATGCTCAAATATTTAAAGTTGTCCTTGTGCTTAACTAATTAAGCACTACGCTATGAAGGCGTATGTGGGAGTGGATGTAGAGATCCATATTTTCTTCACCTTGGCACTTTCTGAAGGTGGGTGGTCAGATTCACGACCCGGGGAATAGCCTCTGATATCCAGTGGATAGGAGTTTGGATGAACCCCAGAGCAGGACTGGACGAAGTGGAGAAGAGAAAATTCTTAATTCTACCGTGTTTCGAACTGCAACGCCTAACTTAACTCATTGATAATGGACCGATTGTAGAGTGACTGAGGTTAGCTCTTCCTGGACCGATTGTCCAGTGACTATAGCTCTTTTCTTAAGGACCCGAAAAAGTAGGTGTCTCAAAACATTTTATATGAAAATGTAAACAGGTCCAGCGAATGTTGCGAATACTGGAAATTGGACGAAGTCGAAAAATCCGATAATCGCGAATATATTACTGTGTTTGCAAGTGTCCGCTACTGGTTTCTGTCCCCAGCCAGATGAAACCAGTTTAAATTCCTCACATTGCTTAAGGTACATTATGATATTATTCTGGAACCTATTCCAGGACTTGTAAGTAGTTTTCCCTTAAGGTTTAGAGACAATATTTTTCTTTATGTATATCTGGTCTCTTTTATGCGTGACACATATAATACCTTCATCATCATCCTCAATTCTTCATCCGATGAATACTGATTTAGGAGTTTCTTTCCCTCTCGCTCCCGCTTTGGAGCACAGGGCTGATTTCTCAGTTTCAGTGATCATTTTTACAGACGGTAGGACTCCTTGGGCGGGTGATCAGCTCGTCGCAAGGCCTCTACCTGTACACAAACACAGAAAAACGCACACACACAAACTAAACATCCATGCCCTGAGTGGGATTCGAACCCACGATCCCGGTTTCCGAGGGAACGAAGATAGTACATGCCTTAGACCGCTCGGATACCGTTGCCGGCGATTAAGGAGTACACATTATGGTTTCATAATGCAAATTTTCTGCAGCTCCCTGTCATTTCTCTCTTAAGTCCAAACCCTTTCCTCAACACCCTGTTTTCTAACACCCCCCATGTTTTTCTTTATTAATAAGACAGATAGGGTTTCTTCCCTCTACGAAACATCATGTAAAATTATAGTCATACAGAAATATTTTAATCTTCACGCTTTTATCTAGCAGACTGGAAGACGAAGATTATGAACCGAGAGGTAGCAAACAATCACAGAATTTAATCTGCACTTAATTTGTTCAAGAGCGGAGTTTTAATTAGTTGCTGTCTTTAACAAGAAGCCGAGACTAATGAATTGGTACAGCCATTATGCTACGGATCTGACGGCCGGCAAATATGTGTACGATTTCCGGCAGGAACGAGGTATTCCCTTTCCCATAGCGTCTACTTCGACTCTGGGTTCCACAGCCTCCTATACAATGGATACTTTCCCTGGGGTAAAGCGGCTGGTGCAGGATGTTGAACAATCATCTCCATCTAACATTGGCTGAGAATGCATGGGGCTTTACTCTATTTCCCCACGCATTTTCATGGCGTGATGCTTAATAAGTAAGCACAGGGACTACGTCAGATTAGTGATAAGAACAATTATCATTTCGTTATAGCCATATCCAGTTCAACCCTGTTGGTTTATGGACGATCCTGAAAGTGTTCCTGGCTTTTCTAAGTCTTTCTAGAATAACTCCTTACTTTTAAACAGGTAGTAGAGAATTTTCCAAATTTTAACCTACCCACCGCCGCTCACAGTGGCTGCGTGGTTTACGGTATGAAACGCCTTCACTCGCTCGAACACTGGGATTTTGGGTTCGAATCCCAATCAAGGCATGCATGTATTTCTGTGTTTATTTTGTGTTTGTATTGTCCTGTGCAGGTAACGGCCTCGCGACGGGCTGATCCTCGTCCGAGGAGTCCTACTATCTATAATTAAGAAACTGAAAAGGAACGAACGGTTTCACGGATGCCCTATGCAACAGGAACAATGTCAGACAGATAAGTAGATAGATAGACAGGTAGACAGATAAGTAGATAGATGGATAGACAGACAGATAAGTAGATAGACAGATAAGTAGATAGATAGATAGATAGATAGGTAGAGAAACTACCAATCGTGTTTATCTCCTGTCCCATTTGTCACTATAACTCAGAATATAAGAGAAAATAATCTTCAAATTACTTATGAATGAAACACTTCTATTGCAAAAACGCCCAATATGTGACGCACATATTGGGATATTCATTACCTCTTAGTGGAATAACCCTAAATTCCCACATTTTGTTCTTGTGACGTGTATCATGAAGATCCAATAAAACATTAAGTGATTTGTGTAAGTGATGATGTCCGCTGTGACAGAGAAATTAAGCGAGACAGTGACAACGGAAGAAAAACACAGGATGTAGGTCTACAATTAACATATTCTCCCACAGTGCTTTCATTTATTTATTTAGTAGGGGCTCGATTTCTCTTANCACAATCCGGTAATAAAAAAAAAAAAAAGAAGCAAAATACAGGTTTCAAGAAAGTTCTTCTAAATAAGCATTTATGATTGACGATAGAGAGACTATACATACCTACCGTCAGAATTAGTACTAGAAGCGACCAACAAGTATGCACTTTATTTTCATGCAGCAACAGTACAGATCCTATGGTGTACAGACACAAGTGGAGGGTTGTTGTGAATACGGTAATGAATTTTCGGGTTCCATAAATTGTTGGGAAGTTCTTGAGTACCTACAAGATTGACGGCTTCTCATAAAGGGCTGAGCTCCGTGAAGTTAGAAGTTATATTTACGACACTGACTGTAACTCCGATTATACATCATTGAATGTTTTCTTTTTATTGCTAGTGGGGTGGGACTAAGTCCCTTGCACTGCGGCCACGCTTGGCCTATTGTGCCAGCCCCAGATGATAGGTGAGGGTGATTGTGGAGCAATTGGTGGAATGGAGATTGGCAAGGGAAACTGAAGTACTCGGTGAAAACCTGCCCCAGCGCCATTTTGTCTACCAAAAGCCTACTTCAGCAGACTCGGGATCGAACCCGGGCCGCCGCGGTGGGAAGCCAGCGACTAACCGCTTGAGCTATGGCGCGGCCCTCATTGAATGTTCAGTGAATAATGAACTGAAAAGGATCTGAAAGGAAGGTGTTATGGCCTAATATGTGGTTTTCCCATTATTCCGGAAATTTGTTCGAAGGACCGAAGAAAACCAATCAGAATAGTCGGTGATCTGCCTGAGAATTGAACCGGACACAGATACGAGTCAGATGTTTTACCGCGTGACCAACTTATTTTTTTTTCCATTTTTTAGTTTCTTTGGGTGGAATGAGACTGAGTCCACTTGGTACCTCGGTCACTGAGTGGCCTATTGTACCAGTCCCGGATGATTGATTATGATGATGATGAATATGGAGTAGTCGGTGGAATGAGAATTGGCAGAGGAGACCGAAGTACTCGGAGATAACCTGCCCCAATGTCACTTTGTCCACCACAAATCTCACATGACCTTACAAGGACTCGAACTCTGGCCGCCGTCGTGACCAACTTTCTCACTTTCTTTGGCGCTTGAGAGTCTATAAAATATTCTGACACGAAATAATTTATTTCTATCTCTCTTAAGATAAATTGACAAAGATATCAGGTGCCTCAGCTGCATTTCAATCATATACCTCCTTAATGCAGTTCGGAAGAGTTATCAATTGGGCTAACCTGTTCGTTAATTAGTTTAATGGATTGTAATCCGAATAATCTATGAATCACAAACGAAAAATACCAGTTACAATCTATGACTTATGCAAATTAGAAATGATTGCTTTGGATATGAATGACAGTTCTTGTAGTTTCGCTGTATAGTGAGATTGTAAACTCAGGAAGCACTCGTGTCCAAATGCCATGAGGGATGTTTTAATTAAATTCTTCTTCCCCTGGCAGAATTTGTTCCTGGAATGTGGTACATGCTTTGGGTCGATCGATTTACGCCATGGAAATTTTGCAATCTACAAGGGTAGCTACCTGCGCCCCCCGCAAACCTTCCTTTCCGTAATGCTGGCTGAAGCGACTGCAGAGGATTTTAACATATGAATTCCCATTGCATTTGCATACGTACGTCTCTCTCATTGTTCTCTGCTGTCCGTGACCCCATACATGGGATCTGAGGTATTCTGCGATGTAACGTCGTGTAGTCCGTCGAATGTCAACCGACGTTTCGGAGAAAATCGCCGCCTCAATTTTCAAGGTTAAAGAGTATATCAAACGACAAGCAAGTAGTGCTCTGGTTGCCGCCTGCTTCGTGCTGGTTTCTCGCTTTGCTTACTTTTAACCTTGAAGATGGAGGCGATATATTTCTCCGAAACACGGATGACATCAACGTACTACATGGCGTTACGCCCCAGAAGATACAACTCTTCATTATGCCACAAATTAAATAGTCTCAGTTGATTGCAGTTCTTGTATTTATAAAGATACGAGTTCCGAGTTTCAGCATTTATTTACATAGAAAGGTTTTTAAATCTCTGAGTTACTGAATTATATTAATTAAGGTAATGACGTACTTAATTTTAATTGATGAGATTGACGGAGGCGATTCGTCTTTTCTGACTTAAAATTGTTCGAAAAATAACCTGTCAGGATAAAACAGGGAATGAAATTATTTTTACGACAGAGATATATGTGGAATGTAACATCATTATCTGAATTTGTTATTGAAGGGTTATTTTACGTGTTATTTAACTATGAAATTTGGCATTTTGTATTCTGGTTGCGACGTACATTTTGAACTTATTATTAGCCCCCCATGACACAATCTAGCACACAGTAACCTTAGCTTTCAGTTCAATGTAAGCCAAAGATTAAAATTATTTCCTTAGTATTCTTGATATTATTTATTGGTTCTTCATTAGGGACCAAATATTTTCAACCGCACGGTTTTTGGCATTATCATTCATCAAAGGTATTTATAAACATTATTCCAACTTTCTTTCCACTATGCAGATAAAATGTTTACGAATTCCGAGAATAGATTTCACAGAACGAGAACTTTGTAGTCACCTACTTTCTTATGCACCCTATTGTAGTCTTGGTTATATCGGCGTGGTCCGTTGTCCAGATATGCTGGCCGTTCCTTGGTCCCATGTAAAACGAGTGTGAAGGAACCCAGATGACCCCTGTTGCTTTCCGGACCAACCTGTGCAAAAAAAAAAAAAAACAAAAAAACTTTATATACTAACAAATAATTTTCACAGTCTAACTGTGCTGCGGAGGACATGACTGGAAACTCTAGTTACGATTTCAAATCCCATAAGAAGTATACATATACACAACCTCCGTTTTCATTACCGTTAAACACAATGCTACTTATTACTTTGACTGCTGAGCCATGGTGTATATTTTAAACTGCACTGAAATAGATGAAATACATCAGCATTTTAATAACTCGGAGAGTAATAACTCAGTAAGCCGTTCTGAATATTAGATCCGGAATTTGATCTACAAATGTTGGTTTCCGTGAGCTCAGATCGTAATCAAGGTACCTGGATCCGCTGGCTAATTTCCACATAAATCACTCCAAATCTGCGCTGTGACATCTCTAAGACTCCTACAGCTCTACTATCGTCACTTTAATACCGTTTCATACATACACCTGTTGAGGCTGACTGTATGATTGATTATCAGTGTAAAGCTATCTGCACTGGTTGAACGTAAATCAACAAATGACATTCGTTACTTAGAACTAAGCATGAAGAAAATGAACATAATGTAAAACAAGCCTCACGTAACTTCGAACAAGGTCAAGAGTAACCTTGAATGCGCAGAAGAAAAATTTCAGACAAGGGGGTGGTTTCGAG
>NW_019737091.1:555347-568837 GCF_002891405.2 Cryptotermes secundus | reverse complement strand
AAACAACTGGCCGCCTGTCACTTCTCACACCCTCGAACCCACCCCCTTGTCTGAAATTTTTCTTCTGCGCATACAAGGTTACTCTTGGCCTTGTTCAAAGTTACGTGACACTTATTTTACATAGTCGCATTTCATACATATAAAATACAGTTAATTATAGGTCCATAAATTTTTAATTAGATCCTAATTAAATACGTTTCACAGTCTGAATTCTGAGTTTTCAAAGTAACAAGAATATTACGGATTTCAAAAATAGAAAAAAATACATTTGATACTTTCATGTGTTCCATAATTCGATTGTATTTCCTTTCTTCTGTGTATTATATTAATGCAGGCAGAAAGAATAAGCACAAAAGGAATTCAGTACCCGGAGGGACTCGGAAATTTCACTTCTTTTTGTTTCCACCTGGAACCAAATTACGCTGATATTCTGTTTTGCCTGTGGCACTTTTTTCTTGGTCACGTGCTACGGAGGCGAGTTTATTCCATCTGTGCACGCAGGGGGTTTCCTTTATTATGTCAATATTGCTACTTCTGATTATCTCTCTCTCTTTCTTTTGAACATGAGAAAGGCTTCTAAGAACTTTAATTAAAAGCAGACTGTATGAAATTTCGAGGTATTCCCGCCCATCAACTTAATCTCGAGAATGTATGTATCTATTATCCCGAAAGAGTAACTGAAGGACGTGTTTTCATGTGCCTGGTATATCGAATCATGAAAATAATTTTAATGCAAATATTTCCGGCCTTCACAAGATGCCCCTTGCGTCGAGAAACACTTTATTGATTTACATGTTCCGGGATTTAATGGTTGACAAAGAATGGGACCTAGGGGTGAAATTAGTGTGTCTGATAAAGCGAGATCAGTATGAAGTAAAGCAGATGATTATCGAAGTTAAGTAATTTAAATGTAGGTGTAGGGCTCTGCGATAACATTAAACAGGTTAGATACGACCTACAGAAGTGAAATTCAGAAATAAAAAACTATATAATATTCACAAAATAATTATGAATTTGGAAGTTAAAATAAAAGTTTCATGAAGTGTTCTATTTTCTCGGATATAACGTAGTTCTGCTTGCCAGCTGGTTCACGCTTGCTTCCTGCTTGGTTTATTCTTCGATCATGAAGATGGAAGGGACATATTCCGCCGAAAATCCATTGACTTTCAACGCACCACACGGCGCTATATCCCAGAAGATACAGCACTTTATAACCAGCAGTGTGAGGGTCTCAAATCCTAAAATTTTTTGTTGGAAGAATGTAGCTGAAATGTCTGGTCTTTAAGCATGTCGCTACTTTATGATCTGTTTGTCAATTTGTTAACATATCGATATAATTATACTAAAAGGAGTAACTGGAATGATAGTGCCTAATTTTTTGTTGCCTTCAGCTAAAAAGCTTGAGGACCACTGATCTAAATGCTAAGTTCTACACTGTGTTCTTAAGCTTTTCTACGTTGTACTGAATCTTCTTTGTGAAAGATAAGCCTGGATTTATTAACCTGATAAAGAGTTCCTCTGCTGCTTTACAAAGTGGAGCTTCACCACAGATATATCAAGAAGTAGCCTTTGGATTGTATCTGGGCCAGCACAGTTCATTTGACACAATCAAAGCTTGTATGATTTTTTAGTGCCATTCCTCAAATTACGCCCATGTTAACAAGTTATCCTCCTAATCAACGTTTCTTATACATTCAAAATTCCCCTGTATGTTCCGTGTTCTGTTCATATAACTTTTCTCTGATCATCCTAGAAGATTTGGCTGGAATAAAACAATAATTATTTTACTAATAACTACCGAGAATACTGTATGCGATTATTCGCTTTCACTTCTGTGCTATTAAAGAGGTCGTGTGGTGGGGTGAGACTGAGTCCAATTGGTGCGTCGGTCACTAACTGGCCTATTGTACCAGCTCTGGATGATAGATGTTGAGTGTGGAGCAGTCAGTGGTATGGGGATTGGGAGGTGAGACCGAAGTACTTGGAGGAAAACTTCACCAGTGTCATTTTGTGCACCACAAATCCCACATGGCTTGATATGGGATCGAACCCGGGCCGCCGCAGTAGGAAGCCAGCGGGTAACCGCCTGAGCTATGGCACCGCCCTTATTAAAGGGTTTATTGCTATATAGTAAATGGACTGTTGTTCAATCCCAGATGAGTACATATGAGTTACGTGGTTCAAGTGCTACTGGAGCGGAGTTTTCTCCGGGTTTCTTTGGAATATCACCACTTTTGTGGCTTATTATACGACTCTCTCTTATCTAACTATACAGCATTAAATATTGGGCTGAATAATGAACTGGAAAAGATTTTTAAATAAGCGGTCATGACTTAGTCGAGATGGCATACTGGCGTTTGCCTGGAGAGTTTGGGAAAACCACGAAATACTTGTCAGGATAACTGGGACCAATTTCGAAAGGAGCATCCTTAGAATAGAAATCTAGAGCACTGCCGCTGCACAAACCTGATCTATTCTATCCTGCTAATCATCATGTCATTACTTCTCAATATTAACCCATTGTGGCCCCTTGAGATGTGTGATAGCCTTGACCAGGCAGCAACGTATCAAATCTGCAGTTCATAACTTTGGAACTTATCCTCTATTCGACACTTTGCTGGTTATAGGGTAAGAACATTAGTTAAATAAGGGACGTAATTTTCGTAAAATAAAATTTTAGAACTTCTTAAATAAGTGTAAACAATTTCTTTAAATTATCTACTCATGATATCCTGACTCTGGAATGAAATCCCCGAGCACCAAGTTTATGATGGGGGACTTTTAAAGGCCCCCAATCATGCAGTCAGCTGTGATCCTGCTTACCTGATCAATTATATCGAGAACCCACTTGCCACGAGGCTGCTCTCCCCAGGAGAGTACCGACAAGAACTTCCAGCCCACGAAGCCTTTGTCTGATTGATCGCGTTCTCGAGGGCTGAGGAGCTGCACTCGAGTACCTGGAAACATTTTTATTACTTCAGTCGCTTGGAAGCCACTTCTGTATGCCCCTTGAGCGCTGCTACAATTACTTTATTTTTCAATTGTATTCCTTTATTTACAAGCTGAGCTGTTAGCAAATGTTCAATTCCTGGCAGGATTGCTGGGGTTTCTTTCCCCAGCCCTACCTAATGGTTACTGGGTTTGATTCCCGGCGATAAACAGTATCGTAGCATGAACCTAGCCATTCTATAATATTGTAACCTATATAACAATTACTATGCAACATCTTGGTAGACGCATTCCCGCAACGTACGTGCACGCAACAATAGAACTTCCATTGCTATGCAACGGCGCAATAAAATGCCTTCGGAACAATAGTGGAAGCGATGTTTCGTTATGTGGCCCGCGTCACGCATTCTGACACCTGACACGTGTTTGCTGTAGGTCCATGCCGCATCTATATGAGGGGGGCAGTTTGAAGCAACAAGACAGAGAACAGAATTGGAATTGGTAGCTGGTAGTAGCTGAGAGTACAAGGACGAGAATGAAGCGTGTCCTAGTGATTTGTGAAGTGGATATGTTAGCGACAGCGCTCTAATTGAGTGTGAATAAAGGAGATTGTAAATGAAGTTGTTAATAAAATTAATCATGTATTCCAGAACTCGTTATTATTAGCCTCGGAACCCCAGACACGTGACAATATCTACAGCTCAGACATATAAAGTATGGAGATTTACATGTGTGCCCCTTAAAGCATAGTTTCTCAAACTGTGGTTCGTAATATCAGAAGGAGTTAAGTAAGTAAGTAAATAAGTTAAGTTCTCCTTGTGCTTAATTAATTAAGCAACATGCTATGAAGATGCATTGGGAAGTTGATGTATAGCTCCGCCTATCTTGACCTCGACATTAAATGGTGGTGAGTGTCAGTTTCATGCACCGGTCCCTTTACCCCCGGAGAAAGAGCCTGCAGCACTCATTGAATGGTAGGCTTGGCAGGACACAGAACTGATCTGGACGCTGGGGAGTAGGGAAAAATTTCTCCCCCATACTGGGAACCGAAAATTGACCGTCCATACCGTAGCCCATCTTTATAACTACTGAGATATCCCGGCTCGTGAGGGGGTAGAAACTTATCCTACCCTGTTTGTTAACGTTCTTAAGGGGGTGTTAACTGGTAGTTCTTCTATTGTTGCCTGTATTCGTTGCAGTAAGAATGTTCACGGACATTCCTCTATTGTTATAGAAACGGCCCATATGTCACAGTGTATTTTCCCTGTTCTCAATTAAACACCAAAAATGGAGACCACGGCAAATGCCAGCATAATAATTCACATCTATTTTTAGCGTCGACGTTCGGCAGAGTGGAATGAGCAGCTTCAAACCACGGCCGCTTTGCCCCCGGTGATTTTGATGGATACAAGATTTCGTCTCGCTTGTGCCAGGGAATGAACTGTGATTTCTGAGTTATTCAGCCAGCAGCCTAGTCTCTATGCCGACTGAACTATCCCGATTGTTATAATTGTTATGTTAGGGTATTTCAAATGTCAAATAAATATTAACTTTGGACCGAGGGAATCACTAAATATTCTAACCCACATGGATGCTGAAACAAGTCCTGTCTAGAAGTGAGACCGTATGCAGTCTGGTCTAAGGAACATTCAACGGACGATACAATATAGTTATATAGTTTTTCTGGGCATTGTTGACCAACCTGCTGGAGAAGTGAGGTGCATCTCCAAGGCTCCACGCACAGTGAAAGCGATATTTGTCACCACCTCCACGTGTTCCAAAAACCTTATTTCCTCCTTCTTGCCTTCGCAGCCGTCGGTGATGAAGAGTATTTCGGATCGTATCCCGTGTGAAATTGTATTGTTCTTCCTGAAAAAAAATAAATTATCTATGTCCTCTTAGCATTAAAATAATTCTTCATATACTCGAGGTTACTGAATTTCTGTACTTTCTCTGTTGTCCTAGTATTCTGTCGGAACACATAAAGGAGGTATTCATGTCGGGTTCATATTTGTTACAAAAGCTAATTATAGTGGGCTATAAGCCAATCACAGTGGCTCGCTCTCTAAGGCATAAAATGTCTTCGCTCGCTCGAACGCTGGGATTGTGGGTTCAAATCCCACTCAGGGCACGGATGTCTGTGTGCATTTATTCTATGTTTGTGCTCTCCTGTGTGCAGGTAGAGACTTTGCGACGGGCTGATCCCCCGTCTAAGGAGTCCTATCGACTGTGTAAAAGTTCAAGAATCTGGAAAAGCGGCCAAGGTCCAACAAAGGGCCTCAGAGCCATAGATAGATAGATAGAGATAGATAGATAGATGGATAGGGGATTATGATGATGCAACTGATCAGTTTCATTGTCAAAATATTCTGAAAGAAAGCAACTAGGTTTATTTCAGTTCTCAGTTGAAAAGGGTGGCGAGACACTACAAAGTTTGGTCCATTAGAAACGTTTATTCCATTAACTGGAGACACAATTTGATAGGTGCCTCCACACCTTTCGACCTGAGAACAGAAAAGATCCAGTTATCTGAATGTTTTGTTATTTTATAATGGGCGAAGTCCAGAAAATCAGTAATCCAGGTGCAATACGTCGTCGGAATCGTCTGTTACCGGGTGCTTCATATGTTTCTAGGAGCTAGATATACGGCTTCTGTTTCATTTAATTCTTTATATTTATGTTGAAACAATTTATAAGATTAAATTGAATTCTGTGAGCTGGGTTGAGCATAGCCTTGTAAGTGCAACCGGTTTTACAGCAACTCGTAATGTCTTTCTTAATTATTTGCGTCATCAGGGGTTCTCTCCGACGCTGTTTGTCACAAACCTAGGGGTACAGTAGTTCATATTTGCTGCAAGATTCTAACGAGTATACAGTGTTTCAGGACTGCATATCATAACATCAGGAGAGTTTCCCTGAGGCCATTCTAAGTGAAGTTGTCATATCAAAATGGCTGCGGTTCTCAACGGCTACACAGCTCTGTGCAGAGCTTTAAATGGCCATAGGATACGCAGAATCGGCCACTATGATCACCGAAACTCAACCCATTTGACTTTCATCTGTGGGAGTATATGACCGCTTTGTTATGAACTCAAGGCGACGCATGTGAGGACACAATGCGTCGCAAGGTGGATGCGGCCACATGCATCGGTGATATAAATACTCTTTGTCGAATTATAAGTACTGTTGTGAACGAGCCAATTATGTACGTATATATCGGAGCGAACATTTATAACAACAGTGCAAATCGGGGGTTTATAAGGTAACATAAATCATTAAATGACAACTCTCATGACAATAAATGTGTTCGTCGCTTTCAGATCATCTCAATTTCCCTACCAATATGCCTACAACCTTTCGGAATCGTATTCTTACTGACATATTTTCCACTCATAAAGACCTAAGGAATAACCCACTTAAACTATAACATAAATTAGAGAAATATTCCGCGTGTTGTTTGTTCCTATAAGATTACAGGTAAAGGCGATTCGTGGAACAAGTACTTTCAAATCTCCATTCTGTACTATTAATGCGTAGCATGGCCCGATATTGCTAAGAAGGTACTTACAGGAATAATGGTCGAGACTTTTATTCGGGAGGCAGTCACTCGAATTTCGATAAGGCTACTTTCTGTTTTGTCGTCGACTCTTCATTTCCTTCCTCAGCGTCTCAAAGTGCATTACAAGATATTGTCTTCCAATATCAAGTGAAACCCCCTTCTAGAATCGAGTTCTGTTTTCTCTTTGTCCATCCGACACTCCTATCGTAAACAACCCGACAGCGGCTGAACCGGTTTTCAAGACATCCAATATTCACAAAATTCACAAAAATTTACCATCAAATTTCAATTTTTCTTAAACGTGAACAATAACAATGATGCTGTACACGAAGCTCTTTTTTTATTGCTATTGAGGTGGGACTAAGTCCCTTGTACTGCCGCCACTTCTGTCCTATTGTACAAGCCCCAGATGATAGGTGAGGGTGATTGTAGAGCAATTGGTGGAATGAACATTGGCAGGGGAAACCTAAGTACTCGGAGAAAACCTGCCCCAGCGCCACTATGTTCACCACAAATCCCACCTGACTAGACCCGGGATCGAACCCGGGCCGCCGCGGTGGGAAGCCAGCGACTAACCGCTTGAGCTGTGGCGCGGCCACACGAAGCTCTTACTTTCGGTCTTATCTGAAGCTAGAAACTCGCTCCTGGATGTGGAGAAGGAAATGCTCCCACTACACGTTGTAGGGAACAATAAATTCTTATATATTCGCAATGTTTCGACAACGATAAAAGAGAAACTCACAGAGGTTCAGCTGCTGCTGTGCATATAGTTTTGGGCGGTACGTTGGTCCAGTTGGTGGCTGCAGTAACGAGACCGTGGGCGTTCATCAGTCCGAAACCGAACCGTGTGTTTATCCAGGCACCAGCTGCGTTGCGCTGCCATCCCGTGTTGTCGCTCAAAGGGGCGTACTCTGCCGTCCACATCACCAGATGCTGCACATCCCTCCAAGTTAGCTCAGGGCTGCAACATTACAGGCCATCTCTTGTACCGCCCACTTTCCAAAACGCAACAAATTAAGGCCTGAAATATTTTATTTCTGATTTCCTTTGTATCATTGTGATACGTGGTCTCTTACTGTAACGGAACCATTCGATTTGTTTTTAAACAACGCAAAATAAGTTGGATATGAGGTTCTCACAGCGGTGATTATTAAGAGTACCATGTTCTTTGAGTGATGCAGTGTAACTTGATAGAAAAAAACACACATATATACCACAAGCAAATACTGCTTCCAATTTGGATGTGTTGAGTGGCCCAAGGAATCAGCAAGAAGGGGTTCTGCTCCTGATTTATTTCTTGCTATGCTCTTGGCTTACTCTTCTACTCCGAAGATGGAGTCAGTATTTTTCTCCGAAACGTCAGTGAACTTCTATCGATCTGTGCAGGGTCAAAAGCCAGAAGGCAATACCCTTCAAGGCGAAGTAAGTAAAAATGACTCTATGGTTATTTTAAAACCACGACATAAAGACGTGAGGAAGATGAGATAAAGCTCCACGCATTCTTAATATCTGCACTAGAATGCGGTGGGTGATCAGCTTCCATAGCAACCCCCGTACGCGTGATGAAATAGTAACCGGCGAACATTGGTTAGGAGGCTGGGGGTGGACACGGAACCGACATAGACAATGTGGCAAAGAGAAATATCTCTCTCCTGCTTAGAAATAAAACCCCGATTCCTCGGTGTAACGAGAGAGATGGCATAAGTGCGAAGTTGAGGTAGGCTTTTAAATAGTGAAACTCGCTTAATGTTGTTCGTGATAAAAGGAAAGAGGTTACGACAGATAATTAACCCGCGGGAATTAAAAAAATGTAAACTATTTGTAAGGAAACCACTTGGAAGACCAAAAAGAAGATTGGAGGCCATTATTAGAAAGGATTGCAGAAGGGCAGGTTGTGCACACCTGAAATGGAGTGAACTGGCTTAGAAACATCAAAGGCAGAACATATATGCAGACGGATAAGGAAAACACGAATTTTATTATTATGAATTAAAACGACAAAATTATCCCTGTAACGGACCGTGGAGGCCCATAGGGTTGAGAGACATCGAAGCTCCCACATTTTCTGTAGAAAATCGACTCACAGATGGTGATGAGGTTGTCAGCCTTACGCGCCGGCCACCTTTTACCCCCCGGAAGATTCCTGGTCCTCATTCCTATAGAGGCTGAGTCGACTCCAGGGCCATAGTGCGACTGGAAGGATTAGATCATTTGAAAATTCCAATTACCTCATCAGGAATTGAACTTGCATCCTTCCGGCTTGTAGCACTGTGCCTCAACCAACTACGTTACCGCGTGGCCATATTAATATCCATTACTGATAAATAATGTTCAGAAATGAGATAGCGGAGAAAATTGAAGATGATGCATACAGCAACGTACTTCACTTCCAGAGCGAGTGCGATAATCCCTGCAGCAAGGGGTGCAGAAGCGGAAGTTCCGGTATGTTTGATTGTGCACGTGTTCCTCAGATCTGTGGTAGCCTGTGAAATAAACAAAATGATTCAAATGGTGGATCTAGAAGCATTGGGAAGTCAATATATAAAATGCTATACGCCTTGTTAAGAAAGTCCTTCTCTCTGGAAATCGTAACAATCAAAAGAAAATCTTCTGTAAGGGCAGGCTGCAGACGCCCGTCTTCGCAGTTTCAATTTCAAACAATTGGGATGCAATTCTTTGTGCAACCGCAGCTACAGCTTTTCGAATGGTCTTTTGAAATTGAAATATTGTGGCGTACAGACTAGTTGCTGGGCAACAACTCGTTAAGCACATTCACGCGGAAGCAAACGCGAACAACAATAAGATATCCATTGCTAAGTAACGGATCAGTAAATACACCTCCTTAACAACACAATATGTTTTGAATATGTGTTTTCTGCGTTGTCTGTGCAAAGTAGTTAAAAAGAAGTCTTGATAAGAGTTAGTTGTCAGAAGTTTAGATTTCATTTGAAGAAGAGTTCATTTGAGTTGTAGTTGTTGTCAAGAAATTGGTTCAGTTCTGGAGATGGCAGTCGAAGGTGACTGAGAAGAAATAGCAAGAAATTAGGGTGCGAAGAGAATACTTCATGTGTGATTTGAAGTAACAGTGAGGCTCTTATAAATCCGTTGCCAGGATACGACTAGTGAAGACTGAGAACCCTAGTGCGTGTGTAACGGTGAATTGTGAGTGTGTAGACCAGCGATAGCGCTGTATTGCCTGTAGTCCCGAACTGTGTGAATGTATAAGGCACAATAAATCCAATCATCCAATGAAAATTCCGTATTAGAAGTCACCACTACAGGTGACAACATTAAAACACGTTTACAAATAAATCCTATAATAGCCCATCCTGTTATAGTGTCCTTCCGGTTACTTCTGTATTCACCTATAAATTCTGTTATCTGTATCATCTATAGCTCTCTCAAAATTTCTTGATTTCTTTTATGGTTATAAACTGGCGGGCTAGGGGTGGACGGCCGAGGTTCAATTCCCGACAGGAGAAAATTTCTTCTTCACAGTGTGCAGACCGGCTCTGGGGTCCACCCAGCACCGGGGTTCTTTCCCCACGGCTAAAGAGACTGAGGTGTAAAGCTGATTACTCACTACCATCTAGTGCCGAAGTCAAGAATGGTGGAGCTGCACCAGCACTCTCCACACATCTCCATAGTGTTGTGCTTAATTAATTAAGAGCAGGTACAAATTTACATTTATGGTTGTAAATCGTGTAAATCTTTTCCTCGGGAAATGCATTTATGCTGCTATAAATCTTCAATCGTAAATTTTTCTTATTACTTGTGATTCATTATCAAAATATTTGTCGAGCAAGTGAACTGACACAGCGTTTCATCGACGTCTTATGCTCCAAGGAGGAGCACACAACTCGTTACTACAAGTAATTATAGCGCCATCACTACTCTCCACACTTTGCAAATCACTACAGCACACGCTAAATCTTCTCAGACTACTTTCACTAGTCGTTCCCCAGTAATGGATCTTGACAATGGAAATTCTTCAGCTTATGTGCTCATGTCATTGCCCGCTGGCTAATTCTACTCTCAACTGACTCATCGCTCCAATTGTCCTACGTATAACATCTCGACACGGACGCACAGAAAACACCGTTCCTCTGTTGTAATTCAATTGTTGCCTAGTAACGGGTCTTGCATAGCTGTTTGTCGTTACTTAGCAACGGGTCTCTGCGTGCTACAGTATTCTGACCAAGAACCTCAAGCGTCTGTCAACGCAGTGCAACCGAATGTATACTTACTATCATCTGGTCAGAGTAGGCGCCGCTGGAATACGTGGCTGCCATGGTAGCAGCACAGCGCTCGCCGTACCAGGGGAACTGCCCTTGCTGCGACGCGCTGCCGATGGACAGCGTGTAGACACTGCCAATGTAGCCGTCACAGTTGCAGTTGTCGCCCTTACTGCCACCATTCCCAGAGGCCCACACGAAGATGGATCCTTTCCCTCCACGACCCTGTGTAACAATGTCTTAAGTTATTAATTGTTATGCTGTGTGAAGTATCGAGGTCGTACTGAATATTGGACTTGGGATTCCCAAGGCTGTAGCTATGAAGCGTGGTCTTGTGGGTTGTACTGCCGTGCAATTCGAGAACAGCCCGATGTTTCGGAGGAACATACGGCCTCAATTTTCAGGGTAGAAGGATAAGACGCGCAAGATACCAGCAGAAGCAGACGAGCTCAACTTGCTCCATGTTTCGACCGTTGCTTTGTTTTTGTCATGCTTCGGCCCTGAAGATGGAGGCGATATGTTCCTCCGAAAAGTCGGGATCTCTCCTAACTATACCGCGTTATATCCCAGAAGAACATATTTTTCACATGTAAAATAAATTTAAAAGTCATTGAACATGGTTCGAGGATCGCTTGACCGAAGGTTCACATGATTATGGAAACAGAGCCAGTTTCCGAAACACAGCTGTTTTACTATACTTTGCCAATGAACAGAATGGAAAATAATCGTTTTATACACTAATGAGGCTTTGCTAAATATTGTATACGCGTTGACTGTGAAGGGCGGAGTCGCAGGAAAGGAAAAGGCGGTAGTGGCCTATTTTAATATCCTGTATTAGTAACTGGATTGAGTACATACAGAGCACAAAATATTGCGGTATTATTCATGTTACTGTATTTATTTTTTTTTAAAATACGCTTTCATTTACGAAGTTTGTTACTCCAAAAATTCTGTTAACTTTCAACGGACTACACGGCGTTATACTGTAACCGCACCATCGAAATCCTTCCCCCCCTTTTTTTTAGTAGCTAATAGAGTTTAATAATAAGAAGTTACGAAAAATGAAGGTTTTATTAAGACATATTCTAAGAAAAATGAATAGGTGACGAGCAGATAGATCAAATTTGCGTGGACAAGGACATCTGCTAGTTCTTACGTCCAAGCATCTGGTGTTATTTTCCAAAAGGGCAGAAAGTGACACTTCAAGAAACCTCACTGAGATTCTTTAGAAATGTACAACGACAAAACACTTTGAGAATTCGAGAAGTGACAGTTTCTACCAGCCGTAAGTCAAAAGTGGGAGTGCCTGGAGATCATTAGCGACCCCTCATAAGTTGCATCGCAGGTAATTTCGCCGTTTTGTGTTTTAAGGCGAAATTCCCTTAAAATAGTCTGCCATTGGCCGGAACCAAAATTAAGCCAACTCCCCTTATTTGAATCGGCCTATCAGGGAAATCAGGAGGAGAGGAGAATAGGCAGACACAACTCAGTTAGGACCTCTGGCTCGGCAGAGAGGTCAGTCTAAGAGTTTAGTCGTCTATCAAATTTGAACTTGGCGGAGTTAAACCCCGCATCACACGCGCAAAAAGATTATTCTAAGAAGTACAAAATTTTTGCTCTCATAATGACTCATACTGAGATTTAGGTTGATCAACAAGAGCACGGCACAAAGGAATTTGGCGAGCTGATCAAGTACATTTTAGTGGAGGTGTAACACCCGCGTCTAGTCAGCCGAAACTAAATCAGGTTGTGAGAAGTTACGCAGCCAAGTGTCATTAGGAAGTAAGCTATACTTCGCAGCTCGAACCATACCCGTCACCAATAGCTATCTCACAGAGTGCCTAAGCCCAGTGTATCAAGTCTAATGGCAGTGATGGAAGTTGCATCATGTTAATCGCAGGAACAACAATAAAATGTTATGGTGTAAAGTTCATTGTGTTGATCAGAGGTGTTTCACCCTCACTTATCCGAGCCTGACCCGTATTCGACCTGAAGAGATACTCATCTCCACCAGTTAGTCAAACCCACCGTCAGCTTCCACATGCCCACCCCTTCACCACTCACTATCGAATCGTAAACAGCCTCTAGCTGTTTGCTGGCGCCCATGTTATCGAATCCAATTCTGAAATCCAACCACTAATAATCTCAAATTAAGGAAGAAGCGGTGGAGCCGGGTCAAGCCGAAACCAGCTACGACCTAGGAACTTCAGCAGCGACAACAACAGGTAAGGCAGCATCAAAGTGGTCATCGGAGCAGAGGGGCCGATCGCCATCGAATACAACTTCCTGCACGACTATTCAGACGGAGTCACAGGCGAAATAAAGGAAGGACGGTTACAATACTCCATATGGGAAGACCCTTCACGTATGATTTAAATGACGTGGATATAAGAAAAAAGTTTGAGAATGAAAATATTTTTAGTTAAATTTCCGTGCATTCTCAAATAATAATAATAATTCAATTCGATTCAATTCGTGTTTATTTACGTGCAAACTTAATAGCACAGAGACCAACAACAAAGCTGGCATGAGTACATAGAAATATAGATATAACTAAAAGACAAAATACAAATAAGACAGTCTATATTATGGCATTAAATTAATAATAATTAAAAAAAATAAATTTAGCATTAACAGGTGAGAAAATAAAATAAGTACATTTCGAATGGTTATTCCATTGTGTGGTGAGAAAGGACAATACACATACTTACACACATAGAAGTTAATAATAATAATAATAATAATAA
>NW_019737091.1:530186-555219 GCF_002891405.2 Cryptotermes secundus | reverse complement strand
TGCTGGGAGGAACACGAAGGCTAACATTTTCCAAAAGAGAAGCGTAGGATTTAAGACCACGAAAGACCTGAACAAGAAAAAGGGCATCAAGGGGGATGTCTCCGTTTATGTAAAGATTGTAGACTTAATTTCTCTAAAGCATCAGTATAATTATATGAAATATGAGGGGAAAAACGATAAAAACAGACGGACGGAAACTTTTGATGGATGCCCTCAAGCTCATTGGCATCAGTCGAGGCGATAATGATGATACAAGTGACCTAAACATTTTGCTAGAGCATTTCACCTTTACCGGCTTACCTGTTGGATTCCACGCTCAATAGCTTCTTGGGCAAGGCGTCCTGGACCTTCGACCGTTTTACCGTCATCATTTGGACCCCAGGAAGCACTATAGATATCCACTTTATCGAACGCGTATCCCAGTGCGCTGCCCTCGACACGGTCGTTTACCATTCCGTCAAGAAGACGCACGCCTGTTTACCAGAGAAGTGGTTTCAATAAAATATGCTCAGTCCGAATATTCTCTCACCAGCTTCAGGAACCGTCAAGCGAAGGGGTAGTTACTCCAAGGTTCCGGGAACTGGACACGAGAGGGTAGGTACTATATTACTCACAGCAAAATTATCTGTCATATGTAGGAATGGGGTAATTGGTTAGATTTTGTGGATTATGGGGTTTGTGCGCGACGTTCTAATACTGTAATACTCTGAGCAACTGCCATTACAAGGGCATAAGTAGAATATATTACGAAACTAAATTATCGAGAAAGCGTTATTATTTTCGTATCATGCATTTTAATTTCTGTAATATTCTGCAGGGCAGGGCATGTAGTTCGAATGGGGGAGAGGAGGAATGCATATAGGATATTGGAGGGAAAGCCGGAAGGAAATAGACCACTGGGAAAACCAAGGCGTAAGTGGGTGGACAATATTAAAATGGATCTTAGAGAGATAGGATGGTATGGATTGGATTGATATGGTTCAGGATGGGGACCAGTGGAGGGCCCTTGTGAAGACGGTAATGAACCTTCGGGTTCTATAAAATGCTGGAAAGTTCTTAAGTAGCTGCAGAATTAGCGGTTCCTCAAGAAGGGCTCAGCTTCATGAGTGAGTAAGTAAGTAAGTAAGTAAGTAAGTAATATTCCGCATTTCTTACAGAAGCGTTTAATGTATGAGTGCATGTGATAATCATTAGACGTGCTATTCTGTTCAGTTATATTTCTACCCTCAAACGGACCACAATAACCTCCATTTCTCTCTCGCTCTCTGACGCATACAGTGACATCCTGCTAATCTCTCTCACGCACATAGGGACGCTCGGGTAATCCTTCTGACACTTCCAGCTTGCTCCCGAGTTCCCTAGGGATGTAAGATTGTGAATATGCGAGTCGTATTTGCGTTCTAGAGATCTGTCAGTGAAATTTCAGCAGGAAAACTATAATTTTACTCCAGAATTAACTGATCATGGCTGTTTCTACCAAGACAGTGTGAACCCAACTGACACCTGCTGGGTGACCATTCTCTTAGGGTTAAAAGAAAGCTTTGGCTTTCTCATTTGTCGGTAAGCAGTATATACGGGAAAGTACAGACATCATGGAAAAATTGACCTAGATTTTCTGACGGGTAGGTATATTCTCACGTGCATTAGTGACTATAGACGGGGTTTGTAATGGTGAATAGATTTATTGACCACTTACAAGTTGCAGCTACAAGTAACTATAACACCAATTCTGATTTCCATATTACAGATTACTCCACACTAAGTCTCATTCTGCCGGTCACGGTAGCCCAGCGGTCTAAGGCATGCACTATCTTCGCTCGCTCGGAAGCCGGGATCGTGGGTTCGAATCCCACTCAGGGCATGGATGTTTGTGTGCGTTTTTCTGTGTTTGTCTACAGGTAGAGGCCTTGCGACGAGCTGATCACCAGCCCAAGGAGTCCTACCGAATGTGTAAGATCTAGAAAAACCGAAGTGAACGGAGTTCATGGAGGTAGGCCTAGGCCCACTGGGGCTGTAGTGCCAAAGAAACAAAAAAGTCTCATTCTACTACTCATTACGGCAGAAGATAATCTTAATTTCGGCCCCGCCCCAGAATGTAGTTCTCTTCTAAATTCCAGCAAAGACAGACGGTATTTTGGATCCCGAACCTGCACCCTAGCAACGAAAGAAGACAGTTTTGACTTTCTCTTGCATTCTAGTAGGGGCAGAATTTTGCTTCCCCCCACGCATCCTATTAACGACAGAAAATAGGTTCGGTATTCCTCATGTTGTGACAACAGCAGAAGGCACTTCGGGGTTTCCCACCATCCCACCAAGGGTCCCATAATTGTCATTATCCCACTGTTATGACGACTCTAGTGTTGAAACTATCCAAATGTCCTTGCTGAGATGATCCGGGATAGCTCAGTCAGTGTAGGGATTGGGTACGACTGGTCGTCTAGGAATCTATTTCCGGCAGAGCCAAGAGATTTTTCTCTATTCCATAGCGTCCAGTCCGGCTCTGGGGTCTACCTGACGCCCTCTCCAAGGGGTGCCAAGAGCTCTTTCCTGGGGGTAAGGAGGCCGGGGTGTGAAGCAGACCACTGAGCTCCATCCATTGTCGAGGTTGATTTACCTCCTCTCCACGTACGTCTTCATTGCGTGGGGCTTAATTAATTAGGCATAGGGTCAAGGTTATATTTACCATTTCTAGATTTACCTTCTGCTAAGGAAGAAATGGGAAAATAATTTTTCTTGGACTCGAACCCATGCATATTTTCTAGTGTCTAAATCGTCCCCAGCGAAGTTCTCTACCAGCGTACACCACTTTGTCCAAATAAGTTCAGCGGTGTGGAAATATACGAAGCTGAAGCAAAATAAACAGACACGTGTTCTTTTTTTATGAATAGAGGAGATAAGAGCCTAGGCGTAGTGGCAGAACATTGCATTCAGTGCTAACAGGAAAGCTGAAGGGAAGGAAACACTTGGGGAGTAGAGACGTTCAATGGAGGATGATGCTGTACTACTTAATCTTAAAGGAAACCGGAGCAGGCGAACTGGATTCACGTGGCTGAGGAGAGACGCAAGTGGTAGGCTTTTGTGAACACGATAATGAAAATCGGCTGAACCAGTATTTCTTTATGATGAAAGATCCTACTTCACAGAGTTATTTGACGCGATACTGTATCCTCAATATGCTTCTTCTGATCTCCATTATAGAGGCGAGTTACAGACATTACAGACACCGATGAATGAAATTCGGTACAAACATCGTGCAAGTTGCGGTCATCATGCATCATATATCTGAACTCCTCTCTTCAGCTGGATCCACAATAACATCGTTAAGTGGATTTTAATGACAACAGATATTTCGGTGAGCGTGCAGTATTCAGTAGAGCGGTTCAAAGGAAATAGAATGACAGGATGGACATTACAGAAAATGTCTTATAGCCTGGATGATACTGAAGCCTACACTGTACACTCCCCCGTGACTATACGCACAACGCCAATGTGGAGAACTTCAATGCTCTTTTCTTTCCCAGACAGACATGAAGGAGAGCAGGATACAGAAAATGAGTGCTCGCCAACGAAAGTGAAAACACGTACGGCTTGGAAAGTTGGAGTTTCCTTTGGTTCAGAAGCAAAGACGACAAAAAGAGTTTTGTGGAATTTTGGCAAGATTTACTTCACGATACCAGAGCGTCTTAGGAAACCTGCTCGTTGCTTCTCCCAATGCAGGGAGCCGTCAGTAGATACAGGCACAGTTGATGAACCACATACACACTCCTAAATATCCTATCCTATCCAAAATTAAAAAAAAAAGTGTTTGGTATTAACAGCTGTGTCTGCTCAGATGGGGCGTACCTAAACAGTTTGGTCCATTAGAAGGAGCTAAATCACAGCTCCGCAAATTCGTTTCGGCCTTGTCGCAACGAATTAGAAAGTGTCGTGTGAATGGAATGCAAGGAATATTCACTTACCAATTTACTAACATCCGAGTGCTGACCATGTATATTGGTTACGTAATAAGTATAACTACATATTTAATATTTTTTGTCGAGATTCGGGCTGTAATACATTTTGTGTATATACTTTAAAATAGTGTCTTTACATATATAATGTCTAGGGTGTTTGAAGGGAGGTGATTATGTATTTTGTGTGGTGGTGAAGAAATATTCTACACTATCTTGCTGTTGTTATTTCACAGGTGTTTGCTACTTTCAGACTTCACTTGGTATGTTCTAAATGCTAAGTTATATGTGCTGTGATGTATTTTGCTGTCCAGATTTTACGACTGGTAAAGTGGTTTTAATGGGATGGATATTTTAATGTCGGAGATTACCTTTGACAGTGAATTGACGCAGAGAAATACACTTATTATTAATTATAGTTAATATTTTATGTTTTATTTTTCACTGGCTCTACAGCCCCCTTGTGCCTTGATGTGTGATTTTCAGTTTTATGACGATTTTACAGATGGTAGGACTCCTTGGACGAGTGATCAGCTTCTCGCAAGGCCTCTTCATACACATAGGGAAACATAAACACGGAATAAACACATACATACACTACACAGCAATGCCTTGTGTGGGATTCGAACTCACGATCCCGGCTTCCGAGCGAGCGAAGACATTACGTGCCTTAGACCGCTCAGCTACCGTGACCGGCTTATGTTTTATATAGATGCTAAAAATGGCATAAAAACGTACAACACCAATTACAAGTGTCCCAAAGGTAATTTCACGTGTAACTGAATATGTACTGAAGAATCTTTTTATGAAATCCAGAAAATCTTTATAATTTATTTATGCATGACAGGAATGTTGAAATACATGTCAGTTTTGTCAACAGATAATTTGCTGTGTAATGTGGAACTCCGTAAAAGGATCAAAACGCCCCCCTCCCCCGAAAGAAAACCTACAGTTACGGGAGGGAGACGTAGTGTAAATTCATTCTACGCAGTTTCAGACGCAGTGCTGTAGCTACTCACATTGTGTGACGCTTACCTCCTACTTTAGCGTTGAAAGCGACGCCGACGCCGCACTTGCGGTTGTTGGCAGACATGGCAATCTCTCCCGCGCACCGCGTGCCGTGCGCATTAGTTAGGGCCTCATCATAGCGTGGGGTCGGGTCGTAGTCATTATCATTAGCGTCGTAACTTATCTCTGGATCCTGTAAACCACGGACAGATGGCTCTACAGGTCTCTGACAATGGCTCATTCATTGCATCAATATCACATTATACGCTGTCTATTTTATGAATTAGGCATATATTCGATATAGGCTGCACGACGTTTAGGGATTATCTCTACGTTCCTTTTCAAGTGGTGTATTGTCACCATACTGATAGGCCTTCATTTTAAGCCCAAGGATTGCTTGTACTCAAAATTCAATTATAACATTCAATATAGAGATAAAACGCAAAATGAAGGTTTGAGAAGGGCTTCTAAACACACACTTTTCAATAAAACGATAAGATCTCATGACAGAGGAAGACTATTGTTGGCAGACCCATCTGTCGGTAGAATTAGTACACCCTGTAACAAGCTTGTGGAGAACTTTATATATGTACTGTGTTACCATAAACGCACAGGGAATTATTATGATTTTACTGCATAGACAGATTAGTGGCAACAAAGTCACGAGTTTAATCCAAACCTTACGTACAAAATAATAAACACAAGCTGCCAGTATAATGATTGTAAGTCATCTGATGACGAGATAAGTGCGAACTATTTATAGTTCCAGGGTTTAACAGGGATATTCAAACACGAAACCCAGGTAGTGCGTGTATGCACTGCCTGCCTATATGGAAGGAACTCCCACTTATCGCTCGTATGTTAAACTTGACGTCATTCTGTAAATGTTGGTGTAAAGCCTCTGAGTGAACACAAAATTTAGAGGAGCAGATCGGTTTCCACACAAGAGACCTCGATTAGCCCCCGCTCTGCCCTATGTATCGGCCCAAGCAAATGAGATCTTCCTTCGTGTCCTTAATTAACGTTTATTTGATCCGGGAAACCCAATACCTTGTCCCAATTATAAATACAAGGCATGGAGTCTTAAGATAATTCTCGTTAGAGAACACAGCTTCTCGACAACGGATTAAACTGTGAAACAAAATGAATTGTGTTAGTAAAGGACAGACATGTTTCTCCAGTGCATTTTCCAGTTTCGCAAATGTTGTATGTGGTACACTTCTCCCGTAAATAGGACAGTGTCCAATCTGTTCAGCAGTTTTTTCGGAAGGTCTCTGAATATGTCCGTCTTAAACTTCTATAGCAGCCACTTCCTTTTTTACGGTATTACAATGCACTCTGTTGCATAATTAATCCTTGCCTCTATAAAGAGACTGCTTAAGGGTGCGACCCAATTTAGAAGGACTTTGTGCAGTGATATAATCAATAGACTGATCACTCGGTGTTATCAGTTTAGAATTTCATGCTACTTCGTTGAAATAATCTGAGAAACTTAACAAAGATTGTGGAATCCTCACTCGAACAATATAAGGAATCACTGTTATCATAGGCTTCTAAATTAAGTATATGGTTTCTAAATTCTCCTAAGTTTGTCAGTCTGGTGCTTAGAATGCAATATGAATAACAGGAGAGTAAAAGCAGAAACTCACGTAATTTTCTCGTATGTCGTCGTGAGTGTACTCGAGACCATCATCTAGGACAACAACTCTTACACCGCGGCCCGTGACTCCCATCTTGTACAGTGGTAGCACGTGAAGATCCAGTTTTGGCAGGTCCGGTCGCGTGCGAGTGTCTTGCTGAGGCAGAAACACAATGGACATTACTGAAACACGTACTCTAGCTGTTGAGGAGTGTCTGCTTCTAAATTATTTTCCTTCCATGAACGCTAAGATAGATGTTCTATCCACACGCAGAAACATTTCCTCAATATTTGAAGTACTTATAACTGTGAAAATGAGGATTACTGTCTTCTGGGATGCGGCGCCGTACAGTATTATAGATATTTACCAACGTTTCGGCGGAACCATCTCTAAGATCACACTGTGCATCTCTCCAGTACGCTGATACTCTCACACGCACCGGAGAACGAACATAGAAGCTCGTAATCGTCTGTGGGGAGGCTACTTTATGACGCGTTCGTTGATCACAAAATCTCAGATTCATGAATGCCATGTTACTTCGTTCCTCTCCTTACACTCTTCAACCTACCAAATTGAGAAAGCATGCCACGACGGGAAAGTTGGCACTAACTTCGCAAAAAAATGGCAGTCTCAAGCCAAGGAGTTTGTTTATTTTATTTTTGCTTGTATGCCACGACAGTACGTCGTCATAACCCAGAAGACTGTAATATTCAGGAACAATTACAATATTTTATTAGTATGTACTTCTGAGATTGTCTTTTCTTCACCGGGTGCATCCTGTTGTGTGTCACAAACATATGGTTTAGGAAGGTACCCATCAACACAGGGGACCACGCGGTAGCGTAGTTGGTTGAGGCACTATGTTAAAAGCCGGAAGGTCGCGGGTTCAAGTCCCAATGAGATCACTGGATTTTTTCAATTGAACTAATCCTTCCAGCCTCACTATGGCCCTGGGGTCTACTCAGCCTCTATCAGAAATGAGTACCAGGAATTAATTAAAGAATTTTCTTGGAGAGTAAAGCGCGGCCGGCGTGTAAGGCTGATAACTTGACCGCCATCTTTGAGCCGATTGCCTAGAAAATGTGGAACCTTCAACGTCTCACAACCCTATGGGCCTTCACGGTCTCTTAGAAGGATAGTTTTACTTTTACTTTACTTCTGAGATTGAAGCCAAAACCCAGTGGGTCAAGAGCTCTGTCATCTGGGACATAACACGGTATAGTTCGTTGAGAATCAACTTCGACTTTTAACGGGCTACACGGCGTCACATCCCAGAAGATACAACTGTTCACTATCACCGCTGTGAGAGTCTCAATGGGCCAGTTTGTATAATATTTTTTAACAGCTAAAACAGAAGCATTATATGTATTTTTGTAAAGACGTAATATTAATAACAATATGCAGCTTTCAAAAGGAAACTTATGTTTAACCTTTGGATTTTAGTCTTACATTGAGTAGGTTAGGAATTACAGTTTTTTCTAAATTTGCCTAAGGTCCGGTACTCTGAAAACACAGAGAAGGAAAAGTTTCGGAAACTGATGTGTTTCTGTCCAAGGTGAGGGGGAGACACATACTCTTTTGGGTCCGTTGCAAATAGCTTACTGAGGTTAGCTGTTTCTAAAGAACCCAACAAAATAGTGCCTCCCCTCTCATCTGATGACGGCAACAGATCCAGTTTCCGAAACGTTGTGTTCTCTAATGTTATTTGAGTAATTCCGAGTGTTATACGCCACTGTCAGGACAGCTTAGAATCTGATTAGGTTTGTTTAATGATAACCTTCTGGGCTTTTCTTTACCTTCAATCTTCATAAAATATAGATTCGTCGTTATATTAAACAAATTACTTACCAGGTACCATTCTTGGTCCCAGAGTTCGTCATTAAATAGTCTTTCTACCCGCTGTGAAGGTACTTCAAGATCAGCTCTTTTCCGACGCGACGTCGGCCTTGGAATATCAGAGACATCTAGCGGCGGTTCGAAGTCTCGCTTTACTCGCTGTTTGGCAAACTGTTGCTCCGCCCATACCACCTGTTGGGAATAAAGCGAACCTCTAATTCCTGTGTGGGATAAATCCGAGTATCTAACTCTCCTCTGCTCCTCCATACGCCTTCTGGGCACAGTACTTAAGTAAGCAAAGGATTAATTATAGCTTTAGTATATTGTGTTAATAGCCCAAATTGCTCCACATATTTTGCTCCTCCTAGGTACGGATATTTTCCTAAGCGCTTTGTTCCAAAACGCTCGTAAGTAATACTCGCCCTTCAAAGTACGATACTATTCATGTCATCCATACAAAACAAATGGTAAAATTATTGCTTTGGAACCTGTACTCAAATTGAATAATAAGCATTTCCGGGATTTGTACTTCAATATTATTATTAATATCTCCGCGTCTATTCTTAGGTTCGTTCCAAGATAAGAATAATTACTTCGAGGGTAAAAGGTATAGTTCTTCCTTTGTTTAACTAATTTGGCACTATCCCATTAAGGCGTATGGGGGAGTGGATATAGAGACCCATATTTTATTGATCTAGGCAGGAGCTAGAGATGAGTGGTCAGTTTCACACCCAGGCCGCTTTAACCCCGGGGAAAGAGCCCCCGGTACCAATTGGATAGGATGTCCGATGAACTACAGAGCCGTTTTGGACGACGTGGAGAACCAAAAGAAATCTTGACCTTACCGGAACTCGAACTCAGACCCCTCGGTTGTCCAGGCCGTAGCCAGTCGCTATACCGACTACGCTAACCTGACTCAATTCTAAAATTATTCATTAGTGTCAGGTGAGGGCTTTGTTGACGAATTTGGCTTGTTGTCATTTTCTTCTATCTACGAAGACCATTGTCTTCTGGGTGTTCTGATAGATATTTACCAACGTTCCGGCGAAATCTCCTGTCTTCAACCTCCACCATGAAGAAGAAGGTAGCAAGTTGCTCCGAAATATTGGCAAATATCCATTACTCTGTAGGGTCACAACCCACGTGGCAGTAATCTTTGTAGTCACCCCGGTGGAGGTAATTTGATTTTCATTCTTACGTCTGTATCCTGTTGTGTATTTACTACGTAAATCTGCCACTCGATCACAACAATTCTACTCACCCACTCACTCACACATACATTCACTTATTCATGGAGCTGAGCGCTTCTTGAGAAGCTGCCAATTGTGCAGCTACTCCAGAACTTCCATGCGTTTTATGGAACCCAAAGCTTCATTACCGTGTTCACAAGAGCCTTCCATCGGTCCCTATCCTGAACCAGATCAATCAAATCCATACCATCCCTTCCTATCTCTTAGATCCATTTTAATATTATCCATCCACCTACGTCTACGTACACATTTACATTTTCTCTTTTACTTTTCTTTGGAAAAGTTCGAATGCCAAAACTACAGCGGTTATAACTATCCCTGTAACAGGCCGTGGAGGCCGTAGGCTTATGAGAGGTTGAGGCTGTCTCACATTTTGTAGACAATCGGCTCACGGATGGCGGTGAGGTTGTCAGCCTTATGCGTCGGCCAACTTTCACCCCTCCCCAGGAAGATTCCTGGTATTCGTTTCTCTTATATGGTGAATCGACCCCAGGGCCACAGTACGGCTGGAAGGATTGGGAAATTGAAAAAAAAATACACCTCATCGGGACTTGAACAGGTGACCTTCCGGCTTGTAGCATAATGCCTCAACTAACTAGCCTACCTCGTGCCAAACAGTGGTTATACTACTCCCAATATTTCATACTTTATAACCTAAATAAATGAGGATCACAAATTAACAACATTTTCTAACGTGCCTCACTATACTTCCCCCCTAATACAAGGATTAATGGTAGACATACCCTAGCATCCCTTGCTAGTCGCTGTGTGAGACGAGGAAATGCTCTCTTTTGTAGGGGAGGGTGATCTAGTTTCAGCATTCTGTATGTGTCTGGAAATCCCGTCACCTGCAACAGAAATAGCGCCATAGGCTCAGCAGAGAATCTCAGAATGTAAGCGGTTTGTGTGACATGTAACAATTTGTTTTGAAATTGTTTAAGATTTTTTTTTTGCCTGCGCTGAAATGGTTCTCACGGCTGTGACTATGAAGATTAATGTCTCTTGGACGTGACACCATGTAGACTGGTAAGAGCATTTCGGTGGAATTTTCTGCCTTGATTTTCAGGGTAGAAGAATTCTTTGAAAATTCATGCAGAAGTTCTCCAAATCATTGAAAAGGAAATTACCATATTATGAAGCATTATAACAAGCAAGAATTTTTTCGCAGCTTTCTTCAGACCCTCCATGAAAACATGGGGGAAGTTCCTTAAATTTGATCCTAATGCTTAGGTCCACATTTTCCCAAATTTATTATTCACTAAGATACAGTAATCACAGTAAGTTACTGACAGCGTCCTTAAATTAACTACACGACGTCACATCTCAGAAGACAGCAAACGACGTCTGCATATAGCTACCTAACTTGTAATTTTCTTATTGCTAGTGGGGTGGAACTAACACCTTTGTACTGCGGCCACATCTGGCCTATTGTACCAGCCCCAGATGATAGGTGAGGGTGATTGTGGAGCAATTGGTGGAATAAAGATTGCAGGGAAACCGGAGTACTCGGAGAAAACCTGCACCAGAGCCACTCTGTCCATCACAAATCCCACTTGACCAGAACCGGGATCGAACCCGAGCCGCCGCGGTGGGAAGCCAGCGACTAACTACCTACTAAACTGTTTGACAAAGTTAAATCTTTAGCTGGTGTGAGAAATACCAGCCCTTATAATGCGTCAGCTGACCACAGAGAACAGAAGGGAAAGCGCTGGCTCATGCCTGCCCTGCGGGAAACCCTTATTGCCTCACTAATGAATCTTAATTTAATTCACACATTCTACGCATTTGAAAGTAATGCAGCTGTTTCGAAATAGGCTAACTGATCCTTTCTAAAGCGGTTGTTATTTATGCAGCTATCAGAACATCCTCCTCCTTGTGAAACCCAAGGGCTTCATCAAATACAAATTCATAAATATTCTTTCCATCTTACGTCTATCTTAGTCTTCTCTTTTTCGTTATATCTTACGTTGTTCTTGCTTCCTCCTCTCTGTACCGTCTCGTATCTTCATTTCCATCTCATACATTTGATGCAAAGAATTTATTTTTCACTTAGGAAATTTGCACACACAATGCACAGTTTTATACATTCCATAAAGTCCTAGTTTACTTACGTAGTACTTACTTACTCATGGAGCCGCCAATTCTGCAGCTACTCGAGAATTTTCCAGCATTTTATGGAATCCGAAGGTTCATTACCGTGTTCACAATAGCCCTCCACTGGCCCCTATCATGAGCCAGATCTATCCAATCCATACCATCCCATCCTATCTCTCTAAGATCAATTTTAATATTGTTCAACCACCTACGCCTTGGTCTCCCCAGTGGTCTCTTTCCTTCTGGCCTTCTCACCAATATCCTATACGCATTCCTCTTCTCCATTCATGCTACATGCCCTGCTCACCTCATTCTCCTTGACTTGATCATTGTAACTATACTTGGAAAAGAGTACATTCTATGAAGCTCCTCATTATGCAGTTTTCCCTTGTCACAATGCATGGCTCGTCCTCAGGTTGTGGATGGAGGAGACACCCTCCAGGTAAGAAGGAAGCTGCGAATATATTAAATAAGCAGTCGCGGAGGGCCTACAAGTGGTGATCCTCCAGCTCGGGGGTTGGGCGTGGAGCTAACTCCCCCTCACCGTAAAAAAATAAGCTTGTTACGAAAATGTTCAGAAAGCCTTGGGCCTGGACGGATCCATTAAATCCCATAATTTTAAAAATATTTCTGCGATTTAAAGAGAGGTCCATAAAAGCAAAAGCTGTCTATAACTGTGCAGCGTATATGCATATGCATGACTAGACCTGCAGAAGTAGGTTGATTGCATCTTCGAAAAATTAGGACTATACTCAAAACTAGTTGAGATCTGTAAAATTTTAAGAGCCTAGTAGTAGCAGAAGCAGTAGCAGTAGTAGTAGTAGCAGCAGCAGCAGTAGTAGTAGTAGTAGTAGTAGTAGCAGTGAAGGAATGATGTTCACTGAATATAGAATATATGAATAGCTACATATGACTAGAAAGGTGCTCTCTGGGTACCCACATTTCATAAATGAGTTCTACTCGGCTTCTTATAACTTAAACACTTGACTGTTTATTCATTTATTGCATGTACAAGTATATTGCTGTTAAACCAGTCACACGGCAGACATTTCACATCGCGGATTTGAAAATTCTTTATTGTGTTTCTTAAATATTCAGAAAGCCGAAAAGGCGTTTAAGTGGAAGGTATAGCTCAGGATCGAACATTTTATTTGGTATGTAATGAACTGATTTTGATCAAATGAACCTGACAATATGAACTTCGTGCATCATATGGTTGTAATAATAAAGAAGAATCAATATTACATTTATTCTATAATTTTTACATGTACTTCTTTGAATTTAATTTTAATTTTTCGGATGTGAATCATGGCGACGGACTGACGGACACGGCCTGCCCATTATACTTTTGTTTTCTGCACTACCTATAAATACCAAATAGAATCACCCTGTGATAATGAAACTAGGATGATGACGCGCACAGCGAGCCCAAAACCTCCTAGTGCCGCCATCTGGACGAACGTCATTGTACTGTGCGATTGCGAGCGTCAATGGAGTTGTCAATATTCATGAGAGATGTCTCTACTAGCATACAGCTTTTCCACGACATGTCCGCGATATGACGTCAAGCGGCATCCAATCGATATATCGATTTGACGCTAAGTGACGACCCAATGAACGCCCACGGTGACCCGGGTGTGGACGCTTATATTAGGAAAATAAGAGAAGCGAAGAGGTAGCTAAGCTCTAGCAGTGGGGTACAACCCTTCCCTCTGTCAAAATCTCCCCTTCGTGGGGGTGTGAGTAGGAATGGGGATATAAAATCGATATCTACCGCCCTCTTGCGGGAGAGCGTGCGAATAGTTGTTTGGCGCACGCTCTGGCGGCTGTTATGAGTGATGGAAGGGGGACTGGTCTTGATGGGAGGTGGGGGGGGGGAGGATAGCCGGNATCAGAACATACAACACAGAGGGGTCATCCGCTCCATTCGTGGAGATATTGCAGTGTCACATGGTAGCACTTAGGCAGCTGTGATGTCTTGGCTTACTGCAGTTCGATATTTTAGTTCTGTTCACTGACCTCCGAATGACCAATTTTGAACGTGCCTCACGCCAATCAGTTCCGCAGTTTCTACTGTCTGTCCCTAAGATAGATTCTTCTGCAGTGAAAACGTGCCGCGGCAGTATTCATTACAGGAACGCTGAAGCCGCATTCAGACCTAAATCACATTTTTATATCGAGCAGTTTGGTGTAGCCGTAATGATCTAGACTTCTGTGCGGACTGTATTCAGTCTTTGGGTTAATTTTTCCTGGCATTACAGGATCTCATTTGTTGAAAACATCATCATCATCATCATCATCATCATCTGGTAGGGTGATATATTAACGATGGATTGAAAAGAATCTGGAAGGACGCGGCCGTTGCCTATTTGGGGTACTATCCCGATATTTGCCCGGAGGACTGAGGAAAGAATATGAACAAGGATAGTCGACGTAGGGGCCGAAATTCGAACTGAATAAAAGTCTAGAACGTTACATAACTTACAGCCTGTTCAGTATTATTAGTATTATTAACAGGGCCCGGATTTTGATGACCTGAAAATGACCGAAAAAATTCAGAAAAATGACCTAAAATATGGCCCAAAAATGTAATATGCAGGGCCCGGATTTTGATGACCTGAAAATATTAAAAAAATGACCTATAAAATGGCCGAAAAATCCAGAAAAATGACCTAAAGAGAAAATAAAAACACTTTGCTTCCATGTTATTCACATTTCAGAAAAAATATGAAGAAAAATTCCCTAAAATGGCCAAAAATGACAAGAAATACCCTTAAAAGTCCAAAAATTTACCAAAAAATTACCCCCCAAATGAAAAAAAATCTAAAAAAAATGACAAAAAATTACCTATAAAATTTACATTTCTGTAACCAGCAGCTCATATCCGAGATTTATATTTAAGAGCATCGCATAGGATACAAAGAAAAAAATGACATGTCATCAAAATCCGGGCCCTGATTATTAACATCCCTATCATTTGTACTTCGATCTGTAAACCTTCCACGCATTTCCGAGTCAGAGGTGAAGGGTTTGACTGCAATAGCTGAAGTGTGTCGGTCAAGATGAAATTCCCAATTGTATTATTTAAAACGGGGGCACGCGGTAGCGTAGTTGGTTGAGGCACTATGCTACAAGCCGGAAGGTCGCGGGTTCGAGTCCCGGTGAGGTGGATTTTTGCAATTGACCTAATCCTTCCAACCGCACTACGGCCCTGGGGTCGACTCAGCCTCTAACAGAAATGAATACCAGGAATTAATTAAATAATTTTCCTGGGGAGTAAAGCGCGGACGGAGCGTAAGGCTGACAACCTTGCTGCCATCTGTGAGCCAATTGTCTAGATAATGTGGGACCCTCAACGTCTCACAACCCTATGGGCCTTCATGGCCTGTTACAGGGATAGCTTTACTTACTTACTTACTTTATTATTTAAGGCTCTTCCGAGAGTTTTGTCCCTCTTTTAAGTCACAATTTCAATCCATTCTTCTTATTCTGAAAAGATACGAGGAATTCTCGGAAGAACTAATCGCCCACTTTCCTTTGATATGAGACGGACCGCATAGAAAGCGACGCCTCGTACAGTTCTTCGTTGTCGAAAGTTTTCTCTACTTGTCGTATGAAATACTCTTAATTGTAAAGAAAACAACGTAGGCTAACAGTTATTCCCATAACTCAATACGGATATTGATTTCTTAATAGAGAATTTTCCCAGGTTGTGGATGCAAGCGACTATTATGCCTATTTTCGTAAGAGATAACAGTGGTTAGTTGCTTGTCCCACGAAATGAGAAACCAGAGTGAAGTTGCCTAGGTGTTTAATTAAGCACCCCACCATGAGGAAGCGGGTTTACAGTTCCACGCCACTAAATCATCAGCACTAGATAGTCACTGGTAAAGGCGGGTTTACATTGAGGCAACCATAGTCAACGGCGACTCACGCGGCGCGATCGCATGCTGCAAGTTGCTCACTTGCAGGCAGTGGGTAGCGCAATCGCATGCGGCTTGCGTCCCGTGTCCTCTAGTTGCTCCAGGCCGCAAGGTTATCCATCGCTAGTGGGTTCAGTTGCCTACCAGTAACCAGCAAGTCTTGACAACCTGCGAACGTTGTATTTGGACCTATGGCTCCTATTACGGACAAACTAAAATTGTATTTAATTTTAAAAGAATCATATGAGTTCCCCGAAAACTATACAATTATATAATTTAAGGAGCGATATGTGTTATATAGACATATTTCTTGCATTAACAACCATTCTGTGCTCTCCATTTTTGGTTATGATAGAAAAACGAAAGTTATCACGCATTTGGCAACTTCTCCTTACAGACGAAATAATTCCGGCACTTATATGATGTGCCACAGATCCTTTGTTCCGGTTGACAAGCCGTCACTTGCCGGGCGGTGACCTTGACCATGAAAGGACAGGGATGGCAGCGAATTGTTCAATATTTGCACCGGAGGCAAAATTATCTAACTCTACTGCGAGAGGTTACAGAACACGTTCATATGAATGTCAATATTCAATGTGTCAACAGCACTCACACTGAACGAGTTTTATGTGTTTGTTGCAAATATATATCTTGGTTGGGTTCATATCTGTTTAGCATAGACCTAATTTACATTAACTAAAAGTCGAAATATGCGATTTTGTATATAGATAGATATATATGCGATAAAAAATGCCCCTGGCCTAAAAATACATCTCATTACGTTGTACAAATTTTATGTGAAATATTTTTCGATGCTATCAACACTCAATTAATGAGATCAAGAGCATTAAATAGGAAAAGTACAGAATCTTAATTACCTGGGATGCGACGTATCATTCAGCTATGACAAAGATCTTGAACAGGAAGTTTTCTTGGATATAACGCCGTGTAGTCCGGTGAAACTCAACAGATTTTCATATGAAAATACCGCCTCTATCTTCAGAATCGCCTAGTAAGAAACTAACTTGAAGCAGGTAGCAAACAGTGCTCTGTACATTTGCTTCTTAATGACTTATCTTTCTACCCTGAAGACGGAGGCGAATTGTTCCCACGAAACGTCGGGGGAACGGACTACACAGCATTGTATCCTAAAAGACAGAACTCTTAGGTAGGCCGCACACCGGCATGCGTCAAGACATGTAACAGTCAAGACACAATGTCTGCGACATGACGCAAAGAAAGGAGGACAGTTGAAGCGAATGAGATTATGAAAACAACCGCACACCGTTCTGAGCCATAACATCAGCATTATGACTCAGACCGGTGTGCGGCGGTTTTCGTAATCTCATTCGTTTCAACTGTGCTCCTTTATTTGCGTCATGCCGCAGAAATCGTGTCTTGACTGTTACATGTCTTCACGCATGCCGGTGTGCGGCCTACCTTAATAACCACCGCTGTGAGAACTTAAAATCCTATATCTTGATCAAGAGTTGTTTAGATCTCAGCGTTGATGCGGAACAACACAAAGAAGGAAAAAAAACGAAAATAGAAAAGATACAAAGACTGAATTTTATAAGGTAACAGCAGCTCCAAAGCTTATGTATGGAAGGGAGAACTGGGTTCTGAAGAGATCGGAAAGGAGGAAAACCGAAACAGCAGAAATGCGCTTTTGAGGCGTGTCTCTGTATGTACCCTTACAGACAATGTACCAATGTACGCAAAGCATTATAAATGCATGCATTAGAAGGAAGAATCCAGGATTACGGAAACAAGTGTCACAATCACATCTTGAGAATGGACTCTTCAAGGCTGGCCAAAGAAATTAGAGAATTACCAACCAGAGAGGCAAAGAAACGCTGAACGGAAGGAAAGACGGTCAGAGAATAGGCTTGAAGCCGGAACTAGCTAATAAAGACCTTCAATGAAGTAGATAATTTTAATGATGATTAAGAGCAATTTCTGATCCTCGTGCAGTATGATATGTAGCTTCGGCAGGGTTAAGAGGTTTCTCTCTTGTCAACAGGGTCCAAACAGGCTCTGGGTGTCCAACCAGCATCCTACACAATGGGTCGTGGCGTGTGTCCTCAAGGTTACTGTGGAGGCGACGTGAAGCTCACCACTGCTATCTAAGGAAAAAGGAAAGGTAAAGCTATCCCTGTAATAGGCCGTAGAAGCCCATAGGATTGTGAGACGTCGAGACTCCCACATTTTCTAGACAATCGGTCCACAGATGAGGTGAGTTTGTCGCCCTTACGCGCTGGACGCTCTTTACATCCAGGAAGATTCCTGATACTCATTTGTGTTAGAGGCTGAGTCTACCACAGGGCCATAATTCAGCTGGAAGAATTAGGACAATTGAAAAATCCAATATCCTCATCGGGAATCGAACCTGAGACCTTCCAGCTTGTATTAAATGTGCCTCAACCAAATGTGCCTACCGCGAACCCCTAAGAATGTTTACGTAATACAAATATGTCTACTCCCCTCAAATTTTATCATGGGATCGTGCAAAGGGACAAGTTTATCTTAGGGTAAAAATAATAAAGTCTGAGAAGAAAGCAGTCTTCTGGGAAGTGGCGCCGTGTAGATATTGTGTTAACCGACGTTTCGGAGGAACTATCGCCTCCATCTTCAGGGTAGAAGAAAAAAGAAGGAAGAAACTCCGCAAGCGAGGAACCGGCGCGAGCAAGTGCTCATAGAGTAAAGTCTATGTTGTCTCTGTACTTAATTTACTAAGCATCAAGACATTAAGATGTATGGGGTAGTGGAAGTGTAGCTCCACGGAGGCAGGAGATTTCACCACTCTGGGCTACACACGGCCTCCTATCCCATGTGAGTGCCGGGGTAATCTTTCCTCGAAAGTGAAACGGCTGCTGTGTTTATATGAAGACACACCTACTGAGATTGAGACTGCATAGAGCAATACCTCCACTCCCTTATACATATTCAGGGCCTGTTCTTTAGTTAAGCATAGGATACATATTTTTAAAATATAGATTTGTGAGTATCTCAATTAAGAGCTTTGCCAGTGAAGTATACAAAAGAGCAAAGAATACATTTAGAAAAGTCAGTTACACTTCTTAGAATACACCTTCCGTTCTTGTAGCAACATGGACGTGTATAACGAACAGATTGTCGATCACGGTGACCGCACGGTCGAAGGCATGAACTGTCATCGCTCGCTCGAACGCTGGGGTGGAGGGTTCGAAACCCACTCAAGGTATGGATATCTGTGTGCGTTTATTCTATGTTTGTGTTGCTCTGTGTGTAGGTAGCGGCATTGTGACGGACTGATCCCCCGTCCAAGGAGTCCTACCGACTGCGTATATAACGGCCAAGGTCTAACAAATGGCTGCAGAGCCTTAGAGAGATAGAGATAACGAACACAATGAGGACTGGAGCTAATAGGTGCTTCTGGAAGCGAAAGAGTATTAGAATTCAGGTGTTACATAGGTCATCATCGCCACATCGTGCAGCTGCTGTGTGACGTCAGGTATTGAGTCCGGATCTGTTCATTATCAGTGAGAGGTAGGCAAACATCTCGTACTGCAGCCACTCTCTATCATGACGCGCTATTTCCTACTGTTTGCTTTCACTTTGTCGTGATGGTACCCATAAGTGCGTTTTCAGTATGCCATGAAGAAGCCTACTGTTTCCCCGACATGAGTCTCATAGAATGCGACTTCGAGCTAGGCATTTTTATATGCAGAAAGCAGTCTTCTGGGATTTGGCACCGTGTATATGTGGTGTTAACCGACGTTTCGGAGGAACGTATCGCCTCCATCTTCAGGGTAGAAGGAAAAATATAAGAAATCCGCAAGCAAAGAGACCGTGAGAACCGGTAAGAGCAGTCTGCTTTCTTCATAATCACCGGCGTGAAAGCCTCAAATCTTACATTTTTATACGCAGTTTGGGATGATATCGTGCAGTCTGGTAGAGATTTACCGGCTCATTCGGCTTATTCTTAGAACACTGAAAATAATGGTATCAGAAAATTTCTCAAAAAACGCCGGTAAAATCCTACCAGACTACACGGCGTTACGTTTGAGAAGCGGCGCTTCATGATCACCCCCGTGAGAACCACAGAACCAACATAGTTATTTACTGCGTTTTGCAGGTTGCTTGATTCCCTTATTCTAGACTCTGAAGATGGAAACAACGTATTCTTCCGAAACGTCGATACACTATCGTACTACACGGCATAACTTCCGAGAATTATTCTCCATATTCACTGCTGTGAGAACTGTGAGATCCGGTCATAACAACACTGTAGCCTGCACCAGTTCATAGTGGAGTGACTGTAAAACAGGATGAATATTTGAACATCACCTAGAAGACGAGTGAGAAAATAAAAGTAAAGGAGGTTAATAATTTGTAGTCTTGACATGTGAGTAGCATTACTGGTCTTATGAGTGCGAACAAATACGAACTCGATTAGAAATGGAAAATATGGCAGAAGAATTTTGAAACCAATGGTCCTGAGATATTTTGAATCGGTACACACTGAAACAGTTATACAAACAGACTTGAAAGGATTCTGACGATGGTGTATACTGTACTTCTTTTGGCTTATTTTGGACTTTATCCATCGTCTGGTATATAAAAGACAAAAGACCACGACGTTTCGGAGACTGGATCTGTCTCCGTCTTCAGGTGGGTAGGGAAGGATAAACCTACTCAGTTGGGCCCGTTAGAAAGAGCTAGTCTCAATCAGTGATCCAGTGATCCTGTCTCCGAAACGTCGTGGTCTTTTGTCTTTTACATACCAGACGATGGATAAAGTACAAAATAAGCCAAAAGAAGTACAGTCATACAAATGTTTTATTTCCATGAACAAAGAAAAATATGCAAATGCAAATCTAAAGTTTAATATTTTTCATTTCGTGCATCCTGTTGTGTTATTATATACAATTCTTTATTGGAGTCCGTCGTAACACAACAACATAACGGTCAAGGTTAAAATTACCTTAGCTACATGTTTCTGCTTTTGAAGCCATCATCAGGCAAAACACATGATGACTGTATTCACACACTACGAACTGCAATTTCATTGTGATAGTGAAGCTGGATACTTGATAAGTGTTACATTATAAAATACAATGAATTATAAACTTATTATAAAACTAAATTTTGGAGTAAAATATGGTTAAAACCCTTCATTTGATATTGCATATGATGAAGTCAGTTGTTGCAATCTTGTTACATTCCCACGGACGTACGAGTAATGGTATATTCAGGACTTGTATGCATATAGAAAACTGCTTGGAGGCCCGTGGCACAGATGTAGTATTATTTTGTTGAGTTGTAATCTGTTCAGTTGTCGGTAGGAGATAGCCACTGGAAGGTCGTAGTTAGAAATCGTCCTGTGAAAACTTAATGGGTGATTTGAAGGGCTTATGTGTGCTGTACTACAGTGATATTTGGAGTGTGGGATTAAGTGAGAGTGTTATAATTCTTGTGTTATAGATCCGTTGCCAGGAAACGGACAGTAAAGACTAATGGAAATAGACTGAGAATGTTAACGTGGAGTGATTTGTAGTGTGAAAATCAGTAGCAGTGTTATAATTACATGTACTTACGACCTGTAAGTGGCCAATAAATCCAATTACCAATCCGAACTCCGTCTATATTCACTGATACACGTGGCAATGTTAAATACCGGGTTTAGTATACATGCGTTAATTTGATTCATAACCAGATGCAAATAAGCGTAGCCGCTGACGCGGTTAAAATCCCATTCTCTCTCTCTCTCTCTCACACACACACACACACACACACACACAGAGCTTAGCATGGCTAAGTCCACTGTTGCACAGATATCACTTGTTTAGTCTTACCCCAGGTTGACCAACAGATTTGAGTGAAATCGAAACCTTATATATTGCATAGTGTAATCCTGCCTCTAGTCAAACCCTCACCGCCACCACCCACTATACACGATCGAGGTCATTCGTCATTGCCTCGTTCTGTACAAAGCTCCCTCTAATACCTCGCTAATGAATACAGATGTTCACCAACTGTGCATGTATTGACACTAACTTGGCCAACATATATCAACACCAGGCACTGAATGACTGCCCTCATCCCCCACACATAACAGAGATAGGCTTGCGTCCTAGCTAATGTCAGGACACTCTGGCCACCGCCAGGGAGCGCTCTCTGACACTGCAGCCAGCAACTCACCGCCTACTTCCACAAAAAACACATCTGCGATGCTGTATTCGTTCAGGAGTCGTAACACTTTTTTATGCAATATGAAATATCGCGCTCAGCATATTCCAAATGCGCTGCTTTCTCACGTCAAACCCACCACCAGGCTCATTATGAAATGGAAATTTAATTAGCGTGTTTCTGTTTCGGCGGTTTGTTCGGTGTTTAGAGTGCACAGCGTCGGTTGAAGAATGACTAATTGGAAGGAATTTCGTCCTGAGCCGCCGGGGTGTAATCGAGTTGCTGTAGTGGTATTTACCTGGGAAGACTGAAGAGAACCACGAGAAACCTCTGCCAGAAAAGCCTGCGTCTCGGCCACGATTCTAGAGCGTTACCGATGTGCTAATCGTTAGGTGGAAAGTATTGGTCAGGGCAGTGTAATGCAGGACGGTGAAATAGCTCGGATAGGAAAGACAAATTTTTAAAAAATTTTGATAGTGACGAATTTGAATAGTGATTACTTGAAAGACCGTAAATATATTGAGAGGATAATATTAAAGTAGAACTTTGGGAGATTATGAGGATCGTGAATGGAATTGGTTCAGAATTATCAGCGGCCGAGTTTGGTATTAGCAAAATTAAATTTGAGCTTTTTTTTATATTTCTTGGGGGTGGGGGTGAGACCGAGTCCCCTTGGTACATCGGCACTATTTGGCCTATTGTACCAGCCCCGGATAAGAGATGATGAGTGTGGAGCATTCGGTGGAATGAGAATTGGCAGGAGAAACTGAAGTACTCGGAGAAAATCTGCCCCAGTGCCACTTTGTCCACCACAAATCCCACGTGACCTGTCCGGTGATCGAACACAGGTCTCCGCGGTGGGAAGTCGAGGCGGTGACACCTATTTTAATTTAGTCGGAATAGCTGGTAAAAACTTCTTCGCTAACGAAATCAACATATTATTTCCTGAGCATATAATTACTTAGTAATGCAGTTTATAATATCAATTAGAGATATAATTTTTCTTGACATTTTATTAATTACTGACGCAACGCTTGTAAGTTTTCTCTGAATGGGAATAACGTCATAACCTAAATGTGCATGAAGCACATCACACTTTATTATAACAAACCTCAAAACTGTACCATTCCTGCCAAATTATTCGGTTCTTAATTGTGTCAGTATTTCTACTAATAAGTTCTAGCGTTTTCTGGAATCAAATGACCTGTTACAGACAGGATTCCTGCATTCATGTCTCCAGTGTATCGTTTATTTAAATGGGCTGATATCCATACTACAAATCACTGAACACTAAGTCTTCTCACTCTGTTTCCACCTGTCATTACTTGGTAACAGCTCTTCACAATTTCTATTGCTCTGCAATGTTTTCACTGTACTTTTCCTGGTATGAATCTCAGCAATGAAGATTCTTCGGCTTCGGTTTATCTTTGTTTAGCACTTCACAACTGCACTGCAGTGCCAGTTGTTTTCAATATTACTCCTCAGCACGGACCACGCCGAGAACAACGTCTTCTGGTGTCAATAATGCTTGTTTATTGGCCCGTTACCTAGCAATGGATATACGTGAACCAAATATAAAACATCTCTTGCGACACTGGTTCTATTATTGCGTGCGCATAAGAGTATATCGGGGGTTGCCTAGAAATGAGTCTACATGTCACAATATGAGCAGTTATCGACCATAAATGCAGCTGAAAACGCAAAAGTTTAGCTTGACAAATAACAAGGAAAATATACTTGAACATATTGAACGTAGTCCCCATTATATTCACTGCACTAACGCCTGGATTCCTGAGAGAATTTTTATGGTCGACATTGAAGCAATTCTTGTACTGCCGCCTTGACCTCCTCACTCGAATACGAATAGCTTCCTCTTAGTGCGTCTTGTGACAAAAGAAATGTGTTTTTTTTTTTGCTGGTGGGGTGGGACTAAGTCCCTTGTATTGCTGCCACTTCTGGCCTATTGTACCAAAAAAAGATGTTACACATACTGTGAATGAGGGAACATTCTGCGGCAAATTCCAGCAGGCTTGATTACTTCTGATTCCAAAAATCTGTTTACAGATCGCTTCTCTGCCTTGGTACATGGATGTCGCCATTTTGAAAATTGGCTGTTTCCAAATAACGCCAGCAGATGGTATCATGTGAGGGCTCAGTATTGCCAACAGACTGAGACCAGTAATCTGACACAAGATTATTGTCACGTGTCTGGGGTTCCGTGACGAATAATAATGGTTCTGGATTGGATGACTGGATTTATGGGCAATGTTATTACAATCGATCTTAATTACAGTCAATTACAACAGCTCGCAATCGATTAATGTCTCAGACTCGCTCCATTCCTTGCTGAATCACGACCGTCTTCTCTTCTGCGTGACTGACTTGGTTCTGATTTACGAGTCGACCACATCTTCAGCTCCCGTTGTCCATGGCTAAACCCTGAACTCTCTTACGAATGCCTAATTACTGACTCTCGAACGAACTCTCTTGAACTGAACTAAATTCCGGGAGAACCGAATAAACATCCCCATTTCCATCAGTTCGTGTATTACTCTGTTTTATCCGCTGACACGGGAATGTGTGTTTGGCAAGCCGTTGACTAGTAATGGAATTCCGCGTCTGTTCGTTACTGCGGGAAATTGGGTTACCGAACCTTGGCTTAACAATGGTCATATTCGTTACATTATTATTAACGTTTGCGTAATATGCCTTTTATGTTGGTTTTGCTGTTGTCATGTGAATACATTTTGTGATAGAGGAAATTATTAATAAAAGAAATGGGTTTTGACAGGAGATGTATGCAAGGAATATATCATAACATAAATTCCGAAGTTAAGGGATTAGAGAAGAGGTTGACGTGGGAAAAGAGTAATAGTTCGGATAGATAAAAATCGATTAATATGGCATGGGAATATCCGTTGAGTGGGAGATCGCAGATTGCCACACCGGATATTCGAAATGAGCCCAATAGGGTGCCGGGAAAGAGGCAGACCACAACGAATCTGGAGTGAGGTTACAGCGGAAATAATGAGGAAGAGAGATCTGACAGAGGACGATGGAGAAAATCGCCACAAAATGCAACTGGTTGCGAGGAACCCTCCAAGAAGAAAAACATACATGAAGAAAAATACATAAATATTATTATTATTATTATTATTATA
>NW_019737091.1:510520-529856 GCF_002891405.2 Cryptotermes secundus | reverse complement strand
GTATATATATATATATATATATATATGGACGGTATTTGTCCATATAAATAAAGAATTGAATTGAATTATTTTTTTTACCGCAATTGGGTGTTCACCCGGTGGCAGTAGAACTTGCACTGATACAGACAAGGAAAGTCTATAACAAAAGGGAACAATACAAAACAAAACACAATACACGAAACAAGGTACACACAGTGAAAATCCAAACATATGAAGTTATAAATGGGCATGTCCTTATGTTCGTTTCACTGCGCTCGAACAAGGACGCTTCACATTATTTCACTTGTTTCATTCAACTCCGCCTAAGGCCTCTGTACTTGCAACAGTTTTCCTAACCCCCTTTAGTTTACAGGGGAAAGACGCTAGTATGCCTGCAGGTAAACTGTTCCAATCAATTATGGTCCTATTTACAAAGGAATATTTGCAAACATTTGTTCTTGGTTTCCTGCTTCTGACTTCCCAAATATGATCGTACTTACTCAGGTAGCATGGTTTAAGCAGGCTATCCCCTATCGCTTTCCAAGACGTTCTCCTGGTGTATGCCTTGTAGAGGGAGCACAAACGGGCTATCAATCTACGCTGGGCCAGAGTTTCCTAGCCAGATTCATCTGTAGGATTGGCAAATTTAGCGGCTCTTCTTTGTATCCGATTTAAAGCGCTAACCTGCCATTCTCTGTATGGGTCCCAACATACCGAACCAGATTCAAGTATCGGTCTTATTAGTGACGTACAGGCTAGACGTTTCGTGTTATTATTGCCCTGTCTCAGTATACGCATTATTAAATGAAGAGCCTTCCATGCTTTTCGTGGGCATAGTTTATATAGGGATCTTAGAGATGGTGTCATTTAGATATATATATTATTATGCTGCGTTCTCTTTCTTGACATCAACACACATTTGTCTTTATATTAAATTTTGTACATATATGTATGTATATATGTGCGGAGCACAGTGGCCGCGCGGTCTGAGACATGAACCGTCTTCTCCCGCTCGAACGCTCGGATCGCACTAGAGGCATGGATGTCTTTGTGCATTTTTCTGCTTTTTTGTTATTTTCTGTGTACGTAGCGGCCTTGAGACTGGTTGATCTTCCGTCTAAGGAGTCCTACCGACTGTGTGTAAATTAGGAAACTGAAAAAGCGTCCAAAGTCGACAAGAGTTGTAGTACCATATATATATATTCGTATTTTATGCTTGTGTTTTTTATTTTTAAATCTTAATATCCCCTTAATATCTATCTATCTGCATCGATATTCATATATATATCTTGCCCAAAATATCTTCCCTCCAAATCTTTTTTCCTTCTCATTTCCGTATATGACATACCGTATTTACGCATGTATAGGCCGCACATTTTTTGCCAAAAATTCAAGAGGAAAACTGGGGTGCGGCTTATATTCGAAATATTCGAAATAACACTTCATTTAAAAAAAATTATATTCATAATTAGTAATACAGGGTGTAATACTCCTGAAATAATATTACAAGAAAATTATTTTTTCTATAATTTCTGTCTGAAAATTGTGCTGCGGCCTATACACGCACGCGGCCTATACATGCGTAAATACGGTATAGTGTTAGGGGAAAATTTGCTGAAATCTGGATAACTTGCTGACTCGTATGTGATTTTACTGTCCTGCAAGTGGTATTCACTTATTGCAGATTGATATCACTTGTTGACAGAGCTAATCACTGCACACTGCATGGAATAATTATTTCTACTGCTGACATGCAGACCCAGATATTCGAAAGTAACACCTGATACAGCAAGATGGCGTAACGTATTTCATTACATACACATGCTCTACACCGAAACGCTTTCATCATAGTTTGTATTATGCGTTGTGTTTTGATAAGGCTTGTTTCGTTTCACGTGGACATTTTCTGTGCGATAAGACCGTTATTAGGAACGTGGTTCATCTAAGTCAATCCAGAAAGTGGATTGGCTTAAAGTGGGCTAGGACTGTTTTCTTCCGTAGCCATTCTAGGAAGGATATCCGGGAAGCAATGGTAAGAAGTCCAGAAAAGATTTGTAAAGTATTTTTGGATGGATTCACTTGTAGCACTTTTACAATATACTTGTATTTACTTTTGAACATAGCCACCATGTCTCGCAACGCACTTAGTGAGCCTAAGGACAGTTTCTTTTCTATTCCAGCGTCCTAGAAATCTCCCGCCTGCTCTCTTAGACGTGGAGGACAGTTCTTGACACTTCTGGACATTGTTGATGAAGTTCATGGATGGTTAAATGTCTGTCAGCACGAATGTTTTTTGGATGATTTCATCAGTGACAACGGATGGCCTTCCACTCCCAATTTCATCCTGACTGTCTGCTTTTACCGGTTCTCACAGTCTCTTCGCTTTGCAGATTTCTTATATTTTTTCTTCTACCCTGAAGATGGAGGCGATACGTTCCTCTGAAACGTCGGTTAACACCACATATACACGGTGCCAAATCCCATACGACTGCTTTCTTCATATTCACCACCGTGAAAGCCTCAAATCTTACACAGTCTTTAACTGATTGATGCATTATGTTAATAAAAACAATAATTCGGTTCTTAGTTCTCTAAAAGAAACTGCCTGCCCTTTACAAAGACCGAGAGTCTAATGCAGTTTAGGGGAATCACAGGAAGCACACAGCTGCATTCTGAGAGAAAAGTGCACATTTCCTTAATATTAAAACAGTTATTAACATTTATAAACAACTTCCTTTAAAGGAATGATCAAGAATGAAAAGTGTAAACATAATCAAAACAAGATACTTCGTGTCATTAAGCAAAATTGTAATTGTGTCTACGTATGTTAACATGCGTTTCTGCTGGAGCTGGGTGACTTCTTTGGTTGTACAATATTGCATCATATTGTGTGAATTAATAGTTACACGTATTTTTCGCCACCCAATGTGTAGTTTCTTCACAGATGTTACAAATTGGACAATAGTTCTCGTTTTGTAGCCCAAATTATTGGAACACAAGGGAGAAAATTTCTTATTATAATCATGACTCTAGTATTCATGAATAGAGTCTACTGCATCTACTAGGATGGCCAGTTAGACATTAATTATTTTACATATAAAATTATTAAAGATTATAAGAATTAAAAAAAAATGTAAAGATAACTGCTTCATATACAAATCTACTTCCCAGTACACAGAGCCATCTAGACACACATTTTTCTCTTGGCACTACAGCCCCAGTGGGCCTAGGCCTACCTCCATGAACTTCTCCGTTCACTTCGGTTTTCTAGATCTTACACATTCGGTAGGACTCCTTGGGCGGGTGATCAGCTCGTCGCAAGGCCTCTACCTGTACACAAACACAGAAAAACGCACACACACAAACTAAACATCAATGCAATGAGTAGGATTCGAACCGACGATCGCGGTTTCCAAGCGAGCGAAGACAGTACAAGCCTTAGACCGCTCGGCTACCGAGACCGGCCTAGACACACATTACAACTGCCATATTTACGAAATACAACTATCGCAATCGTTGTACACACGAGATAAGCAATACATATTTTGACAATTTTAGTCGAGAATTCAAGAAGAGAAAACTGAACATGTTGTTAACACATTAATCGTCCCGTAAGAAGCACAGTGCTCTAAGTCAAGTGGCGTACACCGCTGCAGATGTCATGCATCGGATTCATTAGTGCTTAATTCATCTGTTAGTTTTAATCATTCTAATTACGCAAGTGGTTTTGGCGGTCTGTACGACATTAACATTTTAATGGACACATCAGGCTAAATTATGTACACATTCAATGTAAAATGTAAAGGTAAATTTGTCCCGGTGTTTAATTAATTAATCACGTGCTATGAAGACGTAGGGAGAAGTGGAAGTGTGGCTCCACCATTCTTCATCTCGGCACTAGATGAAGGTGAATGGTGAGTTTCGTGCACAGACCGCTTTATCCCGTGGAAAGAACGCCTGGTGCACACTGGATAAGAAGCTGGGTGGGCACCAGAATCAGTGTAAACATTATCGATGTGAGAAAAATCCATTTCTCCTAACACGAATCGAACCCTGGTCGTCCAGTCATGCCGACTGAGTTATACTAGAGCTTATATATTAGATGTATAAAGTTTAAGCAATTATTCTGATAATTAAGGCCTGCGGATGGCAAATATATGCCAGAACATAACATGTGGTTTGCGAAGAAAAATATGTACGTGAATTTGTTTGGTGTTACTGAAGTAATGTTGGAAAGCCTTCGCTAATATCCAGCCACACACTCTGTTCAACTTGTGTAATCAGTCTTCCTTCTGTGTAATCCTTAAGTGTCGAAGATATGTTATCGTAATATTTTACACAGAAAGTAAAATATTTAATATTCTGGAGAAAAAAGTGATCTCAACGCTTAAATACACATAAACACGAATGAATAAATTATAATTTCTTATACTAAATCCATCAAAACCTGCATAGTTTGTGCAGGTTTTCTGAAGTAGATTACCCTGAGAATGGCGCCAATAGTAATTGATTTTCCATGATTCGGAAATATTTTCAGCCTGGAGGAAAGCTTAGGGAACTATCTTGACCCGCTTCCATTGTAGAAAGTACCATCAATTTTGATTTAAAGCTGGGCTTGGTAATCGTGAACAAATCGTCAGCTCAGGTAAACAAGAGATGCCAGTTTTCAAGACAGCCTTTCAGTTGATGTTTACAGCGAAGATATTGTCACGTCAGCGCAATACGTCACAGTACGTATCCTAGTAGATTCTAAACGATTCTGGCAATGGTACAATATATAACACTGAGATTACTGGGTTCTTGGACTTGTCCATCTTCCAGTATTAAAAAGAACACACCGTTTCGGAAGCTAGATCTATTTTCTTTCTCAGGTGGAACAATGAGAGGCATCTATTCAATTTCATCCGTTAGAAAGAGGTAGCAACATTCGTTGATCGAGCCTCCGACCCTTCACCTGAGGAAGGAAAGAGATCCAGTTTTCGAAACTTTGTGTTCTTTATGTTCTTTAGGATATTGCAAGATGGCCGAAATCCCAGTAACCCCGAAGCATATAGATTTCACATGCTGGACGTATGTGTGTCCAGCAATACAACGCACGCAGCCACATAAGAAAGACACTTCATAAGACACAGTATATACACAATTAAAACATATACGACTCCCATAGCGGATGAATGGCATTACACACGAGTTTGATATACGACATGTAAGATGATAGATCTTAACAAGTTATAATATATAAATTTTATTATTGAACAACGACGAACACACATTTTATATCATATTATAAATGGACATTTGATGGCAGGCAGTGCAATGGTTTAACGTTACTGATACACCCGAGGATGGCAGAATGATGTCACCATGTAGTGTGAAGTGACAAGTGAAATTGTATGCACTAAAAGACGGTAAATATATACACACTATAGGTACGAATCAGTGCAAGAGGACGCTAAAATACAACGATATCTCTAAGGCCTACAATTCAAACTGGCTCAACAATTTTTATTTTCGACATCTGCCTTCTGATTTTGGTGGTTAGGGAAACGAAACATGAGGTCATTCAGGGAGACAGACAGACATAAAAGGTGATATAAACAAAGATGACGAGATAGAACGCATGAAAAACGAGAAGTTATTTTAGAATTTTAGTCGGAAAATCTGAAGGGAAAAGAATAGCTAGGAGGTGTAGGTGTAGAGATCTCTTTGTAATTGCATCAGTTACAGCAACATCTACAAGCAGCGTGTATACATCCAGAACTACAAACGAAGCAGAAGGACGAAGAAACGAATGTGTTGCAACGGTGCGATATTTTCATGAAATAACACACAGAATCAGGCATCGAACACAAGAAGAAAAACAATCCAAGGAAATTGCTGCAGAATATTCGTAATGGCGGCTAGTGAACTAAATCGAGGTAGAAACCCCGACAAGTAACGCAACAGGCCACTAACATTCCCCAGCTGTCCACGAAAACACTCTAAACTTCCGGAAGTTGCAGCCCCAAATCTTGTTTGGATATGTGTACCCAATAATTCACAGCAGGTCAATTCACCAATCCTAACTCCGTCTATCGTAACCCATAAATCGTGCCAGTATAGTACACGATTGCTATTATACGTGTGCACCCACTGCACGAGGACAATCCTGTGTGACTTGTCCCAGTTCAGTATCTACAGGGCAGACAAATGTCATGCATAAAAGGATCACACTTATAATGCTATCCAAAGGAAGTATTGACCAACATTTCTATTAAAAGTGCAAATGCCAACATATTAGATCATCCACTAGAATTTTCTTTCCCATTAGGGTAGGAGTAAAACTAATTATGCAATTTACTTTAATGCATAATTTGGAAGACTAACCCTCAGATGCAGCCGGTCACGGTAACCGAGCGGTCTAAGGCATGTACTGCCTTCGCTCGCTTGAAAACCGGGATCGTGGGTTCGAATCCCATTCTTGTCATGGATGTTTAGTTTGTGTGTGTGCGTTTTTCTGTGTTTGTATAGGTAGAGGTCTTGCGACGAGCTGATCACCCGCCCAAGGAGTCCTACCGAATGTGTAAGATCTAGAAAAATCGAAGTGAACGGAGAAGTTCGTGGAGGTAGGCCTAGGCCCACTGGGGCTATAGTGCCAAAGAAAAAAAAACTCAGATGCATATTTTATTAAGTTATGACGAATAAACTTGTAGATCTTCTGATTAATTGTATAAGGCATATATGCCCCGGAGTTTTATATAATTTCAGTATTCTCTGATCTATGTCGAGTTTTGCGACTGCAAATCTTCGTGCTTGCTTCATGTCCCACCCATCTCACTCTCCTTAATAATAACTGGGTAAGGTTTATTGTTCCTATTATTATTATTGTTGTTATTATTATGGGACCGAAGATACCTAGGTCTGTATAGCGAAGGCCGGGTTTCTCTTCTCGGTGGGGGCAAGAGATTTGTCTCTATTCTACAGTCTCAAAACCAGCTGTGGGACCCAACTAGCCCCCTATCAAATGGATAGAAGGGAATCCTTCCCCGGGGTTAAGGGGACAGTAGCGAAAATCTGGCCACTCTCCTCTATCTAGCGACGATGTTAAGAAGAGTGGAGCTGTACCACCATCTCTCCATACGCCTTCAAGGCTTTGTTCTTGATCAATTAAGCCCAGGAATAACTTTGCCTTTACTTTGCCTTATTATTATTATTATTATATAAATTGCATTGTTCTGTATTTTGTTCTGAGTTTTGTTTTCTTTCCTGCTACTCGTGCTAACATTATAACTGGCCTCCGAGTTGTTAAGTATGTTTGTAAAAATTAAGAAGTGAAATAAATTGAATTATTACCATGCTTCGACAAGGAATTTAGTACATAATCTTGAATTATGATAAGTTACATCCCGTCTTACTCTGAAGTAGGGACCAGTGGGTTCTGAAGCAAGGGAGATGTCAGCCCTGAGTCCAGTACCGAAAACAAATTTGTTACAACGGAACTTGTCGGATGAGAAGATTATATTATTGAAAGGTGGGCGGCTCATTGGCCCGGGGGTGGTGGCACAAGCAAGAGAGTGAGGAAGGGAGGGAGGCTGTCTGTTTCACTCCGGTTTAATTAAATTAAACTCGTTTATCAGTTGACATGGCATTGTGTCCGGACAACCCCGCGAGGTGGTCCCATAATTTCAAGATCAATGATTTAATAAAGTTCAATGACAAACTGCGTTGGTGAACAGACATTATTACACTCGTATTTATTTTTAAACTTTTTTAAACATAGAACTGAAATTAGAGGCATCAGTCGTCTATCATTCATGGCACGGGAAATAACGAGCTTTCATGGACTCTAACATTCCCGCTTCCACGTAATATAGTCTGATTCATTTCCACTTACTGGCGTATTATCAGCAAAATTTTTATGGAACCTAATACCCTAACAAGTTTCTTTGTTTAATTTCATTCGCTCTGTATCGACGTATCATAGGATACGTGTAACAGAATTTCTGTGGGGGCAACACTGATATAACTAACATGTCGATTGTTACTTTTTGTATACAAATCCCGCATGTGTGTACAATAATTGAGGAAAATTACAATAAAAGGAAGGGGAGTAGGGTTTGTGTAATTTTATATTGAATGCACAATAGTGAATTTCCCATGAGAATTCAGGTGATATTATGTACAATTTGTTCATATTTATTGAGCTCAATCTGCTTTATACAGTTTTTATTATATGACGCTACCATGACGCTCAGAGCCCTTCGGAATTTTCACCCGAGCCAGTGTCGGCCTTCTCGTTTTGAAAGCACACTCACAGAATCATAAATGGCAAGACTGTACGTGATTTATCCAGTTCTCTCTCTGTTTATAAAGTTTTGGTTAGGCCGCGCCATAGCTCAAGCTGTTAGTCGCTGGCTTCCTACCGCGGCGGCCAGGGTTCGATCCCGGGTCTGGTCAAGTGGGATTTGTGGTGGACAAAGTGGCGCTGGGGCGGGTTTTCTCCGAGTACTTCGGTATCCCTGCCAATCTTCATTCTACCAATTGCTCCACAATCACTCTCACCTATCATCTGGGGCTGGTACAATAGGCCAGAAGTGGCCGCAGTACAAGGGACTTAGTCCCACCCCACTAGCAATAAAAAAAGTTCTGGCTATGTCTCAGTAAGATGATTTTGATATGGGGAGATCACCAGTGTGCCGCATAACCCACAATCTGGAGGGGCAATGGACTACTCATCGTCTGACCTCTACCCTCTGACCTTAGTGGCATGACTGGTTCTACAAGAAGCTTATGCTCCCGCCAGCATCGATGTAAGGGTTACTGAGGTTAGCAAGCCTCCTCACCAAATTGAGGTGCTAGGCAACGAAGAGGGAAAAATGGTGATAGGTTAGAACACAGTACGAAGCGGGCATCTCCCGAACAGAAGTCAGCAGGTTCACCGCCTGTGTCTGTTTGCTCTGTAGTCGGCTATTAATTAATATCCAGCATTGACTTCTCCTCTGGCGAATGGGATACATTTTTTCAGAGTCGTTTGTGTAGATAAAATCGTTAAGGGAAAATAAATTTCAAGTTTATTTAAGTGTAATCTTCGCAGACATTGCGTTCTGAGGTGTAGGGATAATTCTCCAGAGTTCGTGCAGCAGAGTTGTTCTTGAGAAGTTAATTTTCTCTCAGCCATTCGTGAAATATGAGCCAAATGTTATGGAACCAGATGATTTACTACAGTATTTACAAGATATCCTGAGCCAGATTAACGACTCGACTTTGTCAATCTTATTTTTAAGATTTTGAATGTAAAATTCTCATAGCGGTGGTTATAAAGGGTTACATTTTCTGGGATATATCGCCGTGTCGTCCGTTCAAATTTGACCGATCTTTCGGAAGAATATTTCGCCTCCATCTTCAGTATTGAAGAATAAACCAAGTAAGAAACCAGCATGAAGAAGGTACCAAGAAGCTAGAACTTTTCATAATTACTGCTGTTATATCTTCAAATTCTACGAAGCAAAATACTGCTTAGAGCTATAAATAGAGACAAAGGAGATCCTATTTAATATTGCTTCGAAGAAAATTAGCCGAATTTAATTAAAATGAAGTGACATTTCTTTATCACTCGGGATGGAAAATTTGTTCCTATATAACGAATCAACTGAAGTGAATAAATTATTTTGTACATATATATGTTGGTAAGGTTATACATAATTTACACGAATTTAATTGAAACCCTTATAATGGGTAAATTTTACAATTTTTTTTAAATAAAAAAAATTGCGGCACCGGAAGTAGTACACTCAACTCTTGTCAGACGCAGTGAATGAACATGTTGCGTCAGTGGCTGTCACTCTTCATGAGGTCCTCTGTTCTGTGCATGAACTTGCAGATATGTAACTGGTCCAAATCATTGTATTTAAAGAAGACAGCTTGCAAATTCATAAAATAATTATTTTATGACAATATTAAATCTTTATAATCATGCTACTGAAATATATTTGCACTTTTAAAGAGTCATTTATAAAACGTCGTCGTTATATGTTGATATCAGGTGGGAAAAATAAAAAAAAATACAAGCGATAGAAATTAAAAGCTTGGAAAAATTAAGAGACAATATTTATTATTAAGAAGAAAGTCGTCTTCTGGGTTTAGGCGCCGTGTATTCTTCATTTTGGCCGACGTTTCGGAGGAACGTAGCGCCTCCATCTTCAGAGCAGTTGAATGGCTTGGAATGCAGAGAGCAGTAGCTGTAGTGATAGGAAGTGAAAGGCGCTGCTTATATACGAAGTAGGAAGGGGGGTTGTTAGGGAGAACGGACCAATAGGAGCAGTGGACAGCGATTAAGGCCATATATGGTGTTGTGTGCTAAGGGAGGGGGGAGGAGCGGCCAGTGAATCCAGGAAATATTTATTTATTTATTTATTTGGAAACTTTGCATACATATACTGAGATATGTACAGGTAAAATAAACGTAAAATTGTCCCTGTGCTTAACTAATTAACCACTACGTCATGAAGGCGTATGGGGGAGTGGATGTATAGATTTCTACATTTTTTGACCTCGGCACTAGTTGGAGGTGAGTGGTCAGATTCACGCCCCGGCCGCTTTACTCTCAGGGAAAGAGAATCAGTGTCCATTAGATAGGATGTTAGGTGAATCCCAGAGCCTGTCTGGACGACGTGGAAAAGATAAAAATTCTTGACCTTATCGGAGCTCGAACCCCGACCCTTCAGTCGTCCATCCCACAGCTAGTCGCTGTACTCCTGATATGTATAGGTGAACAAATAAATAAATACTAGGCTACACCCAAAATCGCGAGACAGTTAATTTGAAGAAACTGCTTTCTGCGTGATGTTACTCCGGGAAGGATATGAGGAGGTACTGGATGAAGACAGGCGAGCGAGGAACGAATATAAACCAAAGGGAGTAAGAAGAAAAGAAAGGAGAAGATGGAAAGATGATTTTGAGGCTGATTCAGTTATTAAATTATCTAATCCGTGAACACAAGAACATAACAAATATGATCATAAGACAGATATGAAAACAGATATTTCCATCAGTTGCTACTAAACAGCAGAACACGACGACGCTCGTGATGAGGACACATTACACTTCTACAGGAATATCAACGTTCAAGTCTGTTATGATGAATATCATACTGAATATCATCCGGGAGGTGAGGGAAGCCATCTGGAATTTCATCTCCTCTTGTCTGTCGTCCATCTTAGTTTCTATTCCTGTCGGCTTTCACTTGTGCCTTCAATTTGCTTGGTAGGAATCCATCAATTCTTGCGTGACTTTCAGGAGTTCCATGTTTTCCATTTATGTAGTCTTCAATCCAATAATTCGATCAAATCATAACCAATACTGACACCAGTTGTCACGCGTATTAGTGATTATAGAAGTGGTTTGGATTGGATTTATTAACACCTTATAATATCAACTCGTACTTACAAGCAATGGAGCGCTATCGCTCAGTTACATAATTTACAGTTCACCGATACACAGGCACTAGGATTCTCAATCTTCACTAGCCGTACCCTGGTAACGGAATTAAGACAGTCTTACTGTGACTAAACCGTTTAATCACACACCGAGCCTTCACAGGTTGGCTTCTAATTCTTCTTCAATTACTAACTCACCGTGGCTATCTCCTGCCCGCAACTGAACATAATTCTGATTCCCGTACTCTCTGTTGTACGCCGTTGTATTCCCATTCTCTTGACTCTCGTTCTTCCACAGCAAATCTCTTACGGCTTCTGAACTCAAAATTCCAATTCTCTAATCCCCCTAGTCAGAGTCAGAATCAGGGTTGAATGAATGAACGTATGAGGGGTGGGCCTTCTCGGCCCTTGCACCGTGACCTACAGTGGTATACTGTGCTTACACAATCAGAGTTATTTTACGATTGGCGGTTTAATGCCAATCAGTTCGCCTTGGCGTCAGGACCTTTGAGGCCCACGACCAGAGATTTTTTTCCCCCCAACTGAACTCTTGCGGTAAAAGTCCTTATGTAACATCCTCTCTGACGAGAAGATGGGGTTCTCTCTTATGAATACACTTGGCCTTTCATCAAGTGTCTATTTCGCACATATAACATGTTATCGAAAATTCTTCCTTTTGCACTACAAACAAGTCCTCTGTCAGTACAGGCTCTACAGAGCAGATCATGCCTAACTTATATATCTTATGCTACAACGAAAACTTAAGTAATTTGAACGGTCATAAGCTTCACCACCGCCAAGTTTAAGCCCCTTATACCTTGTTTTGCATTCGCTGTGATTTTAGGAGGTAGGTGTCTCCCGCTAATTCCCAAGGGGGGCAAGCGTAAGTCATTACTGATCTGATCAGTACCTTCTCAAAGTCAAAGTCACATTGCGACTGACAGTCAGTCAGTAAGTCTTGGTGTCGAGCCACATCTGGGGCTCATGACTAGATATTTATTACTTTTTGAAAGTTACGGTCTTGTTTTGGTGGGGCGCCCTCTCTGACGAGAGGACGGGTCTGTCTTTGTATATGCTGCTGGTCCTTTCCAGTGGAGTCTTGCTCGGGTCCGAGTCCCTTGGTACTCAAGACCATATTTTACTGTCTCAAATTTGAAACTTCCGTTTTCGTCGCTTCCTACGACTCGCAAGGTCACGGTGGAGGTATTCGACCCCGCCTCCACACGAGTAGCTCTCAGTGCCTTCTATCATACTCTCGTTATGTAGCCTCGTGTCGGACTCCATGGAAAATACCATCTTCTGTATTGTTGGCCTCGCGTAACACGCGTTGCATAGCAACTGCCGCCTCGCGGACCACAGAAAAAATTGTTTTTCTATTGTTAGCCACGTGTGCGTTGCGGGAGTTGTCTATCAATGGGCCTTTGAGTCACAATATATATATATATATATAAGTTATTGTTTTTAATAGAGCTGCCAGTAATTTTCCATCCGATTTATTAATCTTTCGAAAAGTTTTAATGGTGATTCGGAAATTTAATTTAGTACACAACTGACCGCGGGACAGCGTATGGTAAACTGCGACGTGGGTGTTGTCGTGCCCAGAGAGAGATCCACGGAATTCCACCGAAGTCACATCTCATGGTCTCGCAACCCATAATTCTTTGGGGCAACATACAGAGCAAGAAATGTCACGTCCAATGCTCTGACAAGCGGAAAAGTGAGCACTTCGCACCACGTGTTTGTCGAGGGATTGTGGCAGTAATGAGTTGCAGCGGTGTTGACACAATTGAAATTATAGCGACAGCTGTTTCCCAGTGACGCACCGAGCCAAAGGAAATACTTATTTTATACCGAAATAATCAATATGTACTTGATAAGCAGCTCGCTAAATGTGGTTGTCTGACAGCATTTTACACGTGCCATTTTCCCAATGTCAATAAAAATGGGGCATTTTTCAACACAATGAACATGAAGTTAAAATACAAAAAGTACTCATTTCGTAACACGTCTGATGCTTGCTCATCGTCATTGCCCAGTATTTCCAAAACACAGTAAACCCTGATAGACTTGAAAGGATTCTGACGATGGTGTATACTGTACTTCTTTTGGATTATTTTTGACTTCACCCATCGTCTGGAATGTAAAAGACAAAAAACCACGACGTTTCGGAGACTTGATCTGTCTCCGAAACGTCATGGTGTTTTGTCTTTTACATACCAGACGATGGGTGAAGTCCAAAATAAGCCAAAAGAAGTACAGTAAACCCTCTCATATTGTGGAGAGATATATTCCTCTAAAGTAGGTGGTTTGGTCAATATGCGTTTGAGAATTTTACTACTGTATGTGATTAATGCGGTTAAGGAAACGCGGCTGTGAAAAGGACCATAAATATGTTATGCTACTCATTAATATAAAAAGTATGATCGAAGAGTTAATCTTAAAGTAAAAGAATGACTGAATTTTGTACTTCAGCTTAAATTATCACTAGAATATTAAGTATAAATAAAACAGTAGCACAAATTTAGGCCTCAAACGAGCTTCGTGTGAATGTGTTTCATCGACCGTATGTAATCGAGTTTTATTCAATCGACAAATGAATGTTCTCGTATATTTCCACGCGTATAATCGAATTCTCGTTGCAAAAATCCGTGCTGGAAGTGGATATGTTTTATATTTCGAAAGGAATAAGGCATACGGAAGAGTAGCCTTATGTCATATATACTGAATTATTAAGGTCGATCACAGTTGCCACGCGGTGTAAGTCGTGAACTGTCTTCTCTCTCTTGAACCCCGGGATCGTGGGTTCGAATACCACTTGAAATATAGATATTTGTTTGCGTGTGTTCTGTGTCTGTGTTGTCCTGTATGCAGGTAGCGGCCTTGCGACTGGCTGATCCCCTATCCAAGGAGTCCTACCGCAGAAACACGCATAGATCTTCACATAAAAGTCTCCTTCTTTTAGATTTCAACCAAATTTGGAATATATGGATATATTTTGATGAATTTCCGAACAGAAAAATTCGTGAAATGATTTCATTAGTTCTAGAGTTCATTCACGAGTGCGGAGGGACGGACGGATGGACTAGCAAGGTTTACAGCCGCTTGGGACAGTAGGATAAGCGTCTAGAAGCCCAGTTGCTGTCGCATAAGAAATAGGTTCCGCCTTCATTATAGAGGAAACTCGGTTAATATTTTTCAGCAAAATAATCCTTGTTCATTTCGCGAAACATATGAAACACATATTCGTAGACTGCGTGGGAAAAATGGAAGTTATGTTAAAATATTAAGCAGGTAGTACATAAGGTAATTATTGTACTTTGGAAGGGTTAAACAGAACGTTTCTATAAGAAAACTGAATTTAGTATTTAAAAGTGAAGACAAATTAAAGATCTGAGTTGAATTTAAATCGCGTCATATTGCGATGGTAGATACGAGTATTACCGATAATTAATTAAATGACTTGTAAGAAACTGAATGCACATGAGTATTTTGCTTTTTGTACCAGACGCAATTTGCCAGTTTTATATCACATTGTCACATGACTCCATCGCAATCAGTCAAGAGTCACCAACTTCTCGCTGTTTACGAGAAATATACTTGAAAGCATAAACATTACTGCCGGCGAAATGTCCCGTAACCGCTGTGTTACATTCCTCAGAGCTCAGAAAAATATAATTACCATTGAGAAAGTTTGAATTTCAGTAAAATGCCATAAAGGCGCACTGGAGAGTGACGGTGTAACGTCACACATTTTTAACATCGCCACTTGATGGAGGTGGGTGGTTAGCTTCACGTCCCGGTCGCTTTAATACCGGAGAGAGAGTCCTTTGTGCCTACTGGGTAGAAGACTGGGTGACCCTCAGAGTCGGCCTGGACCTTGTGGAGTAGATGATCTCTTTCTCCAGCCGGAAGTCGCCGATTAATCGGCCATCCAGAGCATACTTACTATACGGATTGAGTTAGCCTTCCTGGACTATATTGTAGGTAAGTTAAAGGTAAAGCTGTCCTTGTAACAGACCGTGGAGGCCCATAGGATCGTGAGACGCCGAGACTTCCACATTTTCTATACGATCGGGTCACAGATGCTGGTGAGCTTGTCAGCCTCACGGGCCGGCAGTCCTTTACACCCAGGAAGATTCCTGGTATTCATATCTGTTAGAGGCTGAGTTAACCATAAGGCTATACTGCGGCTTGAAGTACGTCAATTGAAAAATCAAATTACCTCACTGGGATTCGAACCCGCGATCTACCGGTTTGTAGCATAGTGCCTCAACCAACTACCATACAACGTGTCCCATCTATCTTATAGGTGCTTATCAAAAATAATTCTAAGGTTACTGACGTTGTATATTGCGGATGTTAATGTTTAATGGAAATGAGTTAGCAGGGTCACATGTAGAATCTTCCTCTGATTCTTGTTCAGGAGCTGTAACAATTTAATTCGAAAGAGCTGAAATTTCTTCAGTGTGCTTCACTTTTTTTTAAGTTTGGCCATGTCTGGTTCAAAACAAGCTTCGTAATTAGGACACGTTCGGATAGTCAGAAAAGTGTGCAGCCTGTATGAAAAATCTCAGAGCGAATTTAGGTTTTCCTTTTATACTCTTGCAGTTGCCACACACTCCATTAATGGTTCATTATGGAGGCGAGCTTACGTCAGTATCCAATTGATTGGACACCAGAATATCACGTCTGGGGCTAAGTCGATTCCCGCAGTTCCTCAGGCTAATTCCTACCAAATCCATCCCAACTCCCCACTCATATGACTTCATTACACCACATATATAAAAAAAAATAGAGTCACGATTTGGGGGTGTGTGACTATAGATGGGGGTTTGGATTGGTGGATGGACTTATTGACAACTTATGCACTCAACTCGTAACTACTACAAATAATGCAGCGCTATCGCTGATCTACACACTTTGCAGTTCACGGTTACACGCACACTAGTGTTCTCATTCTTCTTTAGTCGTATCCTGGCAACGGATTTCAACACAGTAATTATACCAATATCACTGTAACTGCAGCACATATAAAGTATTCTTTTGCACAGACTAATTCCTTTCTTGTCATTGTTTCTCAATCATCTTCGACTGCCATCTCAAGAGATTCCCTCAATTCTAATTCAGTCGGATTTGAATTCTCGTTATAGAGCCTCGGGGAGATTCCGACAAAAAACACCGTTTCCTAACAATTCATCTATTGTTATAGATGTGTGTTGACCTCGCCGTTGCATAGAAACGATTTCTTCTATTGTTGTGTGCGTGTCCATTTCCGCAAGAACCTCTTTACCGAACAATAAACGTACACTGGCTCCGCTATTCCGACTTTCAGACGTCACGTCACAATATGTATATTATAGTTTTGTGATGAATAAGGCTTCTAATCGATATAAACTTTAACTCCAACAGAATATGATATACCTTAGAAGATGAGATAATAAGTTCCTGTAAAGGTACAGAAAAGATGTGTCTCTGTTTATTTAATTAAACACCGCGTCATGAAGACGTGTACGCAGTAGAGGAATGGCTGAAATATTCGAGATCTCGTCACGAGATGGAGATTAGAGTTCAGCTTTACTTCCCGGCAGCTTCAACCCAGGAAAAAGAGCCCCCGGTAAACAGAAGCAGTTTGGACGCTGAAGAATAGAGGAAAATCTCATGCCTCTGCCGGTAAACGAACCACGGACGTTCAGCTAGTAACCCGTCCCTATAACGACTGAGCTATCCCGGCTCAATAAATACTTATAAATTTTGAATTAGAACTGAAAACAGAAATGAAGCCTAAATTTCGTAGGAAATTTTTGGAATAAGTTGACGCTAAATCGCGTTACTTATTTATATTGTATATCCTCGTATATGATTTTTTCAAATTCTTTGAATTTTGCTGACGCTCTCGCTTCTAATTGAAATTTATCTTGCTGTTATTAAATGCTGTTTGGTTGTGACGTGCTTGCTTTGATTTATTAGTGTGGAGAATTTCAATTAATGGCGTCTGTTTCAGATGAATATGAAATTACAATATTACATTTAATTTTCATTCTGTTGTATCAGCAAATTCGTGTAGTAATGCAGACAGGATTTAAATCAAAATGAAATAGTAGGAGCGTGAAGTTGAAACTTTTGCGTTCCTCTCGCTACATCGTACTGTGTCCACAGTTACCGCTAGAGTTTGTGTTGTTTCCCTCAACATACCTCTACTAGGGTGATAAAGTTGGAAACACAAACCGGGAAGTTGTCCCTGTGTTTAAATAATTATGGGTCACACTCTGAAGACATGTGGGGGAGTGGAAGTATAATCCAAGTGTTCTTGACCCCGGTACTAGATGGAGGACGGACAGTGACCAGCTTCACGTCTCTGCCCCTTTAGCCTCGGAGAAACAGCCCCGCTACGAACTGGGTAGGAGACTGGGTGAACTTCAGAGACGGTCTTGATGCTACGGTAAAGAGAAAGACTTGCCCATTCCGGGAATGGAAACCCGGCCACATAGCTCGAGACTTGTCTCCATACCGACTGAACTAACACGGCCAATCCTCTAGCAGGGTGATGTTACACAGATATCTGGATCGCATGAGGAAGGATAGTCTGAAAAATGCACAACTTAATTTTTAATGCTATTGCGAAGTAAAGGAACTTTTCTCTCCCTTATATCTTTCATAAGTACGATCTTATCTATGTAACTGTGTCTCTACATCCCTTGTGGACTTTGGCCGCCTTTTCAGTTCCTTGATCCTATACACAGTCGGTAAGGCTCCTTAGACGGGGATCAGTCCATCGCCAGGTCGCTACTTACACAAAGAACGACACAATGACAGAATAAGCGCACACATAGACATATTGGCCTCGTGTGGGATTCGAACCCACGATCCCAGGGTTCATGTCTTAAACCGCGCCGCCGTTGTGATCGGCATGTATGATCTTATTCTGAGCATATTAAAAAAATAGTAACCACAGATAAACATTTTCATTTCATTGCCGAGATTATGAATGGTGACTTTTGTATCTCTTGGAAGCTGCTTTTGTAACCCTGAGGAAACGGCGTCAAGGTTTAAGAAACCCTGCTACACAGAATTTGGAGCCTATAATTTATCTCAAAATTTGCATTATAACAAAACACAATGGCGCCGAGAATACAGTGTTTTTCTTAGTGTTGTTTTTGTTAACATTACTAATTTGTACTTATCGACAAATATTATTAGAATGAACGAATCAACGAGGGTGAGATGGGCTGAGAATGAAGCGCGCATGTGAGCCAAGAAAATTGCGTATAAAGTTTTAGCAGTAAATCATGAAGGAAAGAGATCACAAGGAAAACCTAGAAGATATATGAGGATGTGTAGTGGAATACTCAGGCTTTGGATAGTTATCAGTGGCGGATTCTTGTGAAGAGGATAATGAATTTTCAGATGAATAAAATGCAAATGATCTCTTGACTATCTCAGCGAGTATTCACTTCTCAAGTGAGATTATGTTCATGGAGTTCTTTACGTGTTATTATTATTATTATTTCTAAATAGCAACATATAGTAGATATGTATTAATGAAATTATTATTATTATTATTATTACTTTGTTTGTCTGGTTGCTTACTTCTTGCAGTTAATTTGTTTTTTCTCGTGTACATACCTTTAATTGGTCTTTGATATTATGTTGTGTTTTTCTATAATGTAATTATTTGTATGTACACTGTGCTGTGTCTGTAATTGGAATTGTATCTATTGACTCGGCACAGCAAAATAAAGAATTGAATTGAACTGAATTGCTGTACAATCTGCCTTATTTTGCAAATTATTTTAATATTTTTGTTGTTTCTTTCTACATTTTCGTGCTAACTTTTCAATTAGCCCCTGAACTGTTATGTTTGCACGTAAATAAATAAGAACTGTAAACTGAATTATTACTGTTATCAGTAGTAGTAGTAGTAGTAGTAGTAGTAGTAGTAGTAG
>NW_019737091.1:448616-510332 GCF_002891405.2 Cryptotermes secundus | reverse complement strand
TAGCAGTAACAGTAGCAGAAGCAGCAGCAATAACAGAAGCAGTAATAGCATCTCCGACATCAAGAGAATTCATCTTACCAGGTAACTATGCTCTTCGGATTCTCTCTGTTGTCACCCTCAAGATATGTCTATTTCAGTTCTCCTATTCTTTTTGCATTCGCTCAATTACAATAAATACTTTAAATCCTGAAGATATATCTACACTTCATTTCGACCAAGGAGAGTGAAACCAGCCACGGAACGTAGGACCCGCGCTACAACTGACTCAATTTTACCTTGTCTTTTCGATAAATTGTCCAATTTTCACTCGTATTAAGTCATGGCGGCCGGTCACGGTAGCCGAGCGGTCTAAGGCATGTACTGTCTTCCCTCGCTTAGAAACCGGGATCGTGGGTTCGAATCCCACTCAGGGCATGGATGTTTAGTTTGTGCGTGTGCGTTTTTCTGTGTTTGTGTACAGGTAGAGGCCTTACGACGAGCTGATCACCCGCCCAAGGAGTCCTACCAAGTGTCTAAGATTTAGAAAAACCTAAGTGAACGGAGAAGTTCATGGAGGTAGGCCTAGGCCCACTGGGGCTGTAATGCCAAGGGGAAAAAAATTAGATCATGGCGGGTACTAGCATCACTGTATACTGTTTAATTATGTGCTATTTAGAATATTTTTGTGTCAGTGTTCTTATTCTTCTATAGTTTCTCTGTAACTTACTTAAACTTTTACTTATATCTTCTTTCAAAGAGTGTGATATTGTAAAGACTATAAATTTTATCTCCTTTCTATTATTTTGTTTTCTATCACTATTTTACACGTTTCGCGGTTTTATTCCTGAAATTCCACAATTTTTGTTTTCACGGTTGAAATTCTCACCTTAAGGCCTGTTATTAGCTAAATTTTGAAGCTTGTTAAATGGTCTTTGCAGACCAGCCTCTAATTCGTTATTTATTATTGTTATTGTTAATAATTAATTAAAGCGTGTGATATGAAAGTTTATGCCCGTAGTGGTGTGGATCATGCCAAAGTAATTGTATTGTAAGTACTAAAGGAAACCCAGCAAACTCAGCCGGGGAAGACGCTTTCAGAGCGATTCATACATATTTAATCGGTTTTGATTCGTACTCTATCAACGGTTTTTGCACTCCATGATCTACTCGCAATTAACTAATGCACTCAGTACAAATCAACTTAAATATGTCTTGATTTAAAGGTTCTAGTCCTCACTGGTGTTTTGTAATTTTAAAAATATAATAGTAAATTGCTAGGCACAGCCCAAATATTCCTTTTAGTCAGTTTCAGATACGTCTAAAATCGTCCATAACAACACAGTACACCTGTCCATAAGGTTGAATGAAACAAAAGAAGAATTTGAAACAAACATTCTTTAAGTTGTCGACACCATGTAGCGACCAAGGCCAGGGTGCAGTTTTCATTTTAAATGTTCATAAAACCACCTAAATACGTACTTCGTAGTTAAAGTAAAAAAAAAAAAAAAGTAAAACTATCCCTGTAACAGGCCGTGAAGGCCCATAGGGTCGTGAGACGTTGAGGGTCCCACATTATCTAGACAATCGGCTCACAGATGGCGGTAAGGTTGTCAGCCTTACGCGCCGGCCGTGCTTTACTACCAAGGATAATTATTTATTTAATTCCTGGTACTCATTGCTGTTAGAGGCTGAGTCTACCCCAGGGCCATAGTGCGGCCGGAAGGATTAGGTCAATTGAAAAAAATCAATTGGCCTCATCGGGACTTGAACCCGCGACCTTCCGGCTTGTAGCATAGTTCCTAAACCAACTACGCTACCGCTTGCCCCGTACTTCTAAGTTATCAACTTAAAAGCAAATTAATCCAAAATATTATTTAAAGCAGTATAGTCTTCTGGTTAGTTCGCAGAAGTGGCCCAATTTTTGAAATCATAGTCGGGATTCATATCCAAGTACGCAGTGCGGATTGCCCAATCTAGCTGTTTACGGTCTTGGAAACTTTCCGGAAAAGAACTACGAAGAATCGCTGTTATGAAACTCTTGTCTAAACAGCTGCTTATTCCTGAGTGAGTCTTCAAATGCTACAAAACCATATGAATATTTCATTGGTCTAATAGAGGCCCCCAAAAGATAAACGCAAAGAAGAGGCTTTAACTAACTTCAGATCTCTGAAAATTTAAATAATAGAGTAGTGTAACAAAAAGAAAATCTTATAGTATTAAATTACTTTTCTTGCAACAGATTTCAGCTGACATATTTAAAACAAATCTTGGATAAAGTTGTTATTTATTTTGTTAAATTTTCAAAGTATAAGCAGGCTATAAGAATATGTGAAGTTAGTTTTAGCCAAGTAATGAAGGATCCTTGGTGAAATTCAAAGTTAACATTAAACGCAGTTACACATTTTTGGATTTAATTACAATTAAGCTGAGTTGTTTATTTTATAATAATAACTGCTCTGTCTTATTGATATTGCTAATTTAGATGTAATATCCAAAATTTAAAGTAACACACAAAGTCTATGATTTACAATAGCAGCATAAAGGTAAAACCTGAAGTTCGTATGAACGAGGAAACGGGAGAGCAGAGCCTTTGGTGTAACTCAGTGGCTACGAAATTTAATTTATCATTGAATTTTGAAGCAAAGCCTATGGAGAAACTCCTTTATGATAATCTACAAGCAAGCTCTTAGTCCTATTATTTCCAAAGATAATGTCTGCGTACATATTTCGAAAATAATAATTGCATTTTAGTCCAAAATATTATTGATTCATGATTCAAAATTGATGACGCTGTAAGTTGAGAGCCGGAGCTGTAACTCAGTTTGGAATGTTGTTATTTGTTACTGGATATACAGGGTGATTCAGAAAGATGGACACAATTTCAATTGGCTATATTTCCTGAATTATATGTTGCATTCGAATTCTGTAAATTACACTTGATTATACATACATGGAAGTTTATAGATGTTCAATGTGCCCCCCCTCCTCCGGCTGCATGGATACCATCTAGACGGTAGCTGAATTCATCCTACACTCGATGACAAATATCTTGCGTCACTGAGTTCACCGCAGCTGTGATACAGTTTCTTAGGTCATTCAAATTTGTGGGAAGAGGTGGTACACGCCACACAGTTGTTTGCGATAGTCCAAGTTCTCTACTAGCACTACGGGTTGACTTCATTGGGCTGCGCTCACAGTTCACTCGAATGCACTCCACGTTCTTCTCCGATACACATGATCGGCCCGGGACGCAGTGATGGAGGGCACTAGCGGTAGTACTAGAAACTTTGTAACATCCTCTTTCAAATGTACTTTACAGAATTCAAATGCAACATACAGTTCAGGAAATATAGTCAATTGAAATTGTGTCCATCTTTCTGAATCACTCTGTACTGTGGAACATATAGTTCATTATTTACCCAAACATTGTGACCTAGACTAACTGTAGGAACTATAAAAGAATTGTCTGTAATATGGGCTCAGCGAATGACTCACCGATCCGAGGAAATCGTACCCGAGTTGCACAGCCAGAAGTTGCGCGACATCTGGCCCTCCTTCCAGACGCACCATCCACTCGTTGCTGTAATGCTGGGTTGTCTCGTGTCCGTGGTGCCACTCGAAGGCCCAGCACCCACCGAGCAGCAAGACGAGTACACCCAACTCCATCTCTGGCGACAGTAGTCGGTTCGCTTGACTACCACGACGCCGTCCGGGTCAAATCAAATCACAGCACCAACAATTACTCTCGTTTCCTTCGCAGCAACTCTTGGATTGGAGAGGTTGCCAGCGGTAGGAGGGATGGGGGAGCAATGTAAAGAGAGGGAGGCTGCACTGAAAGAGTAAGAAGTGGGTACTAAGAGTGATAGGAAAGAATTGAAATAAAAATCGAATGGAGGAGGGAGAACTTATTTTGTAGCTGCAGAACGTGACAAGAATTTTATACCAAAAAGAGTTAATTCTGATTTATTGCCCGAGAGTGAGATTAATATAACTGGGAGCTTAGGCTGTCCTAAACTTCTCTGTTAAATCTGGCAAGTGCTTTTTCTGCAGGCAGTCACGTCTCATATCTAAAAGTACAGCATTATTCATTTTATAATTTAGAAGAACGAAAAAACAGCAACAATCTGTTCTTGTGATTTTCCATTCCTTTCTTTTATTCATTCTCGTAACATAAAGTTGTAAACATATAATCCAAGGCTAATAAGGAAGATATGCCACGCATAGATACAAAAATGATACAATTCGCAACAAATTTCCAAGCTAAGGGAATAGAGGAATCACTATTTCACACACCGTTCAAGTTCTACAGTTTTCCATTCGATTCATTTGATGACATTACAAATCAGTAATAGCGAATGAAACTCTTGGCCAAAATTTTATCATGAGAAATTTGAGATTTTCGCGGTGGTGATTACGAAGATTGTTGTCTCCCGAGATGTCTTCTTCTTCATTTTCTTCTATTCCTGTTGCTTCCACTTGGAGCATAAGGCATCCGTGAAACGGTTCGTTTCTTTTCAGTTTCTTAATCTAAGACAGTCAGTAGGATTCCTGGGACAAGGGATCAGCCCGTCGCGAGACCGCTACCTAACAAACAAAATAAGCACAGACATCCGTGCCTTGAGTGGGGGTTGAACCCACAACCCCAGTGTTAAAGCGGGTGAAGATTTTTTTGTCTTGGACCGCGCGGCCACTGTGATCGGCCTCCTGAGATGTTCCACAGCGTAATTAATAAATTGTCAATAATCTTTCGAAGCTATCCGGTGTTCTATATTCAGGGTAGAAAAATACGATGAACTTGGAAAAAGTGGTATGAAAATCATCAAAAGGTTTCACAGAAACGTTACTAAAGATCTACCAGACTACACGGCATAACATACCAGAAGACATTAATAATTAACATATGTACAAATAATTATAAGAGATAATTTTATAGAGAAAATAAACTTACCAGAGTTGTTTTAAAAAATATTATAAAGCCATTCATAAAAGTGAAATATGAATATTTACTGAGCGAAGTGTTCATTATTTTGTGTTACAGAGTAATTTCGAAACTTGGTTCTATTTGTATTCTCTTTTAGATTACTTCCCTCATTTTGGAAAAAAAAAATGAAGTAGCCATACGCGATTACCTTGCTGTCTGCGTGTCTTTGTATTCCCCCTTTTAGCCTTTGAATGCCTGAACCAAATTTTATGTAACATGGTAACTACGCCCATCTCAACGGCATACTTCACAAACCCCTCCCTTCAGTCTGTGTGTCTGTATATATATCCCCCTACGGTTGCTAAGCAACAGGTCGGCAAAAACGTTACCCCGGCATTGAATATACATATATAAAAATAGGAGAATTATTTCACGCGTATATTTCTATGCGGTCCGCGTTGTATCAAAGGAAAGTTGGCGGTTAGTTGATCCCAGAACTTCCTGCTTATACATGCACCTCTCCCGGATTTTGGTGGTACGTTCGGACCTGGTATTCATGTTGAAGTGTTTCTCCTCCCGAGCCGTTCATTCAGCCGCTAGGGAAGCTTCAAATTTGGACGATGAGCAAGAAAATGTGCCCTGAGGGGAAATGTGTGCAGGAATTCACATCATAAGCGAGATTCGAACCTGCGATCTCTATTTACGGTTGGACAAAAATTCATTAGTTATTGGTTTAAAATGAAATTGTTGTAAAATTCTGAAAATTAGAGAGGCCTTCCTACTCGCATTTTCAAGCATTGGTCAATCAAACAAATTCTGCCCCCAAAAATGTAATCAGTCTGCAACATTCTCCTTAAATGTACGTGTAGTTGCGACAAACCAGATTTCGGATATTTCGAAATTATGCTGTAATGTTAAATATATAATTTAATTTAAGAGACATATTTATTACTTGGTACGTATTAATAAAAATACATTCGTGAGATCAGAGTAGGGTGTGCAAAATGAAATAGAAAATCTAATGAAGCAGTGCTTAGTTGTGGTTCTGTTATTACATATATTTGCTTAAAAGACAAATAAATATGGTTGCATATTTATAATAAATTTAACTATGAATAATAAAAACTACATAGAGTCAAATGTACACATGATAATGAATCATACACTAGAAATAATGGGGAGCACGCGGTAGCTTATTTGATTCAGGTATTATGCTACAAACTGGAAGGTCGCGGTTTCAAGTCCATATGAGGTGGAATTTTCAATTTACCTAATCCTTCCAGCCACATTATGGCCCTGTGGTTGACTCAGCCTCTAACAGAAACGAGTACCAGGAATCTTCCTGGGAGACAAAGAGCGGCCGGCGAGAAAGACTGGCCACCTTACCGCCATCTGTGAGCCAACTGTCCACAAAAATATGGGAGCCTCAAAGTCTCACAACCCTATGGTCCTCCACGGCCTGTTGCAGGGATAGCTTTACCTTTTTACTAGAAATATATGCAGAGGAAGGGTCCTGGCCTAATTTTAAGATACTATTCCAGTATTTGCTTAAAATAATTCGTAGGAATTACGGAAAACTTCAGCCAGGATAGCTCTGTATCCACGACGAGATAGGATCCGAGCATCTGCCGAATACAGACCAAAATCCTTATCACTTAAGCTAATTTGCTCGGTATAAAATAATGGTAGGAAAAGCAAGTGGAGAGAGGGAAAGAGCGAGAGAGTGTATTACGTAAAGTGGGATGTGTTTTGTGATTGGATAGTGCTGGACGTTGTGTCCTGAACTCCATGCGTCACGTAGGGGGCGCAGGACATTAGTTACTGTCTCTGTAGGCGATACTTTATTGCTTGCGAAAAGACTGGCAGGATGATCCGTTTAAATACTTAACGTCGAAATTAACTGGAGGGTAAGCGACGCATGTCGCAGCGTTGCCCTCCGCCCACTTCTGAGTAATCTTGCGAATGGTAGTCACATAGTCTGACACTAACAGTGCAGAATGGGCCGCGCCATAGCTCAAGCGGTTAGTCGCTGGCTTCCCACCGCGACGGCCCGGGTTCGATCCTAGGTCTGGTCAAGTGGGATTTGTGGTGGACAATGTGGCGCTGGGGCAGGTTTTCTTCGAGTACTTCGGTTTCCCCTGCCAATCTTCATTCCACCAATTGCTCCACAATCACCCTCTCCTATCATCTGGGGCTGGTACAATTGGCCAGAAGTGGCCGCAGTACACGGGACTTTGTCCCACCCCACTAACAATAATAAAAATACATAAGATACAGAGAAATGCGAATGTACATACTTGCCAGAGTCGGACTCGAAATCACTAACCTAATTTTCGAGGGATATATTCTGATCAGCCTCGATTTTTTACAACTGTGATATATATTAGGAGCCGGGATAGCGTAATTCGTATAGCGACTGGCTACGGGCTGGACGACCAAGGGGTCGGAGTTTGAGCCCCAGTAGGAACAAGAATTTTCACTTCTCCATGTCATCCAGACCGGCTCTGGGGTTCGTCCAGCTTCCTATCCAGTGGGTACCGGGGGTAAAGCGGCTGGTGCGTGAAGCTGACCACTCACCTCCAACTAGTGGCTAGGTCAAGAAATGTGGATCTATAAATCCACTTCCCCTTACGTCTTCATGGCATAGTGCTTAATTAGTTAAGCAGAGGAACAACTTTTATGATTTGTATATTGGTTGGCGTTCTCGATGTTTGGATTAAATTGTGTATGTGATTCTAGGTTATGTAGCGTCGACTAGGTGTATGACAGACGAATTGGAAAGGATTTGAAACGAACCGGTCGTAGCCTAATCTAGGGACTGACCCGGATTTTCCTGGAGGGACAAGGGAAAACTAAGAAACATGTTAATGAGGATAGCCGGCGACTTGTCCGAGCTCTGAACCGACGCCCTAAAGATTCCAGAAAAGTTACATCTACGCCAATACACTCAGTGAAATTAAGCAAATAATTAACCAAATGGCAAAATGTAAAGTTGTCCCTGTGCTCAACGAATTAAGCACTATGCCATGAAGGAGTAGGTGGAAGTGGATGTATAGATCCACATTTTCTTGACCTCGGCACTAGCTGGAGGTGAGTGGTCAGCTTCACGGTCCTGCCGCTTTACCTCCGGGGAAAAAAACCACCGGTACCCATTGGATAGAAGGTTGGGTGAACCCCAGAGACAGTCTGGACGATTTGGAGAAGAGAAATTCTTGATTATACCGGGACCCGAACTCCGACCCCTAAGTCGTCCAACCTGTAGCCAGTCCCTATACCGACTACTCCACCCCAGCTCATAATTAAGCGAAGAAATTACTTTATGCTTCCATAGACTGAAATATTACAAATTCATTAATATCAAAATATTATTACGAGAAAAATAATTCGTCTAATTTTAGCAGTATACAAAACAAATTGGCTTCCACTTAGGAAAGATGTTTCCTGGTTGAGTTTAAGAATCCCAACAAGAAAACATACACACAATATGAAATAAGAAAATCTTTTTTATAACGTAATTTTAGGTACATAGGCTTATTTAATTTTACGAATAATAACTTATCATGAACATGCCTAACGGTAAATTTTCTGTATGGAAAGTTTTAGGAAGACTTGGCATTTGATTTATTAAGGTTAATAAGATTTCATGTTCCGTGACCCGGTTCTCCCTTACATGCAGAGCCCTCTGTAATCAGTTTTTATATTTGCGTGTGCAAAGAAAGAGTGTAGGGTAATTTCCATGACAATAAAGTTCAGGATTTATGAAATTCATATATTACTGAACTTCAAAATTCCGAATAATTTAAATTAACGTTAAAATCTAGTGCAGTATGAATGAAGCAGAGATTGTAGGATTTGAAGTTATCACATCAGTGGTTATGAAGTGTTCTGTCTTCTTGGATATAACGCCGTGCAGTCTACTGTAATTAAACCCACGTTTCGGAGAAACATATCGCCACCATGTTCAAGGTTGAAGGATAGGCTAAGCAAGGAACAGCGTGAATCAAGTAGAAAAAGGAGCTCTGTTATTGTTTAACTGACTACACGGAGATAGACAAATGATAGAACTCTACAGTCACAACTTATTTGATAAACTGTAGAAATCTGGTTATATATGGGGCGAATTAAGTTAAGTTACGCAGAGAAATGTTTACAGAAGTCCGATATAACTTCAGCAACAATATTCCGAAACCCACTGTTACCTTGAGTTCTACTGTCTCCTGATATGTGACGCCGTAGAGTCTGTTAAATATTTACAGAAGTTTTGGAGGTACGAGTTTACTTCTTCTTCAGAGTACTCTTCTTTCCACAAGTTGGAGATAGAATTTTCTTCCGAAACGTCGGTAAACATCTACCAGACTAGAAAGCGTCTCTTCTCACAAGACTGTAGTGCAAGTTGGGATTCATAAGTCCACAAGATAGAAAATCAGCTAGTACGAAATACTCATTGGTTGAGAAGTTATCACCGCGCCATTGTTGGCAAGCCTGGCTCTTCTACAATAATGTATATTTTTTTCTATGACGACTGAATTCCAACTCGAAGCACTGCATCGAAGTATGTAAAGGCTACACATTGTTCTAGTCACCCGAAATCCAGTGGGTGAGTAGGACAACCCTTGCTCCACAAAGGTGAAAAATTCTTACTACGTGGGGTGAACATGACTCGGCCACAATTTCAGTTCGTGTTACTACCCTTAATAATTATTCCACGGTTCAGATATGTTCGTGATACTTGGGAAAGCTTTGATGCATGGCTAAAACTTCTGCTTTCAAAGATAACTTTTGGAGCTTTATTTATATCTTCTGCCTTCCAAAACTATTCCACTGTAGGTCTGTCATTGGAAACTCCATAGAAAAATTAACTCAGTTGAACATTGAAATTTTTAATTTCACAGAGATGGCCTGTTCACACGACACAGTTCACTGGTATAGAACAGTCCTTGCTAAAAATGGATTTGGCCCTCAGAATACGTGGCAACATTTTAAATTCCCTAACGATGTCAATTAATTGGAATTCAACACAGCATGTCTGTCTGAATGTAATGTTAACGTATACAAAGGTTCAAAACGTGCCTGTTTATATCTTAGTCGAAAACACCAACCCAAAGACAAAAAATTATCTTCAAACACACACTTCTATCCCTGCAGTATTTTTCCTTCAACACATTACTCAAGATCCAGAGAAACATTGCAGATAACAGCAGCATTGACCCTGCCACCAGTAACGTTGACAGGAGATTCTTCTGAATCGGCCTTATTCGCCAGCTGTTCGGACTCACCCTGATTTACCCTAACATCACAGTCACTATCGTGGCAACCTTGTTCAGCTAGAGTTCACGAATAGAGAAAATACTGGACAACTTCGGAAGCAATGGGCTAAAATCGAGCCGGGTTTATGACATATTCCTACAAAGTAGAAAAAAGTCAGAGATAGAAAAGAAGAAGGGGAAAAAGAACNCGTTCCTTCGAAACGTCGGTTAACACCACATATATACGGTGCCAAATCCCAGAAGACTGCTTTCTTCATAGTCACCGCCGTGAAAACCTCAAATCTTACAAGAACAATTTAATTGTATTTTAAATTTGAGTAACATTTTGTAGGATACAAATTCTTATTCAAAGACATGTAGATAATTTCCAGGTAAATGGAAATAAGCCTAAATATTTCACACGCGGTTTAAATTCTTTTTTATAGCGAGCGTTTTACATAATTTGGGTTTTCTTTATTTAGAACATAGAGTAGATTCCGGTTAATTGGGACGCATTGGGACCAAACTTCTTTGTCCCAGTTAAACAGCTGCCACAAATATACGAAGTTGCAAGTAAAGGTTTAAGAAGATGTACGCACACAAGACAAGATCCGGCCACGGGGTTCGATCACGTGATTTAATGTTAATTCTTTATTCAAACAAAACACGTATACGAAGAATTACTCGTACTCTTAACACACATATTAACTCTCCACGCTTTTATTATTAATAAACGTTCCAGTGATTAAACTGTCATCCAATATTTTCAATCGCATAAGCGGCGAAAATTTTAGTATCTGATAAATAAACTGATAAAAGTAAGCAAGCTTGACTTCATACCGTGGGGTATGTTATTATGTGTACACTCATGTGTATGTGTACACTCATCACAACAAATCCTTTTAAATTCAGTAGCAGGGGCGCTTTAATTTACCAACAAGATACAAGCAACACATCCATAACATCAGATAAAATATGAACGACGCTTAATATACAAAACATTTGGAACACGCACAATGGATGTAGAAAATTTGAAATAATACGGATATTTTGCAGAGTACATTGAAGGAAACTGACATAAATGCTCTTTGTAGAACTTTACGTACACAAATGAAATGAGAAAGGATTAACCTTAAATGAACAACACAGAAATTAAACAATATACTTTCCGAACTCGCAAAGCAGCCTCCTATCCAATGAGTGCCGGGGGCAAAGCGGCCGGTGCGTGAAGTTGACAACTCACCTCCAACTAGTGCCGAGATCAAGAAAACGTGGACCTATACATACACTTCCCCATACGTCTTCATGGCGTAGTGCTTAATTAGTTAAGCATAGAGACACCTTTATATTTTATTAAACAAGAATTAAGCTTGAACGGGGGAGGGGTACAGGATGTGCTACAGATCATAGAAATACCGTTTTCTGGAATGTATCGCAGTGTAGTCTGGTGGAAGTGAACCGAAGTTTAGAAGGGGTATACTGCCTCCAAGCAGCGAACAGAGTTTGTTTTTTGCTTGGTTGTTATTTCCTCGGTTTACTCTTCGAAACTGAGGATGGAACAGTAAATTCCTCCGAATCGTTGGCAAATTTCGACGAGACAACACGGCAATACATTGTAGTAGAAAGTACTCTTAAGATAATTTTAAGCCATATAAATTATTGTTTCACTTCGAAAAAATAAGAATTCAAGCAAGGCATTTACTCTGCATAGTGATTTATTTTAAAATTTTAGATTTGGAATTTCTTGTGATTTTCATTAATACGAGAGAGTCATTTGCTACGTTTCGGCAACGTGGGATTTCCTAATATACGAGAGATATCCATCCAGCCCGCAGACATTCATCGTGAAGTGGACAATGTCGACAATGCGGATACGTCTCTCAACCATCCTAGGTCAGGTACTTTAGCAGTCAATTTACTAAATGAAGGCGCTTCACTTTAGCCGATCTGTTCCCGCCTATCATCAGAATTTTCAATCTGAAATATCTTATTAACACAAATTGCATTTGATAATTAATGATACCTCAGAGTTCTAAGATACATAGTTCATAATTTTATTCAACCCTTTAAAGACTCGATTTCTTCTAAATAATATATAAAATTTCAGTTCGTACCTCGCAGGAAACACATTACCTCTTCACTTAAAAAATAACCCGCTTAATGCTGTTTACGGAAGTTTTCGCTGTTTTATGTGAGAACCATAAGAAGAAACACAAAAATACAATTCGTGGGCAGAATGTAGAAATTTAGTGTGCTAAATCAGGAGGTATATATAGTAACCACCGGGGTTTAAAAGCTTTAATTAATATGTATTATCTATAAAATTGAACTATCAAATCAAATCTGTCTTAACGTTCATCTGAATTTTATCAACTGCACAAAATAACGGTAGAAGTCGACGTAACCGTGAAGAGGACAATACTAAAACGGATTGCAAGTAAATAGGGTGAGATCGCGTGGGCTGGATTCATCTGACTCAGGATAGGGTCCAGTGATGGGCTGTTGTGAACATGGTAATGAATTTTCGAATTTATTGACAAGAAATCTGCTTCATGGAGTTCGTTATACTCGTAATGTGCGTTGCTCGACGGTCAAGTTGGTGTAGCCGTAAAACTCTACATTTGTATTTGGGAGGTCCTCCGTTCGTATTTTAACTGGGTTGCCCGACATATTAATCAATTCTTTTGTACGTTCATAGCTTTCTGGAAGATTACACGTGGAGTGCCTTGATATAGGTTTTCACTGCTTCTTTCCTTGCCGTATAGTCATAATTTTTTTTTCCAGTCCCTATCCACACTATGCAAATATTTCAGTGACTATTGTAGCGTTAGGTAATCTATGAGATAGGCTATCAAATCCCTTGTAACCTAATCGGAGCGGCCGCGCCATAGTTCAAGCTGTTAGTCGCTGGCTTCCCACTGCGGCGGCCCGGGTTCGATCCCGGGTCTGGTCAAGTGGGGTTTGTGGTGGACAAAGTGGCGCTGGGGCAGGTTTTCTCAGAGTACTTCGGTTTCCCCTGCCAATCTTCATTCTACCAATTGCTCCACAATCACCCTCACCTATCATCTGGGGCTGGTACAATAGGCCAGAAGTGGCCGCAGTATAAGGGACTTAGTCCCACACCACTAGCATTAAAAAAACCCTAATCGGCTCTTACAGTATATTCCGTTTGAAATTTAAATATTTGCGGTACAGCCTCTCGTAAATGTGTATATTGTACGTAGTACACAGCACATAAATCCGTCATTAGATTGAACACAGTCAACCTTTTTATTTCTTTAGGAAATTTCCCTTAAATTTGCAGAACATGTTTCACGTACTCATTGCTCTGTGATTACTGCTGTACCAGTGACAATACTGAATCTCACCATTTCACTTTGCGAAATTTACATGAATAATAATGATTTTTTAATTTAAATTTAAGTTACAAGGAATGCTACATCCCCGATTTAATTATAACATTCAGATTATCAAGTTCAAAAGCCGTTTATGAGACTCTACAATATAAAACACTAATATAATGTATGAATTGTTTTATTTATATTACACAGTAGCGTACTTGGTTGAGACATTACGCTACAAGGCGGAAGGTCGCTAGTTCCATTCCCAATGAGGTTATTAGATTTTTCATTTGAACTAATACTTCCAGCCAGCCCTGAGTTCAACTCGGTAAGCACCAGGAATCTTCCTGGGGGTAAAGGATGGCCGGTACTTAAGGCTGACAACCTCACCGCCATCTGCGATCCGATTATCTAGAAAATGTGGGAGACTCGACGTCTCACAACCCTATGGGTCTTCACGACTTGTTACAGGGATAACTTAATTAATGAATATGACTAAAATTACTTAATTTATTTGGAGAACCAATACACGTTTAAAATACATCTTTTAATATGGAGTAACTGCGAACTAATTCGGACAAAAGTGTGACACAAAGGAATAGACATATACTTCATACATCCTAGTGATACGAATATATTATCGGAATATATGGGCATGAAACATTAAATGGGCTTAAGACTCGATAGGGGATTGGGTAGTAACACATGAGTCAGGTTTATGCGACCTGAATGACTCTCTTCTCTAGTACTTTACTAGACGTTTTGAAACCTATAGAGACAGCTATTTAGAAGGAATTTTATGAGTTGAAATCTAATCTGAAGTATTTCTTACGATATTGGCCTAAGAGCGTTTTGCTAATACCGTTCTTGTAGAGAAGGAAGTATTGAAGTTCACTGGTATACAAGCTTGCTGACATGTACGTAATAGTGCTGTCAATATAGAAGCGACTTCTCTCTGCTTCTGTGAGATTCGATGCACTTCGATGATTAAATCTCCATCAGATATATTAAATCATTTTAAGAAGTAGCTACCGTACAGGAGAGATTGATTTCGAGTTCCTAGAAATGGCACGCTTTGTCACAATAACGTAAATTCTAAAAGCAACTGTAAAGGATAAAAATTATTCTTTTCAAAAGCAATTTCCACTACTTCTTAAATCTGACACAGATAAATAAAAAATATGCATTGGATCAATTTGTCTCCTAAATCGTAAATTGTAAATTGTGGCGGGAAGAAAGGAATTTGATAGAGGCTATTTAAACTTACCTGCCTCTTATAAAAATATAAAGCAGGAATTCTGATATTGAAATATATTTACAAGAATTTTGTTCTCGAAAAAGTTCGTTGGGTAAGAACTGGAACTTAGTTCCGATGTTCCATATGAAATACTGAGTTACTGGATATTGACTACAGGGTGTTTAAGATAAGGCGACAATAATATCAGTTTCTGAAATGTACGAGACAGGAGTCAGTGCGAATGCTAAATATTTTTACACTGCTTTGTGTACTGTTATAAGCCAAAATAAATTTAAATAATTCATCAACGTTCCATCAATATTACAGCGTGAGAGGCTGTTTACTTGCTTAATTTAACACAATTGAAAACATGACATATTTAGATATCAGAATGTCATTATCAGACATAGTAGACATCGGTACAGTGATAAGGTTTCTTTTTGACAAGACTATACATAAATTATAAAATTTTATACCGTGTCGAGTAAAGTAAGTGAAGTAAAAACGTGTTTTGTTGTAGACCATGTTCTAATAATTCCTGTATGCAATTCAAGATTTGTAATTTTTCTAGATCAGGTATAAAACTTTGTAACTTATCAAAACATACAACTGTTATCAAGGCAAAGGTAAAACATATCTTCGTTTATATAGATTGTACTTGAATTTGGAACAACCTGAAATCCTTGAATTTCACAAAAACATTTTTGAATCTTAGGTTGCATCACAACAAGTTATTACCTCGTTTATTTTACTAAGCACAATTTAATTTCTTAGAATAGTTATATGTACAGTCAAGTTTAAAAATCGCTGAGGAAGTTTAGTAACATAATGTCTGAACAAACGCATCTGAGCATGACATTGTGATATAAAAATACGTCGGATTATCATTTGCATTAAAATAAATAAACAAATAAATAACACGTGACATTGCAATTTGACTAAGTTCCTGTGAGTTGTTTAAATGTTTTTTAAACATTTTTCTTTTAAATAGAGATTTCACTTTATGCACTCGGCACAAAGCTACATTTTCTCTCTTTCTCGCTCGGTTTCTGTGTGTATTGGCGCTGGCTGTGTTTCCAAGCAGCAGAAGTTGATTCTGCCTTTCTTGCTTTGTCACAAGGGTCGTTTGTATAACATTTCCCTCTCTACTGTCAATATTGGCTCGGATCAGGCATCATAACCCACTCTTCCCTTCGACGGTCTATTGTTTTAAAACCTATATACTGAGCATTCACCCACCCTACTTACTTCGAACTTGAAGATGGAGGCAGCACGACCTCCGAAACACTGGCAACACCACTCACATTCACATGACGCAAGGACCCAATGGCAAAATCAGCCTAAATATTTCATGGCAATGGAAGCTTGAGATAATTAAGTAATACAGGCCTGTAGAATCTGCATCTCCCTGGGATAAACTGAGACTTTCGAAAGAATAACTTTTCAATCTGCGAGAACTTTGGAAACGACTTGTATAAGAATCGTTCTTGTGCATGAAATATTTTACAAGCCTGGCTGTAGTAGGCTAGGGGTGACACAAACATATTCATACATGTGAGACAGCCTGTATAACTGCAGTTCTCTTAAGCTGTGAACGTAAAAACACGTAATATTTACCCCTGTGCTTATCTGAGCACCACGCTATGATGAGTGTGGGGGGGGGGGATGTATAGCGTCACACTTTCTTTCTTCGGGAAACAGATGAGGTTTAGGGATCAGACTGACACCCCGGCCGATTTATCCCGTGAAAGAAAATCCCCGTACCCTTTGGGTGGGAGGCTGAATGTGTCCTAAGGCCGGTTTGCATCCTCTTTACCGGTAATCGAACTCTGGTTGCTTGACTCTTCAGCCTGTAACCTACTCCGTATACAGAGTCAGTTCTTCTGGCTACAAAGCTATGACCTTACTTGTAAGATTTGATATTTTCATGGCGGTGAGTATGTATAACGGCGTCTTCTGGGATGTGGAGCCGTGTAGATCCTGTGTTAACCGACGTTTCGCAGGAACATTTCGCTGCAGCCACCTGCTCACCCTGGTTCCTTGCTCGCGGATTTTTATATCCTGAAGATGGAAGCGATAAATTCCTCCGAAACGTCGTTTAACACAATATCTACACGGTACCACATCACATAAGATGGTATTCTTTATTATGTTACGTGTTTCGACCTACTATTTCTCCTTAGTTCTATTTCTGGATTACGACACAATTCACTGATATAGAATGCAGCAGAAGAGTTACACAGCACAAAAGAATAAATTATGTTAATGACAACAAACCTGTGGTATAGGAGCGTCGTATTGCTGTAAGTGCCCCAACATCCAGGGCAGAGAGTTCCAAGCCACACGACTTCTCTCAGTCAAGTGCTGGTAGACCTGTCGTCAGACTCAACACCCAGATTGATAGGCTCCGTTGTCTCGTCTCGGAACTGTAAACAGGTCGGCTTAATTCCATATCAGTAACGTCACTGCGAAACAAGGGAAGTCAGACATTTGTATTCATGTGCTATTTAACGAGAGTCTCACAACGTGAGCAGAGGACTGTACTGAACTGGATCTTGGAGACGTTAGTTTTGACTGTGTAAAGTGGACTGAATTTGCTCAAGAGGGGATCCAGCGGCTGGTTTCTTTGTGTTCGTGATTATGAATGTTTGGGTTATATGGAAAGGAATTACCGAGCCTACCTTAACTGTATCCTGGAGGTGTTCAGTTCGAATATGCTATTCTGACTGATGGTTTTGGTGATTTTTCTCAGTATTTCGAGACAAATGCCGGTTTAGTACCTCGATTAAGGACACATCCGCTTCCTTCAAAATCCTTTCCAATTTATCATTCATTTATCGTCCTTCAGTTCGACACAACATAGCAAAGTTACCTCAGGGAGTCGTGAAACAGAAACACAAGAAACAAAACAAATGAAATTCAAGGAGTAGCTATTTTTTCTTTTTTATTCTCTTAGTGGGGGACGGAGTCCAACGAGTCCACTCGGCACGGCGGCCACTGATTGGCCTATTGTAGCCTGCCCGGGTCATTATGATTATGGAGAATTTGGTGGAATGAAGATTGGCAGGGGAAACCGAAGTACTCGGAGAAAGCCCGCCCCAGCGCCACTTTGTCCACCACAAATCCCACTTGACCAGACCCGGGATCGAGCCCGGGCCGCCGTGGTGGGAAGCCAGCCACTAACCGCTTGAGCTATGGCGCGGCCTTGAGCACCTAAATAACTCTGAATTGCTTCTGTACGATGAGGCTAAGTTGTTCTTGCTTTCGAATCTCTTCGTTGCAACACAGTAAAAACGTTATTTAAGGATATAGTGATATTAAAGATTTAATGTATGTTTGTCGCAATTCGGACAGCCTATGAACAAAGAACTGTCATACGGGATGCCTTGTTGAACTCATAAAATTCTTTATCCTTACTGTTTATACACCGTCTAAGGCATGAACTGCCTTCGCTCGCTCAAACGGTGGGAGCATGGGTTCGAATCCCACTCGAGGCATGGATGTCTTTGTGCATATATTCGAATCACACTCGAGGCATGGATGTCTGTGCGTATATTCTGTGTTTGTGTTGCTCTGTGTTCATAATTTTATTCAACCCTTTAAAGACTCGATTTCTTCTAAATAATATATAAAATTTCAGTTCGTACCTCGCAGGAAACACATTACCTCTTCACTTAAAAAATAATCCGCTTAATGCTGTTTACGGAAGTTTTCGCTGTTTTATGTGAGAACCATAAGAAGAAACACAAAAATACAATTCGTGGGCAGAATGTAGAAATTTAGTGTGCTAAATCAGGAGGTATATATAGTAACCATCGGTGTCTAAAGGCTTGAATTAATATGTATTATCTATAAAATTGAACTATCAAATCAAATAATGTCTTAACGTTCATCTGAATTTTATCAACTGCACAAAATAATGGTAGAAGCCGACGTAACCGTGAAGAGGACAATACTAAAACGGATTGCAAGTAAATAGGGTGAGATCGCGTGGGCTGGATTCATCTGACTCAGGATAGGGTCCAGTGATGGGCTGTTGTGAACATGGTAATGAATTTTCGAATTTATTGACAAGAAATCTGCTTCATGGAGTTCGTTATACTCGTAATGTGCGTTGCTCGACGGTCAAGTTGGTGTAGCCGTAAAACTCTACATTTGTATTTGGGAGGTCCTCCGTTCGTATTTTAACTGGTTTGCCCGACATATTAATCAATTCTTTTGTACGTTCATAGCTTTCTGGAAGATTACACGTGGAGTGCCTTGATATAGGTTTTCACTGCTTCTTTCCTTGCCGTATAGTCATAATTTTTCTCCAGCCCCTATCCACACTATGCAAATATTTCAGTGACTATTGTAGCATTAGGTAATCTATGAGACAGGCTATCAAATCCCTTGTAATCTAATCGGAGTAGGAGAAATGGGTTGTTTATTTTACAACGCTGTCAGTATCTCACACTGTATAACGTCCAGTGGTAGGATGATAATGAATGATGAATTGGGAGGGGTTTGGGAGTGGTGGTCAGAGGCTAATCGAACCAATATCCCAGCATTTACATGAAGCGACTAAGGAAACTCCGAAACAATAATGATAGAAAGTGTTCCGGCTGAGGTTCGAACCTTGTTCCTGAGGAATGTAAGTATAGAATGTTACCGCTCCACCAGTCCACTCAGTAACACACATAGGGCACATGGGAAAGCTATATATAATATTACTCTAAAAGCCTGTAGTGATGAGAGTGTTTGCAAGGTCTGGGTGTAGATGTAGAATTATATTACAACTATTTCTTAAGGAAGAAGACTTCGAATTTTTGGGCTGGATTCCACTGGCCAAGGACATAGCCCAATGACAGTGTTAAATACAGAATTTAAAAGAATATAACACAAGATTCTAAACATTAAAAGTTAAAAAGGTAAAGTTTTCCCTGGGCTTAACTAATTGAGCACTATTCCATGAAGGCGCATGGGGTAGATGTATAGATCCACATTTTCTTGAGCTCAGTACTCGTTGGAGGTGAGTGGTCAGCTTAACGCCCCGGCCGCTTTACCTCCGGTACCCACTGGATAGGAGGTTGGATGGACCCCAGAGCCAGTCTGGACGACGTGGGGAACAGAAAATCCTTGACCCTACCGGTACTAGAAATCTGACCCCTCTGTCGTCTAGCCGGTAGCCAGTCGCTATGCCGACTACGCTGACATTAATTTTCAAAATATCCAGCAAGTGACATCCTGCAATGTACTTGGCAGTTCCATTTTCGTCGTCTTTTATAAGAATTACAGTCATCTGCATTACCGATACAGTTATTTCATAATCTCTTAAACTGTGAAGTGGCGCCTCTTAGTAGTGATCGTTCAAACTACGTCAAGGAATGTTTCGTATAATGTGGCGTCCTCCAACGGAGAAAGTGGGAACATTTACGTTACGATTCCTATAAATCAGATAAGCAACCACGAGTAGGAGAGAAATCTTTAAGATTACTAAGGACAGAACTGAGAAATTGCGTCATGCTTGTTTCGACCACGAACTTTTGTTCTGAGAGAACACTGGCAGGTGAGTATTTTTAATGTGTGATCTGGATGATAATAACAATCGTGGTTGATTTTAGTGTTCGCTTCACGTGAGCTTTCAAGGCATCGCGAAAAATCTGATAATACACGAGTGTGTGTAGTAATTTCTACCAAATGGGTCGCTTTCTTCATGCACAGATTAAGTAGTGGATTGCAGTGATTAACTAACGAACTCGACGGAGCGCTGTCCTTCTTGTGAAGCTGACGTAATTTATTTGAAGAGGTTTTATGTTGCGTCATCATCAGACAGGGCTTTAGGTTACTACGTCATCATTAAACTATTACCAGATTCATGCAAACCAATATCTCCATACCAGAGATTTTTTGAACACAGGACTTTTCTTCTGCAAGGTCGCATAAAGAAATTATGACGTGAAGAAAGTCGTCTTCTGGGTTTGGGCACCCAGAGGCCTACTATTACAACAGCCAACGCTTGATCCCTATCTTGAGCTATGTGCATCCAATCCACAACCTCCCATCCTCTTTCCTTATTATACACTTTAATATTATTCTCCCAATCCGAAGGTCGCGGGTTCAAGTCCCGATGAGGTCACTGGATTTTTTTTTCAATTGATCTAATCCTTCCAGCCGCAATATGGCCCTGGGTTCGACTCAGCCTCTAACAGAAATGAGTACCAGGAATTAATTGAATAATTTTCCTGGGGAGGCTGACAACCTTACCGCCATCTGTAAGCCGATTGTCTAGATAACGTGGGACCCTCAACGTCTCAAAACCCTATGGATCTTCACGGCCTCTTACAGGGATAGCTTTACTTTACTTTTTTATGCTTACATCTCCGAAGTGGCCTCTTTCCTTCTGCTTTTCAGCTATAATAGCGCATGCATCTCTCATGTCTCCAGTGCGTGTTACTTTCCCCACCACCTCACCCTCCTTGACCGAACGGACGGTAAAGGACTCGACTTGTATTCGGGAGGTATTCAGTTCGAATATCGATCGGGACACGAGCTACCCTGACAGCTTTTTGTTAATTCGAACCGACTTGTGTGCCCGAAACCCAATATGGAAAATGTAACAAGATGATGGGCAGGAATTTCGTATCTTCATCTAATATTATTAGGATTATGAAATCAAAGATGATAAGAACAGTAAATAACGTAGAAAGTTAAATGAGGGATGTCAAATACAAAATACGTATTAATCAGAAAATCTGAAGGCAAAACTAGTTAACTTCGTGAATTAACTGACTTCACGCAGTTGAGCCCTTCTTGAGAAGCCGCGAATTTTGTGAATACTCAAGAACTTCCCAGGATTTTTTGGAACCGGAAGGTTCATTATCGTGTCCACAAGAGTCCTCCACTGATCCCTATACTGATCAAGATTGATCCAATCCATACCATCCCATCCATTTTATTATAACGGATTTGCTCAAAGCGTTTCTAGGTAACAGCTTGATAAACACGTTCCAACGTGCAACAATGGAAGATGTGTCTCAGTTGACGAATGTTATAGCTCGTTGCTAGGCAACAGTCAGCGTGCCAATAAACTCACTGGATAGGAGTCACGTGACTTGTGTTTTCTGTGTTGTCCGTGCTGAGCCGATATAACGAAGATTTTTATAGCTTAGATTAGTGCAGAGAACAGTGAAATGCAGAGAAGAGTCCAAGAATTTTTAGTTGATTTCCGAGGTTCCAGGATGATTGAACAAGAAATGACAAGAAGACTCCATAGTGATTTGAAGTGCTAGTTTCCGTGTTGAGATCCGTTGCTAGGGGACGACTTGTGGAAACTGAGAACGCTAGTGCGTGTGCAACGGTAAACTGTAAATTGTGTAAATCAGCGATAACGCTGTATTAAGTGTGATTAAGAGAACTTGTAACCGTAGTGCTAATAGATCCAATTACCTGATCTAGGACCTCTTATTTTTGTCATGCATACCCCCTACACGTCACATTATTATTATTATTCATCCACCTACATCTTGATCTTCCTAGTGGTCTCCCTCCTTCTGGCTTTCCCACCAATATCCTACATGCATTCTCTTCTGTGCTAAATTCCCTGCCCATCTGATCCCTCTTGAGTTCATCACTTTAATTATAGGTACTTGGCAGAGAGTACAAGGCAAAGGACCATTGAAAATTCCACTTGCAGCGAGGTGGTTAGTATCGTTAAAATATAATTTTATGTGCTACTAGGGCATGGATGGGACTTATCTGGGTGAGGATAGGGCCCAGTGGAGGGCTCTTGTGAACATGGCAATAAACCGTAAGGCTTCATGAAGGATGGGAAATTCCATGTGACTCGCTGAGCTACTATTTGCTTCTGAAGAAGGAATATTGCCTGTGGAGTTAGTTGATGAAGAGGTTACTTCAAGACAGATCGCCTGGAGGAAGATTGATTGATTTGAAGAGAATAAGGGGGTGCGGGGCACATGCTAATAGTCTATAATTTAATTAAAACTATGCGCTTATGGATGCTACTTGGATGTCAGTATCTGAGCTGTGTTCTGTTCCGAATGGTTCGTTTGGTTAGCTTACATATAAAATTCTTTAATCTGGCCAATTGTCTCGGTTCCTCCGTCTCTGGACAGATTTATAGGTGACTATAACCGGTTTTATAGGACAGGAAGAGTGATTTATGTCTGCTGCAGTTTATAACTGGCTTTACGGTATGTAAAACGATGTACATGCATCTGCCACTTTTTTCCTTGTTAGCTGTTTAATGCATAAACTGAACACATGTGGTGCTATGGCATTAAATGACATGGAAACTATGCGAGGTTACATTCTTTTTATGCTTTCATGGTACCACATATTTAACAGCAATAAAGTTACATGCTAAAAGTTGCCATAATAAGGAAGCTACTTAATTGTTTCAGTGCGTCTTAATTTCTGAAAACCAGGTTGAATAACGGTGTATTTCACTAAAATTATTTAAGGGCTTTTGTTTCGTTTGCAAACGTAAATCTATTTGAGGACTTTTATTTTATTTGCAAGCGTAAGTCTATTTAAGGAACTTTGTTTGTTACTTTTGCAAGCGGTGTGACATTACCAGGCATGTCCAGATATAGGCTTGTGGGTGACTTTCTGCTCTGGTTAACTTATGTATCAGATCTTTCTTGTTTACAGTTGTTTCGGTTTATCATAATCAGATTTATTTTCTTTCTTTTCCCTTGGCACTACAGCCCCAGTGGGCCTAGGCCTACCTCCATGAACTTCTCCGTTCACTTCAGTTTTTCTAGATCTTACACATTCGGTAGGACTCCTTGGGCGAGTGATCAGCTCGTCGCAAGGCCTCTACCTGTACACAAACATAGAAAAACGCATACATATAAACTAAACATCCATACCCTGAGTGGGATTCGAGCCCACGATCGCAGTTTCCAAGCGAGCGAAGACAGTAAATGCCTTAGACCGCTCGGCTACCGTGACCGGCTGCTCTAATTTCTAGAGGACCATAAATACTGTTAGGTTCAGAGTGCATAAAGCGATATATATTCTCCGAAGCTTACTGGGTATAAAGCTATACTACGTCTATCACTGTTCCGTTTCTTGGTAACCAGTTAATACATAACCAGTCACATACATTGCTGTGGCTGTGACTGCTAGAAGAGATATATTAAGTTTGCAGAGCCTTCGCCCTTCTTTACACAGGGATAGGTCTATATTTCGTAAGATTACCGCACTAAAGAAGCTGTTGATATACAAAACTATAATTTTCCTGCAGTTTTGTATATGTATGAAACTTGGGCCGAGACATTAAAGCGAATATAAAGACTGAAGGTATTTGAGAATATGATTGTTAGGGAAATATTTAGTTCGAAGTTGAATGAAATTGCAAGAAGATGGAAAGAAACTTCATAATGAGGACCTTCGTAACGCGTACTCCTCGTTAAATGTAATTAGGAGGATCAAGTCAAGAAGTATGAGATGGGCAAGGTATGTAACACGCATGGAAGAAAGCAGAATGCATACAGGAATTTTTGGGAAATCCAGAAGTAAAGAGACCACTAGGAAGACCTAAACGTGAGAGAATAATATTAAAATTTATCTTAGGCAGTGATGCAGTGATATGCAACAGATTCGTCTGCCTTAGGAAAGAGATAAATCGAGAGCTCTTTTGAATACGATAATGAACCTTCAGATTCCATAAGTTTTTAAGAAATTCTTGAGTAACTCAGAGACAGGTGGCTTGTGAAGAAGGGCTCAGCTGCATGAAGTTAGTTAGATGAAGAAGCTGTTTTATTATTTTAATAACTTCTGTTTTAGAAAATAAGACTAAATTTAGATTTTTTTAAATCTATCTAAATCCGTCTAGAGGAGGTTCAATTTGAGATATTCTTTTTCACAACACTATACAAACCATGGCAATTAATTATGCTTTTTAACATGCAATAATTACCCATATTGCATATTATGTCAAAATCAAAATTATTTCAACCATCTTGGAATCGTTTTCATGAGCACATCTTGTTATTATTACACTTCCCTCCATTATTGTATCACATTAATTACTTTACGGGTTACTCAACTACATCAGCATGTAGATCACATATTCGTACCGGGCCCCTCAAGGAGGGAAATATGTAGCGTTGTGTCTAGACCATCGTGTTTAGGAGAAAAGCGTTACACTAATTTAGAGTACGGGTTATTGTCGCTTCTGGACGCTTGTGGTCTGAAGATTTGAGGTTAAACGTCACATGACGACCGCCCGAACATTGCCCCATCGCTACGATAGAATCAGCTTAGATTTAGCTGGAATTTTCGAATATGGGAAGTACTCGTTTGCAATTGGGTCAGAGAAAATCCCGCAGTCCCCATCGAATAAACAGGCTGTTGTGCTACCAACCTTTATTTGTGAGGCTACCGCGATGTACCTTCCTGCCGACGCGTTCTGCGGGGTGGGGAGGAGGGTCGTTAGATTTTACGTTCTGCAGCACCCCCCCCCTCCTTGTGTGGAGATTAACCTTATCGTTAAAGCTCCTATAGCAGTACCGAATATTTTATGACTTGGAAAGTATACTATGGCTGAACCATGGTACGAGGAAACGCTTTCATTTTAAGCTAAGTAAACTAAGCGCTACCTGATGCAATGCAAATTCTGTACGAGTAGAAATTTTATTTAATAAAAGTGTGTTTTAACGTTCATCGTTTAAAAAACGGTTAGACGGAAAGCTGCAATATTTGATCACCAAGAATTAGGTTATTATATAATCTCCGTTATACCCGATTCTGAAAGACGCGTGTGTGTACGTTATTTGTCTGGCAGAAAAACTCAGCACAGGTGACCTGTATTCTGGAGGTCACAGGTTCGTGTACCGTTTATCCAGACTGAGATCGTTTGTGGTATATCTGAATTCGTGCAGGTAAACGGAGGAATGATATCTTAAACTAGGCCACGACCGCTTCCTACCAGATCCATTTGCTACCATCCAGACATCAATTCTGTAGCGCTGTAGTCTGGGTTATGAACAGTGTTGTGAAAACTATAAACACGTATAAAATAATAACATAATGCAGAAACCGGAAAGCTCAGTCGGTATGGCGATGGGCTTGGCGATCGGGGTTCGATTCCCGACTTGGGTAAGAATTTTATCTTCTCCACAACGTCCAGGCCGGCTGTGGAGCCCACACATCTCTTATCCAAATGGCACCGGAGGTTCCTTCCCTGGGGTTAAAGCAGTCTCGACTTGAAGCTGATCATTCACCTCTACCTAGTGCCGAACAAAAAACTGTGGAGCTATAACTCCCCTCCCCGCACGTCTTCATGGTGTGATGTATAATTAATTAAGCACTGGAAATACTTTACGTTTTTTCATAATGCAGAACTTTACTGTCTTATGCGTGCGTGTTAAGGTCGTATTGTTATTTAGTCATTTACGGATTTTTCGGAGATACACGCTGCGTCCATGTTTTCCGACGCTGCCAGTATATCAGAACTTATAGCACTGAACAGTACGACTGCTGAATAATCAATATGAAAACATTTAGAAGGAAGCCGTTGTGGTCAAATCGAGGTACTATCCTAGAATTTGCCTGAAACTACTGTGAACAATAACAAAAAGAATTCAGTGACGGTAATCACTGCACCGGTTCAGGTTCGAACAGAGTACCAGCCTCGAGTGTTACAGCTACAACAACCTGATCAGTACAGTCACACTCTGGCATAAGAGCGGTTCCCTTCTACGCTGAATATGGAGGCAGTGTGTTCCTCCTTTCTACCAGACTACTCGGCATCACATAGCAGAGGGCAAGAACATTCACAACCACCGCAGTAAGAATTTTAAATCTCCAGACAAACTGACTGTGTAGAGAGACAGAAAACATTTCGTCTGGTGTGCATAAATTTTGTTAATATCACAGAAGTGTTAAATTGGAATTCGCACACTTCTAGTTTTCATTTAGTGCTCCGTGTATGATACATTGGATCTGCTGCATGTATGAGGGTCACAATATTTATCTGATTACTAGAAATTGACAGAAAGAGGTAACAATTCCTTATTTTAAATTTATGGGATTAAATTCTACGCCTATCACATTTAGATTCCGTTCTCAGTTCTATTATGCTTCGAGTATGTAATAAGTCTCACCCTCGTGGTCCGTTTTATGCTCTATTTAAGGCGCAAACCTTGATTAGTCGATCGCATTCCTCGGTCCAATGACTGTGCAGGCTATCGCCTGGAACAGATCTAGTGGAGTAAGTTTTGTATTACAGCCAAAAACATACATATGTGTTCTTCCGTGGGGTTTCGGGGCCTTCCTCAGCCAATTATCGCATACAATTTATGTGCATTTCTGGAGAACGCTCCTAGACATGAACATATAGACAGAACTAAATGTAGACACACAAAGCGAGAGAAATACTCGTACGTACGGGTGTGTGAATGTGGGTGCGTGTAGAAGGCGGTACGCTTAGTCAGCGCAGGAATTCATATAACGTGAAAAGGTAATGCAAGGTCAAATGGGACTTCAATATGCACATTATTAAGAACTAGATATTATCTTGAGGGTACTAAGATCAAGCCAGACTGGTCTCAGACAGTATTTGAATATAAATACCGAAAATTTATAATGTTAATATAGAATTTCTGTTATTTATTGTTTTCGTACTTATGCTGAGTTTGTCTTTACTTAATTAGAAATGCAATAAATCTGTTCGACATCTTGAGGGGAAGGGTACGGAATCAAACATGTATATGCTTTAACCAGAACAATTAATTCCAGCCCGTAATGAAGAAACTAATGATTATGCTAAATTTTGACCTGACAAAACAGAGTGAAATTTCAGTTAAAATTCATAATAAAATTATTTGTATTGCAGTTAAGGAAATCAGAGTAAATTGAAGCTTCTAACATGTAAGTTAAATGTTTAAAGTACTTTAACATTTCTCTTTGTACGTAATATATAAAAACAAAGTCGGAATTTTACGGTAGACATCGTTCTGATAGCATAGAGCAAGCCGTTGTCCGATAACTACAGACGGAATACGCACATAGCTTGTGTCAATGGAAATGTTTGAGTTTATGATTACACTGTAAGTACCAATATCTCACATGTTGTCTTTCCGGAGTTGAAGGTTTGTGAATTACATGCATTCTCTTTGCTAGAACCTGTATATCCCCAAAATGAACAAAACTTTACAAAATAACATTAACATAAACATATAAATTGCAAATTATAATAAATACATTCTCAGTATTTGATCCGTTAAGAAGAATTCATAATGTATCACTAAATCCATAAAGAAGAAACAAGAAGAATGGAAAAAGTAAGTAAAAAAACAACGCAGAGAGAAGGTTTTTATTCTCTCTCAATGTGACCACAGAGGCATCTCTACTCCGAGCATTTTGTAAGTTCTACATATACCGTAATAAAGACATATTTTCCAGCTCGACCCGTATCTTCTAAACACAATTTTATTCTCCACTGTTCTCGCTCTAGGAACAGGGTGCAAGATTAGCCATGACTCTTAGTTCGGACATTGTCTATCGTGTCGAGGTTTTAAATGCAAAAATGCAGTAACTCCGATCACGTTGGCCTCGTGGTCTAAGGCATGAGCTGTCTTCAGTCGTTCGAACGCTGGGATCGTGCGTTCGAATCCCACTCAAGGCATGGATGTCTCTGTGGGTTTATTCTGTGTCTGTGTTGTCATTTGTGTAGGTAGCAGCCTTGCAAGGGACTGATCCCCAATCCAAGGAGCCCTACCGACTGTGTATAGGATTAAGAAACTAAAAAAGCGACCAAGGTCCAACAAAGGGCTGTAGGTACTAATAGATAGATTTAGTAACTAGATCTGTTTCCGTGATCAACTTTAAGTAGGGTATGTTCCTGCTTACCTGGTCCTTTTAGAAGAAATTATTGGACCCCCTCAAGGCGATGGACAGTGTTAGAAAGAAAGAAAAGGAGTAGTCACGTATATTTTTACTCACCACCATCAGAAAACTTTTAAACTTTTGGATGAAAAACATTTCTCTGGGCTTCTCAAAAACCCACAGATATGCAGAGTGCCTGTCAATTTGTTTCATGCTTTTATAGCCGTCTCTTCATAGCACTTTCATCGTCGAAATTCTGTAAGGCAGCTGTAAAGAGCGTGTATATATATAGTAAAATCCTTTGCGTTGTATATTACATAACGTCGAATGGCAGATTGACTGATAACCGGTGAATTCGAAAGAATTTGGAAATAAGGGGCCGTAGTATATTGCAACATTTTCCTGGAGGGGCGGAGAAAACCAAGAAATCCGCGATCAGAACAGCCGATACTCTCACCACGATTCGAAACAAGCAAAGCCGACGTTGGTGTATAACACTCAGAATTACTGAGTTTTTGGACTTTATCCATCGTCTGGTATTCTAGAAACTAGAAAATACAACCTTTCGGAAGGTGGATCTGTTTCCGTCCTCAGGTGGGGGAGGGGAAGACACCTGCTCTATTGGGTCTCTTACAAAGAGTGATTGAGGTCAGCTCTTTCTAAGGGACGCAACAGAGTAGGTGTCTTCCCCCAACCTCAGGACGGAAACAGATCCAGTTTCTCAAACGTTATATTTTCTAGTTTCTAGAATGCTGGACGACGACAAACTAAAAAAAAAACCAGTAATTCTCAACAAATCTTAGTCTGGAGCTTTACCGTTAGAAAACTTTCCGTGATTCCAGAATTATGACATTCCATTGTGTCTTACAAGTGAAGAACATTCAGCGTAATAAGTAACAAAACCGTCAAATGCACAGCATATGCCCATGTGAAGGGGCAGCTCTTTATACTTCCGAATTTCTCTTCTTAGGAGTCTCACGGATGTTTAATTAAAGCGGCTACATACGCTTTGATCTGTGTTTGTTCTCGGTTTAAGCTGTAGCACTTCTGAAGTTGTATATAAGATAAGAGTAAACGTCACTTCTGTTTTCACACAGCTAAGCTACCAAAACATGTGTCGTTCTACAAAGCCTACGGCTGTACAGCACGTACATAAAGAAACTAAACTCATTACACATGTTCTTTTTGTACAGAGGGATGTGCATACTGCTTCTAGAATGAAGATGAATGCAGAATTATGTATGGAAATCTGAATTCGAAATTCATGTGAGTGAGTCTGGAATTACACAGGCTGGAAATTTTATGTAATTAAAAATGGGTACAATAACATGATACATATTCTGAACTCCAACGCGTTATCAATTTACAAGTGAACTACACAAATTTGGATTGCAAGGTTTTATATTGAATAACAAACCAGAGTGTGAACAGGAATATCACAGTGATGATGCTCCAGTCCTGTATGGCACCTGAGTGACGATCTCCAGGTTTCGAAAGGCGCATGTCTTCCTTAAAATGAATGGGAACTTGCAGAAAACATTCTTCTTCGGCTTTACGGGTTAGATCATGTGGCTTGATTAAATTTATAATTAATTTCTGAAAATATGAATCTTTGTCAAGAGCCGGGGTAGCGCAGTCGGTATAGCGACTGCCGGGGTGCTGGGCGACCGAGGGGTCGAATTTCGAGTCCCGGTAGGGTAAGACTTTTCTCTTTTCCACCTAGCACAGATCGGCTGTGTGCCCACCCAGTCTCCTATCCAATGGGTACCGGGGGCTCTTTCCCCGGGTTAAAGCTGCAGGGGCGTGAAGCTGACCACTCAACTCCAGCTATTGCCGAGATCGAAAAAGTGGATCTATACATCCACTCCCCCATATGCCTTCATGGCTTGATGCTTAATTAGTTAAGCACAGTGATAAATTTGTCAATATTCCTTGGAGGAGTTATGGGCCAATCGGAAGACATTTACCATCACAGGACAACAAAACTCCGTGGCCTGTAGTCCTCAAACGAACTATATCGGCCGAGCGACAGAGCGACCGCCGCTTGTCGACGAAATTAGTGCCAACTTTTGCGCATAGAGGGTGTCACGTGGGCAGCACAACGGATCCCCACGGCCGTTAATCTCGGTTTTATATACCGGAGCCGCTATTTCCTTCAAGTAGCTCCTCAGTTATCCTAAGGAGGCTGAGTGGACCCCGTTCCAGACCCACTACTTCTCAGAAAATGTTGTAGCGCCAGGAATGGAACCCGGACCTCTGGATCTGTAGCCAGGAACTCTGACCACTAGACTACAGAAGCGGTCTCATAGGACAACATGAACACAGAAATGAAAGGTGGACGGGGGTTGATACCCGGAATGGAATTCGAACCCACATCCAAATGATCGAATGGTCAAACATATTACGTTCTTGGAAACACGTTTTATTGGGTTGTAATACAAATCATATCTCATGGAAAATTTCTATGCACTTTCAGGAAGTGATATTCCATAGAAATTTTTAGAACAGGAACTCCGAAGAGTAGTCATTTAAACTGTATTAGCAATATTCATTTACAGATAATCGTGTTTACGACACCGACCATTTGTTAATTGTAGTTCAGGAAAGCGCTGCTCGTACATAACGTAAATCTACGTTAGCCACACCACATTTTATTGCTCTGTTCATTTACCGCTCTCCTGCAAGCACGGCAGGTGGCGCGCCCAGCATCTTTAAGTGGAACTCCCAGCGCATTCATCCGCTCAAGTTAATCTCATCGTTACGTTTAATTTTGATATATATAGAGAGAGGAATGATATATTAAAATGAATTAAAATATTTCCAGTTACAAATCTATTGTGTTTCCATTACACAAACCACAAACTTATTTCATATTTCACAGATTATGCGTCATGACCTCCATCCGTAGATCTGTTTTCTTGACAAATTAGCTCGATTTACCGCATTCCAGTAAGTCAAATTTTGTGATATCTCAAAACTTGACACACTCTTTCCTTATTCTATCGCCTCAATTCATACCATTCATCCTGGCGGTCTAAATTATTGTGCCAGTTCAATCCGTATGCAGCACATGCAAATGAATTTAGATGTTAAGTAATATCTTAGTGCCAGGCAAACACCTGTTAATTTAGTCCTAAGATACTTGACGCCCGTTAAGGCAGGCAGCAGATTTAGAAATGGCCAATGCTGTTGTAACAAACAGAAGGAACGAGAAATGTCACGTTATGAAACACCCGCAGGAGTATGAATATAAGAAAGGAGCTAAAGCTATACCTGTAAGGGCCGTGAGGGCCCGTAGGGTTGTAACACGTCGAGGATCCCACATTATCTAGATAATCGGCTCACAGATGGCGGTAAGATTGTCAACCCTACGCGCCGGCCGTCCTTTACCCCCCCAGGAAGATTCCTGATACTCATTCTGTTAGAGGCTGAGTCGACCCCAGGCCCATAGTGCGGATGGAAAGATAAGGTCAATTGAAAAACTCCACCTCATCGGGACTCTAACCCTCGATCATCTGGTTCGTAGCATAATGCTACAACCAACTACGCTACTGCGCGCCCCCCAAATATAACTCATAACAACGCCTTACGAAATTCTAAGTTTTTGGTAGATCCTAAGTGTTCTGACGATGGTGTATAACACTCAGTTTTACTGGGTTTCTGGCCCTGTCCATCGTCCGGTGCTCTAGAGAAAAGAAAACACGACGTTTCCGAAACTGGGTCCGTTTCTGTCTTCAGGTGAGGGGAAAGAAGCCACCTACTCAGTTGCATCCCTTAGAGTGATGGAGGTTATCTCTTTCTACGGTATCCAACTGAGTAGATGGCTTCTTTCCCCTCACCTGAAGACGGAAATAAATGCAGTTTCCGAAACGTTGTGTTTTCTAGTGTCTGGAATACCAGACGGTGGATAAAGTCCTTGTAGGTACAGAGAAACCGTATGACAGAAACTTCTACATTAAGGGGAACCAATATTCGAGCCGATCTGTAGCTACAATAAAAAGTAAAAAAAAAAATGTGTAACTCTCAGGAGCGGGATTCTTTTGTGGTTTGAATTAACGTATGTCAGAAGTGGGAAGTTTCACGTTTGCAGCAGCACCAGACTAGGAGATTTAGTTCCACTATATAAAGATTCATTCCAAATTCATAGAGTTTGAATATTAGGAGGAAGTCATCTGAGCCTTCCGGTATTATTAATTCAGTGTGACGGTAGAGCTCTGTATGGATGTTATGTGTGTTACTTATGTTTCATACGGCTACGGAATTTGGTCTCTCACTTTGAAGGAAGAATATAAAGCCTAGGATACTGAAGGTGCTCAAGAGCCTATTTGAGGGGAATACTTGAGGAACAGGATGACAGAGAGGGAACTGCGATAGCTCACTCGGTACAGCGACTGACTACAGGATTGACGACGGAGGTCGAGTTATGGTAGTGTCAAGAATTTTCCCTTCTCCGCGTCGAAAAGACCGCCTCTGAAGCCCACCCAGCCTCCTATCCAATTGGTATCGGCGCTCTTTCTCTGAGCGTAAAGCGGCCGGAGCGTGAAGCTCACCTCGAACTAGTGCCGAGATCAAGGGAATGTGGCTCTATACATCCACTCCCCCATATGCCTTCATAGAGTAGTGCTTAATTAGTCAACTCTACCTACAGGAAAACGGAATGTGGATCCGGAATTGAGCAGTTACTATGGACACTAGGCTATGAGATAGACGAACGAGGAATTAGTGTTCATTTCTCAATAAGTCTAACAGATGTTTTTGTTTTCCATAACGCTCAAATCGGCTCTGAGGCCTACCCAACCACTTTAAAGTGGTAACCGTGGAAATTTTCCTGGGGTTAAAGTGACCGGGGCTGAAACTGGTTATCTAGTGTTGAGATTAAAAATTCTTGGAGCTATACCTCCACTCTCTCTAAGCCTTCATGCTACAGCGTTTACTTTAGCACAGAGTCAACTTGACTTTTACTTTTCAGGGGATTAAGGAAGAGGAATAACTGATATACAGGGCGTGTTTTGAGTTTTCCATACGTCAGTCTTCAGATGATCACTGTAATGACACATTCTTTTCAGTTTATTTTCCTTATTTTAAAAAAATGAAAGTAGGCTCTTGAGATCACCTTGCTGTCTGTGTGTCTGTGTATCCCCCTTTCAGCTTTCGAGTGCCTTAAGAAATCTTTATGAAACTTGGCATATATACGTGGTGCTTTCAAAATGTTCCGAAATTTTAATTTTGCGCGCGAATGGTTATGAGTACATCGAAATACCGCCAGGTGTCGATGTGACAAGCGGCGTCTACTCTTTTCAGAAAAGAAAGAATGAAAGGTGGCTAAAACTTTGATTTCTAAGTTTTATTTGGCCTACCGTCACTTCTCTAACATGTTCTTTATTTATATTACACTTCACAAAATTTTGAGCCTTAGAAGTAAGGTTTTCGAGCCAAATTTCGACATATTTTAATATGGGAATTTTTATATATATTTTTCGGATTCATCAGAGTAAGCTGCAGATTTGAGCAAGATTAATGTCTACAAATAATTCGAGGACATAAATATATATCATAATTTGAGTGTGAGTAGGAATCGATGGTAAATTTGTTTATCCCCAAGGAATATTCCTGGTACTCATTTCTGTTAGAGGCTGAGTCAATTCCACGGCCATAGTACTGCTGTAAGGATTAGGTAAATTAAAAAAGTCCAATGACCTCACCGGGAATCGAAATAGCAACATTCCGGCTTGTTGCATAGTGCCTCAGCAAACTACGCTACTGCGAGCCCTAACGAGACCGCGTCGCAATTTGCAAGGAACACCCCCTTCGTGATTCTTTGTCGCGTAAATACAGGAATCGTCCGCGAACACAGCAAGATGAATTCCTGACGCCACGGGGCCATCACTGATGTATAGACAGTAATATATCGAGGCAGGGACGGAATTTTGAGCCTCTCTGACTTTCTCTGTCTGGTTTGGTTACATGGTCTCGGCAAGGATCGCAGAGAGAAAGGCGCGGACCAGTTGTCAACCAGCCGTTGGTGTCTCAGTAAACAATTCATAGTATGTTCATTTGAATACAGATATTTTTAAAACCTGTTTTTCGTTAAACCGCATACCCATGGACCTCGATTAATAATTTATTTCAGGTACGAGTGTCGACGAATATTTGCGATTAGATAAAATTCTGAAAGAAATGTCCTTTATGATAACCGCGTTAAAATATGTAAAACTGTAAACTTTTGAATCTTTATATAGGACTGGCAGATATACTGGAAGTAAAAAATTATATTTAAAAACATAATCGTGTGCCTAAACGGGACAACACCGTGTCAGGCCTTATACGGGTCTATAATCGAGCGACTGTGGTAATAAAGGAGACAGTCATAAATATTTATACATAAACTCCTGATATTTAAGTAAACATGGAAACGCCAACAAGATTATCCGAGAATTACAGAATGTCAGCCACGTTATGATGTCATCTCCAATGATGTCGCTCAGTGTACCGTGGACGTCAAATATGAGTGCCTGATCGCTGTGCAACAAAGGGTGGGCAAGTGCAATTACTCTGAAAGCATGTGAGCATACTCCCACCATCCTAACGGAGCTGAAGGTGGTCTGTCACATTTGAAGAGAGGGTTTCACTACTCAAAAAATTTTGTCTTGAATCTCTGATTGAAACCGTGTAGTGATCTACCGTATGATGAACTTTCAGAGAAAATGAATGATGTGAATTAGCTGCATTTAATGTAGTCACTTGACGCTTGAAAATGACAGACATTCGGCCAGCAGACTTTGTCTTGTTCATATGTCTGCGAGAGATGGGGTCATTTTCACATTGGAAGGAGAGCGCTGAAGACGATCACAGTGAAAAATATGCTGTGTGTGTGTGTGTGTGTGTATGTGTACATTATATGCATGTAGTGTCCCAGATAAATATACGGAATATAATTATAAATCACCACAAAACAAATTTAGAGAATTATAAAATATTGCATGTAATTTATAATGATTGTATGTAGAGTTGTGCAAAACGGCCTACACTGATTTGTTAATTATTGCAAAACAAGGAGCTCAAATGCAATATTTCATGAACATAAGCCAGACTGCTCTACATTACCGAAGTCCGCCCCATAGCTCAAGCGGTTAGTCGCTGGCTTCCCACCGCGACGGCCCGGATTCCATCCCGTGTCTGGTCAAGTGGGGTTTGTGGTGGACAAAGTGACCCTGGGGCAGGTTTTCTCCGAGTACTTCGGTTTCCCCTGCCAATCTTCATTCCAAAAATTGCTCCACAATCACCCTCGCCTATCATCTGGGGCTGGTACAATAGGCCAGAAGTGGCCGCAGTACAAGGGACTTAGTCCCACCCCACTAGCAATGAAGAAAAATTACATTAGCGAAGTACCGACAAATTTGTGTTAACAGTTGGTGCTATTTCGTGGCAGTATATACCAATGTCCGTTAAATAGTTTCAATGCAATTTCAGGACAATAGACAGTGCTGTCAGCAAAATAGTTCTATACTCTAGCATGACAATTCATACTATTGTCCGTCCAATGGTTTTGCAGCTGTATCATAACAATACAGAGTAGTGTCCGACCAGTGTTTTTCCCGCTTTACCGTGATAAAACCTAGAGGTGTCCGACCAATTGTTTTCTGCTGTAACATGATAATACACAATAGTGTCTTGAAAATTGTTCTGCTCCTGCACCATGCCGCTACTGATTAGTGTTCGTCCAATTATTTTGCTGTTGTTTCATGACACTATAGAGTAGTTCTAATCAATAGTTTTGCAGCTGCACCATTGCAATACGTAGTAGGGTCCTTCCAATTGTTTTTATGCTGTACTGTGAGAGTACACAATAAAGTCTGTCGAATAGCTTTCCTGCTCTGCCATGATAGTTCTTTACAATTGCCTTCCAATATTTTCTCTGCGGATCCATGACAATACTGAGTAGTGTCCACCCAAAAGTTTTTCTGCTGTTGAATGATAGCGCATAGGAAGATTCTCCATTTTTTGTTCAAAAATAAGTTTTTGCCCCTAGTACACTCTAATGCTTTGTCAGGGCCGAAGACTTCTTTCTTTGGCTCTAGTAGAGCAAAGTCCATTTATAGACTGCACATTTCCAAGCGGGAAGCAACGGAGCGCACGACTCCACAAATGACTTTTGAAGTTGGCTCAACGAAGTTCTTAGAAACTTGAGACAGCTTAATTACGGAGGGGAAGAATGTTGTTGTTGGGTGGGGGTTACATTTAGTGTGTAACTGCCTTGAGCTTTTTTTCATAATATAAAGAATGAAATAATTCTGATATTTTTAGTATAGCCTATACCTCTCATATAAAAATGTATCCAAATATTTTAATTTATTGGAAAATAAAATATGTTAACAGAAATGACCTCCCTTTTATGTGTTCACCTTTTGCACTAATCTTCGAACCCAATAAAACATCTAGAAGTTCTAGAGAGTATCCAATTAATAAAGGTCCTTATAAAAACAGTTGTTGAATCAAAGTTGCTGAGTTGAGAGGGAAGGACTAATGTTAAATCAACCCGTGTTTAATAATCAGGTTACCTTAAGCAATCAAACTGATTCAAGCGGTAATGTTCCTGATTTATGTTTTGGAGGTACAATCCTCTGGTTCTTCGTGGGTTTCCTTGTTATTCTAAAGCAATTTCGGGAGCAGTAAATCATCGCTTTCGTGCACATTCTTACAAATTCCCTATCCATTACTAATTCTACGGTTCGATGCTATATGATATAAGCTACGGGCAGCCTCGGTATAAATAAATGAAGCATTACTTTATAAGCAACGAGGATACAAGTGAACAGTGATCATGTAAAATCACTTCAGATTTTACTGAAAATCAATAAAGGATCTTATTAAAAATACCAAGTTCTGAATGTCACCCTGTTTAAAGACCCAGGAAGTAAAACTATAGTAGCAAATAGACCCTATTGTACTATGGACATCTATTACAACTTCTCTGGAATTTTCAGATGCAAAGTTATTTATAGTAAACTACTACGAAAATAACAGTCTTCCGTTTTTAATTGTCCTGTAATATTAATTCAGAATGAGTTCAAAGTATATTGCGTTCTAGTAAATACAGTTGGAAAATTCTTTGCCACATTTGGTCTCTGTTCGCCAGAGAAGCACAGACATGTTCTTTTACGAAGGTTATTGCTCTCTTAGCAATGAATATGTATCTCTCCTCTTTAGGAGAATGCTTTGGTAGCCTGTCGATAAGACAGTTCAATGAAACAAGCACAAACTTCTTCACTTCATCACTATACATTACACTGCTCCTTATTTGAAGACTTAAGACTTTTAGGCAAAGAGTGTTTCTTTCAGCTATTTCATTTGAAATATTTTACTAAATATATGCATTTGACTAACTGCATAGTGAGGAGCTTCATAACTTGTACTATTCTCCAAGTATAATTAGAATGATCAAGTCATGAAGGATGAGATGTGCAGGGCATGTAGTACGAATGGGAGAGAAGAGGAATGCATGTAGAATATTTGTGGGAAAGCCGAAAGCAAGGAGACCACTAAGAAGACCAAAACGTAGGTGGGTGGACAATATTAAAATGAATCTTAGAAAGATAGGATATGACGATATGGATTGAATTGATCTGGCTCAGGATAGGGACCAGTGAAGGACTCTTGTGAACACGGTAATGAGCCTTCGGGTTCCATAAAATGCTGGGAAGTTCTTGAATAGCTGCACAATTGGCGGCTTCTCAAGAAGGGCTGATCTCCATGAGTGATATATTTGACTGGAATTCTGGTGTCACAGACTTATATCCAATTATTATTACAAGCCTACTCTAAAACAATGCAGCCCTAATAAGTCTGCCCTTATTGTGCCCTTGTGTAGAGGACACTTTTATTAGTTGTTACAGATGAAACCGCCAAGTGACAGTGGAGATTACCTATGCTTCAATCGGTATTAATTCTGTAATATTTTTTTTCCTTGGCACTACAGCCCCAGTGGGCCTAGGCCTACCTCCAAGAACTTCTCCGTTCACTTCCGTTTTTCTGGATCTTACACATTCGGTAGGACTCCTTGGGCGGGTGATCAGCTTGCAGCAAGGCCTCTACCTGTACACAAACACAGAAAAACGCACACAAACATCCATGCCTTGAGTGGGATTCGAACCTACGGTCCCGGCTTCCGAGCGAACGAAGACAGTGCATGCCTTAGACCGCTCGGCTACCGTGACCGGATCTGTAATAATTAGCGGAAACAAACTTCCATTGCTGATAGACCGCACATTCAGTAAAATCATGATTTAACTTATGAGAACAGATCAACAAAAGAATTATCTATGGAAACAGTAAACTGGAATGGGGAAGGTTTATGCAAAAGTTTCGGACCCTTTCTTTTACATTTCAGTTCATTCAGACTAATGTGCTGCTGAGTATGGACACAAGGAAGATCCCAAAATATACATGGGGGGGGGGGGGTAATGGTGTGTATGTTGATAATGCCGAAATAACAGCTCTTAGCAAATTCAGTCGGTTTGTTGGCGTTTATTTTGTATCTGAGAGCCAAATCACTTAACCACCAGAAGCACTGATCCAAAGGCCAATCTTTGATGTGTAATGCTATACTAGACAATTACGATTAAGATACTCTTATCTTTTGAAGGAAAGAGGGCTTAGGAACTACTGACAGAGTTTGTTTTGAGATGGAAGACAAATACCATCATTTTTAATGCTGACAGCATTTGCAATGGGAGAACGCCACCTCATATTAATGGCGGATGTCGCCATTATGATGGATTCTTGCCTTCATAAACGACGGACTATCAAGGCTGATATGTTTCTACGGTGACCTAATTGTTGCTGCGGAGTGCCTGGGAAAGATACAGAATTCCCAATCAGTACGCCTATTGTATGTTCCTATCTAAGTACTCAGCCAATCAACAGAAGTTCCTACAGTGACTTAATTGTTGTGAGGCCGCGCCATAGCTCAAGCGGTTAGTCGCTGGCTTCCCACTGCGGCTGCCCGGGTTCGATCCCGGGTCTGGTCAAGTGGGATTTGTGGTGGACAAAGTGGCGCTGGGGCAGGTTTTCTCCGAGTACTTCGGTTTCCCGTGCCAATTTTCATTCCACCAATTGCTCCACAATCACCCTCGCCTATCATCTGGGGCTGTTACAATAGGCCAGAAGTGGAAGCAGTGTTGCTGTGGAGTGCCTGGGAAAGACACAACATACACTATCACTACGCCTATTATATCTTCTCATCTAAGTACTCAGTCGATCAACAGAAGTTCCTCCGTTTCTCTTTCCATTTCATGAAACTTCTTTAAATAAAAGCTTTTAATAAGACTATACTAGCCTCGGAAGGAGCCCAGATAGAGCAGTCGGTATAGGGACTGGCTATGGGCTGGACGACCGAGGGATTGGAGTTCGAGTCCAGGTAGGATAAAAAAAATTCATTTTTACACGTAGTCCAGACTGGCTCTGGGTTCCGCGCAACCTCCAATTCAATGGGCTCCTTCCCCCGGGGGTAAAGCTGCCGGGGTATGAAGTTGAACATTCACCTTCAACCAGTGCCGACGTCAAGAAAGTATGGATCTATACATCCACTCCCCCATATGCCTTCATGGTATAGTTAAACACAGGGACAACTTTACCTCTTACTAGCCTCAGAATCATGTGTAGTCCTAATCTGGTTAGGCTTTTATAGAGAGGACTGTGTTAATTATAACATTGCTACATAATAAAATTGCGCTTTAGTATTTTAGGCGCTATCTAGTCTTCCGAGCGTAACTGCAAATAGTCAGCACTGCGCTTCTGTTCATTCTGCAATAAATTTCAATTGATGAATGGGCGAACGAAATCGACTGAATGGGAGATCAAATGGATGGGCTGCATGCCTTGCCTTTGAAGTAGTCTCTATCAGCTCTAGCGCTGGAATATCTGTTGCATAGGTTCAAGCACTGAGAACAGTATTGGATTACTGGGCTACAGGTAATTTTAAATTTCTGGTTTTGTTTGAGGACCATTACTTATTGAACCGACCAGTTCAGCAACTTTGTGGTTAGAACCGTTTATCGGGCATTTGGAGAGAATAATTTCAGATTCAATAGTGCTGCCATTTTAATTTTTACTTTCCTTCCTCCTGTTCAGAATTAGATATTATTGCAGTTCATAAATAAACTGAGAATGCTTCTAACTCATATCAGGAAGGTAGTACTTTCGAGTACCGCTCGGAACCCCAGTGTTGCCCTGATACGTTTTTGCTCAGGGTAAAGTAAAGTAGAAGTAAAGCTATCCCTGTAATAGGCCGTGAAGGCCCATAGGGATGTGAGACGTTGAGGGTCCCACATTATCCAGACAATCGGCTCATAGATGGCGGTAAGATTGTCAGCCTAATGCGCCGGCCGCGCGTTACTCCCCAGGAAAATTATTTAATTAATTCCTGGTACTCATTTCTGTTAGAGGCTCAGTCAACCCCAGGGTCATAGTGCGGCTGGAAGAATTAGGTCAATTGAAAAAATCCAGTGCCCTCATCGGGACTTGAACCCGCGACCTTCCGGCTTGTAACATAATGCCTCAACCAAATACGCTGCAGCGTGCTCTTTGCTCAGGGTGAAGAGTAGAAATTATGAAGTTCCTCATTATATAATTTTCTTCCTCCACTTGTTATTCAGAGCAGTCTCCACAGTATACTATTCTCATGTATTCAAATACAACTTCTTCTCTTATTATGACAAAATATACTCGTATTTCACATCCATATAAATAGCATGTAACATCTGGCAACATATTGTGACGTATATTTCCATTGCTAGGCAACGGCTTGATAAACACGTTCCCGCGGAGGCAGAGTCTGGGCAAACAGCGCGTTGCTAAGTAAAGTCTATAATATTACGCGACGACGAATACGCAAGCAAAAGTCAGATCACTTCGGTTGCTATGCAACGGGATGTCAACTCATTAGAGTAAGCGGTGTTCTCTACGTGGTTCGCATATATATCAATTGCAGGGCAACGGATGTGTTTTCTGTTAGTCCTCCTCGTGACTATGTAAGTAGTCCAGTCGTAAATCAGAAGTCAGTCGGAGTCGGAGAACGAGAAAGGAGCGAGTCCTCGGCAGTAGACTGATTGTGAGTTATTGTAATTTGTTGTGATTCAGAGAGATTGTATATGAAGGTGTTAATAAATCCAATCATTCAATCCAGAACCCGTTATGATTAGTTACTCAAAACCCGGACACGTGATAATATTAACAGAAAGCGAGAAGGCAAAACTTCCCCTGTGAATGAAAAAAAAATCTTTCCCCGAATTTCATGTTACAGATTTTGACAATAAGTGGATTGCCCCTTGGAGTCCTTTCTCTCAAGTCAGAAGATTTTGCCATGCCGATACACATCGCGTGCAATAGTAAAAGAGGAACTCGTAAAGGAGTCTGTATCCTGTTTTTGAGCAGCATATATGCGTACCGAGAGACAATGGCGTCTTTGCTTACTGCGGTTCATTTCCGGGCAAAATAAGTCAAATTAAGTGCAGAGCAAGCTCTGTCCTTGTATATGTGCAAACGTAATCATAAAAGCCAAGGGGGAAGGGGGTCCCTAACGTACAACAGGAAATTCAGTGACAATTTCATTTTGGGACTATATATATGATCCTTTAGTATGTGGGCTGTAACAACAATAGTCCTGGTTTTTGAATAACAATGGAGTTAAGGCATCATATAAAGCTATTGTGCTCTTGCTTGTTCGTGCTGCCTCAGAGTGGTGAAAAGGGGCAACTTGTATATTATTCTGTCGCTGCAACTCTTTTAACTTCATCACTCAAAATGCAGATGGAATTTCAGATTTTAAATTTAAATTTGTTGGAACTGAAGTCTTTAAAATTATACACTCTTGTTTCTACACCAGGATGTCAAATATCTCACTGCGTGGACCAGACTTCGAGACTTGTCAAATCCGCGTTAATATTTTGAAGACTAATGAGTACAAAGTGAATACCCAGGTCCATTTTCAATTGCATAATTATTCTCCCTGTTAATTACCGATTACCGTTATCATAAAGATTTACACAATATATTTATTCATTCTTTAAAAAGTGCATCCTGTTATGTATTAGTACTATATATACGTATATATGAGTTTTCGTTCTTCCTGTCAAACACATCAAATACCAAACAAGCGACGAAAACAGAGGTAACAGCGTAGATTCGAATGAAACTACAAATACATCAACACACTCAACATACCTAACCACGATCCAGTACCAAATAGCGACATATTATAAACAACATAAGGGAAGACAGTTACATAGTATAAACAACATTTTGATTTAAGATAATAGTCATAAGCCGAAATATAGTCACAGACAATAAGAAGCCCGACACGATCAACAGAGAAAATCTATACCTCATTTAAACTAAGGATGAGAATTAACCACTAAAGGTATCCAGAATGTTATTTCCATAAGTTTAATATTTTAATTATAATTTAATTTTTCGATATATTGTTTAATATTTTAATTTATTTAATACTGCTTGTCTGCTTGTACCGGTTCTCACGGTCTCTTCACTTGCGGATTTCCTATTTTTCCTTCTACCCTGAAGATGGAGGCGATACTTTCCACCGAAACGTCGGTTAACACCAAATCTACACGATGCCACATCCCAGAACACTGCTTTCTTCATAGATCAAAGATAATTTGAAAGAGACAGTATGAAACATTGCTAAGCAAGACNAGAGAGAGAGAGAGAGAGGGAGAGAGTAGTATCAGTTCATTTTCTCTTGCTACCACGGATCTAATAATGAACAAAAAAATATTATGGAATTTACTCCGAAATATTGGGGCACGCGGGAGCGTGTTCGATTCTTCTTGAAGTCATTCGATTTTTCAATTTATCTAATCCTTACAACCGCACTATGGCCCTGGGGTCGACTCAGCCTCTAACAGAAATGAGTACCAGGTATCTTCCTAGGGCGGTAAAGTGCGGCCGGCTCGTAAGGCTGACAACCCCAAAACTTTATGTGTTTTAAACAAAAACATGACGATTGATAATGTCCAAAAACACAATAACTGTATTAATGTACCATTGCCACAAACTTTTATATCTACTGTTGGTTATAGGAACAGAGCAAAAGTAATGCTTCGGAAACTTCTTCCAAGGATACCCTCATTTTGATGATCTAATGGCAGTGACTAAGAGAAGCGCTATGTTCGGATGTCACGCCGTGTAGTCAAGCATTAGATTTCAGAACATAGTACTATTCATTTTTATGTACATAAAAATAGTAAAGCTATCCCGGTAACAGGCCATGAAGGCCCATAGAATTGTGATACGTTGAGGGTCCCAGATTTGCTAGACAATCGGCTCAAAAATGGCGGTAAGGTTGTCAGCCTTACGCGCAGGTCGAGCTTTACGCCCCAGGAAAATTATTTATTTAATTCCTGGTACTTATTTCTGTTAGAGGCTGAGTCAACCTCAGGGCCATAGTGCGGCCGGAAAGATTAGGTTAACTGAAAAAAAAATCCAATGCTCTCATCGGGACTTGAACCCGCGACCTTCCGGCTTGTAGCATAGTGCCTCAACCAACTACGCTACCGCGCGGCCCCTTTTATGTACATAATACTTTTTAATTTCAAGCTATATAATAATTTTCAACTAGTTCGATCTGTGTAAAGACCGTCTCTAATCAGTGTCATAATAAATGCTGATCATATACCAAAATAAATAATTGTTATTTGTGTATTCACTCGACAAACGTCTCCTTCCTATTTTTTAATTTTCAAACAAATATAATTTTGTGCCTTATGGGCATAATAGCGACCCCCCCACTCCCCACCACCACCCACCCACCCTTAGTGGCTGTCCTATATATACCGCAGGCTTTTAAAAATAATATACGTGGTAAAGTAGTAGCTGTCCCTGTTGCCCTCTTCCTGAACTCCGGGCGGAAACAAGCCATCATGTGCCTGCCTGAAACTGACTGACACACCGGACGTGACGTCGTCCCAAAGCGACCCTTCCCTGCCTTCCTCTGTGTAACTGGAACAGGGATAACCCAGGAGACATGTCCAACCTGAAGATGCACATGGAAGGGTTAGTTTGCTGCTGCGGTCCTATATCATATACATAACTGGCTGTCCAGTGGCATACACACTTATCACACCAGCTAAGAATCCTAGATGTCCGTGGTTCTGTTTCCGGCCGGAATGCCAGCTTTCCTGGCCGCCTTAATGTTTTCTATAAACACAATTTCGATGTATGACCCAGTATCTGAGAATTAGAACTTAATTATAACTGAGCTATTTATATAAGAACGTTGTTTTGGTAGCGTATGTTACAAAGGAGAAATGTGGAGTGGATGGGTCAAAGAAGGAATTTGGATCAAACAAGCCTTTCAAAGACAATTCTTCAATTGAGCCAAGCGGAAGAAGAAAGTTGCAAGGACCAGACTGAACTGGCTGGAACATGTGGAAAATTATTTAGGCGGTAAACAGCAATCGCAGAGAAGAATCAACGCTTGTCGCAAAAGGGACAAAGGTTGAAGAGGAGTGAAGCAAATTGTGTAGACATAGTGGCATAAAGGAGTGCACTCAATGCACGAAGTGAGGATGGGTGGTTTGGGACTATATTGCGCGCAAGAATACATTGGTTTCGAAAGTGAAAGGAGCTTGATATCGTTTCACTTTCTATGATTTTGTCAGAATTACAAGGAGTCGAAACACGGAAATACACTATGCAGAAATCATGGCTGACAAATTGACTAGGTTTTTGGTTGGACAACCGAGAAATCAGGGTTTGATTCTACCACTGATCACTGAAACACCTTACCCTACTCACTGTTAAGCAGCTCTCTGTTCACCCGTTTCACATACTGTCTTCGATGATGTTTAAGGGGTGTGTTACTGAGGACGACACGAAATTAATTAGTTAACTAATTAAAAGGTTGGACACGATGCGATTAATATCATGAGAAGGTATGAATTTGACAAGTGAATGTGCAGTAGGAAAACTAACTGAGTCGGTTCATGTAAAGTACATCATAGTTAATGCTAACATTTGGAAAATTTAGCAAGAAGGAACGTTTGAAGGATTTAGCAGTTGACATGAAATTTTGATTTATGTTTAATTAATGATATGTTTAGAAGCATGACTCTTCAATTGCTTGCGGTGAAATGACAAATATATACTGCTGATATTTGGAGTTCCGTACTTCTAGATTTAATACACATAAACGCTTCTATTCACATATTAACCAGACTAATCTAATGTTACTCGTATATTTTAATTATTTATTAATTTGGAAAATCGGAAATTCTTAAATTTTAACCCGGTAAAGAGTTATTTGCCGGTCACGGTAGCCGAGCGATCTAAGGCATGCACTCTCTTCGCTCTCTCGGAAGCCTGGATGGTGGGTTCTAATCCCATTTAAGGCATGGTTGATTAGTTTGTGTGTGTGCATTTTTCTGTGTTTGTGTAAAGGTACAGGCCTTGCGACGAGCTGATCACCCGCCCAAGGAGTCCTACCGAATGTGTAAGATCTAGAAAAACCGAAGTGAACGGAGAAGCTCATGGAGGTAGACCTAGGCCCACTGGGGCTGTAGTGCCAAGGAAAAAAAAGAGTTATTTTAATCATCATTTTAATCATCATCATCATCATCATCGTCATCAAGCCATGCCTGCTCTGTTCCATCTTATTGAAGAATATGTTGGTCCATCAATCGTAACTCTGGGCTCCTTATATTTCGTCTGTTTTACGTTGCATGTTAAAATTCTCTTCGGAATCAAAGTGTCTTCAATTCGTATAACGTGACGTTCTCAATGTGATCTGGATTTTAAGATTTTATTATTCAGATTAAAAATGTCCAGTTCTTCTTTAATTTTAATATTTAGTATTTTGTACCGCCTAAATTTCTGCAGTTTCAAATTTTTGCTTCCTCTTTTTTCTTCTTTCCGGTCAAATTTCGGGCCCCACTTTATCTTTAGTAATCACTGTGTTCTGAGCAGGATCATGTGGGGCCACATGTATGTCAATACGACCACCGTGAGGCTTAGCAATTAAAAGTCACAAGAGGATTAATTTTGAGGACACTGTGTGTGCCCATCAAGGCTCACTGTCAGGTCGTATTTCAGTGTTGATACATACCTCGAATGGGGAAGGCACCTCTGACATACTACAAATTCCTTCCATGTTTATCGCGCGAACTGTTTTGTATTCCCGACATGTCTGCAAATGGTTCTCTGTTCGACACTGTTATCAGTCCAGTTTCACACTTTTGTATTTACTTAAAGGTTTAACGTTTTCGCGTGTCATTTGTCGGCTTTCATCGAAACGTAACGTATCATTATGCATCAGATTTCGTGCAGTATGAGAAAGAAATATTCCGAAATTGTATATTTACGCAAGTTTTAAATCATATTAATAATATACATACTTACTTATTTATGGAGCTGAGCCCTTCTCGAGAAGCCGCTTATTGTGCAGCTACTCAAGAATTTCCCAGCCTTTAATGTAACCCGACGGTTCATCACCGTGTTCACAAGAGCCCTCCACTGGTCCCTATCCTGAGCCAGATCTATCCAATCCATACCATTCCATCCTATCTCTCTAAGATCCATTCTAATATTGTCCACCCACCTACGCCTTGGTCTTCCCTGTGGTCTCTTTCCTTTTGGCTTTCCCACCAATATCCTATACGCATTCCTCGTCTCCCGCATTCGTGCTACATGACCTGCCCACCTCATCCTCCTTGACTTGATCTTTGTAATTATACTTGGAAAAGAGTACAAGTTATGAAGCTCCTCATTATGCAGTTTTCTCCAACCTCCTGTCACTTCATCTCTCTTCGGTCCAAATATTCTCCTCAATTCCTTTTCTCAAACACCCTTAGTCCATGTTCCTCCCTTAATGTCAGAAACCAAGTTTCTCACCCATGCAGAACCACAGGCAAAATTATAATTTTTTATATTTTAATTTTTATATTTTTGGACAGCAGACGAGAAGACAAAAGGTTCTGGACTGAATGGTAGCTAGCATTACCCGAGTTCAATCTCCTCTTAATTTCCTCCTCAATCAGATTTTGATTTGTTATCGTCGTTCCCAAATATCTGAACTGTGCATATTAATAATATAAGTGGAGATAATATCGAGTGTTATGGACAGTGGGTACAAGATTATAACGTATCTGAACATGGAATCAATTTGCTCCTCCTTAGAATCAGATGCTGTAGAACAAGGGGATGAGGGATGACGTATGATCGCTTAGACTCACCCAACCGTTACAACATATAAAAGTTCTTTCACACTGATATGCTGCAATTCGGAAAATTTTAAATAAAATATTGTAAATTGTTTCATTTACTTTTTTTCCTTGCAGGGTATTTTATCTTCCCATTCCGTATCTAACAACGGAGAGAACAAAATATACGAGATAAAATTTTTGTAGCATTATTTTGTTTGAATGTGAAACTTGGAATCATATCATAAGGAATGAACTTAGATACACGGAGTCAGAGGAGAATATTTGGATCTATGAGGGAGGAGGTGAAGCGAATAAATAGAACTTTTATAATTTTTAATTTTCATTACACAGTTTTAGTGTTTAACAGACACTCTAGCACAAATCAGAATCATAAAAATTAATACATTATTTCAGTTGCGAAAACATGTCTCCTCATCCGAATGCATTACCTAATCCTAAGGCATAACATTATCATAAAGACGTGTAAAATATCTTTACAAAATGCGGTATATGTTTGAGAATGATAGTAATAAATCGAAGTTGTGTTCCCTAAGCAATCAAGAACAAATTAATTCAATTAATAATTACTACCAATAAGTTTACACCTTCTTGTCTTTTCGCCTGCTATTTTTAAACATAATGATTAAAACACATAAAACCGCAATACATGTTTCGTATGGGTATTACACTTCATTCCTCACATTGGGAGGAAATATAGACTGAGGGTGTTTGAGAACAGAGCGTTGGGAGAATATTTGGGCTCAGGAGAGAGAAATTATCAGGAGGCTGGAGGGAACTGCATAATGAGGAGCCTCGTTATTTGTAATAATAGAGGAAAATGAGAAGATGCGACTTGAAAATATACACATAAACGGGAGGATAATATTAAAAGAGATTTTAAATACATTGAATGGTAGGGTGTGAATTAGATTAATCTGAGTCCATTAAAGGTCAGCGACGGTCTCTTGTCGACATGGCTATGAAACATCGAGTTCTATAAAAGGCAAAGAATTGTTCGGCCATGTAAGCTACTTCTAGTTTCTTAAGGACTCCGTTGTTTGAAATTAGATTGTTATCCTGAAGGGATGAATCAGTAGGGAAGCCTCGGGGCAGGTGAGGGAAAATATTGATAGTAGCATGGTGTGAGTCTGTTGGACCGACTTGCTTAGGAGGGGGTCATTGGCAATTTCTTGTGAACATAATAGTGATTACTCATCTTCTTCAAATGGCTAGTAGGTTCTCGATAAGGTGAGCTGCTGTCAGCTTCTCAAGCATGGCTCTGCTTTATGATATTAGTAATGTGCTATTTATCTCATTCAGCAAAATAATGTAGAACACCCGTATTCACTCTGCCCTGAAAAGTTTTGATTTTATACCAATATCAAGTTTTGCCTAAGTGAGAAGATCCTTCGTAATTGATAAATCACATCCTATTATTTAAGGCTATTATCCTGGACTTGTTCGATCATCCATGTTTGTTGAAGGACTGCGTTTTGAAATTTGCTCTATTTCTTTCCTCAGGTGACAGCATGCAAAACAACGCTGACTCTGTTCAGTCCCCACTGTTCATATTCTCTGAAACCACACACACCATCACACGTTAAGAACCAAAGCGCCGAATAAAACATCCCTGGGTTCTGTGTACGTCCATGCTATGAACAATATTTTGCATAATAGATATATACTCAAAATGTTGTACGAATGAATAAAGAATTTTATTATTTAAATAATTTGTACTTCATGAAAGACGGGCCAGGAACGGGCAATTTCTCTGGTTATAAACGTAAGATAAAAGTCAGTTTACTGTTGTCTTAATGTCGGAAGATACGGGAATGTGAAAACTTAACGTTTGGCGAATGAGATTAAATAATTATTTTCATAATTTCGGTTATTACTTTCAATCCTCTTATTCGGAATAAAATGAAATGCAACCTTACGTTCATAATTACAACGTAAGTTGTCTCTTATTGAATTCGAGGCACATGATTAGAACTTAAGGTTTTGTGGGTCGTGCTATAGCTCAGGCGCTTATTCATCGGCTTCCTACAGCGGCGGTTCGGTTTCGAACCCAGGTCAGGCCATGTGGGACTTGTGGTTGACAAAGTGGCACGGGGGCAAATTTTCTCCGAGTAATTCAGTTTCCTCTGCCAATTCTCATTCCATCGACTGCTTCACATTCATCACCCATCATCCCTACAGCGGCGGTTCGGTTTCGAACCCAGGTCAGGTCATGTGGGGTCTTGTGGTTGACGAAGTGGCACGGGGGCAGATTTTCTCCGAGTAATTCAGTTTCCTCTGCCAATTCTCATTCCATCGACTGCTTCACATTTATCATCCATCATCCGGGGCTGGTACAACATGTCAATTAGTGTCCAATGTACCAAGTGGACTCAGTCTCAGGAATATCGGAGTCAGAGTAAATGTTCATTGCTGGGCAACAACTAGGTAAACAAGTTCCCGCGGCAACGAATAATCAAGCAACAATAGAGGAATTGTTGAGCTATAACAATGGAAACGGTATTTTATATTGGAGCCACCCCCTGGTTTTATAAGGAGGATCCCAGGCCAGCTGAGGAAAACAACTGGGGGGTGGGGTTCTTGAAATGGCAGCCGAAGATGACTGAGAAGAAGAGAAGACAACTAGATCAGTTGAGATTTGAAAGTCAGTCTGTGAAGAGGAGGCAGCGTGTGATAGTGGTTTGTAGTGTGGACAACAGCAATAATAACTTGTAGCTATGAGTTGAGTGTATAAGTGCAATAAACCCAATCAGCCAATTCAAACCCCGTCTAATAATCACCCCTACATGTTCCAAAGTGTATTTGAAAGGTGCTACATAAATGGTGATGTCTGAAAAATGTTTAGGTCACTGTCCTTCTGTGAAACAATATAAATGCATTTATCTGTTTCTTGTCCCCCATGCTTGACAGATGCAGTTATTTACAACATCAAAATAAATTTTGCCGTATTACGATTAAAGTTTACTGGTCACTTTTATAAAACTGGAACTCCTAGTCAATAAAAAGCTGTACTCTAAAATAAATTTACGATACTCGAAGCAGCGTTATGTAATTGAGAAACATTTAATTTAAATTATTTTGCATCACTCAGTTTCTTTTATAGAATTGTTGATGTTAGAAATTATATTTATATTTTGAAATGCTACTTGGATGTGGACGACGGTATACTGTTGAAGTGAAATCTTAGACCGAATCCGTACATATGTGGGGATCGTAAAATTTTCCGCTTGCAGAAATCAACATGCACAAAATTTTTAGTTGTTTTGAATATGGAAAATACAAGCTGTTGTATTATCTCTATATTCATACAAGAAATCCCGTTTCATATTGTGGAATGTAGATCCGTTGCTAGGCAACGACGGCGAAATAAGCAGTTGTGCAACAGTCGTTACCAAGTAATGGCTCTGTAAACAACGGCCGTTGTTAGGCAACTGCTGAGTAGCGATTACGTGAGCATCACAGTAGACACGAATGCAGAAATTGGATACAACGACAGAGCAATGGCGTTTCTGTACGGTCCGTGCCGAGATGTTATAAGTAGAACAGCTAGTGAAGTGAAATCAGTTGAGCTGAGTTGATTTAGTCGGTGGGTGAGTAACTGAGTTAGTCAGTTAGTGAGTTAGAGAACTGCTGAGGTCCAGTCGTTGTGAGTTGTTGCTATGAGATGGTAGCTGAGGCAGGGGATAGTCCGGAAACTCAGAGGAAGGATAACATCCGCCGTTGGAAGCCACTATCGAGCAACGGCCGATAAAGACGCGAATGTGGACACTAATGTGTGTGTATGTGTGTGAAATGGCGATAATGTAAAGCGTGGTAACGCGCTGTACAAAAGAGTTCAATTAATGCATTCGTCAATCCAAAACCCATCTGTAGTCACACTCATACACGTGACAATATTAATTTTCTTATGCGGAACGTAGTGTGCATTTCGAACAATTAAGTAAGGCATGAAAATGAGATGAAAGTGATGTACGTGACATATTTTTCGAGAAAATATGTAATGAAGAAGCGAGAAAGGAGCACGAGAAAGATGTAACTATAAAATATAAAATATTATATCAGTGCTAAAGTAGAGAACTGTCATAAGTCTGTGGACAAAATCGCTTTTAAGCAAAACGGAGGAGAACAGACGCAGTAAAATTTTATGTGCACCACATCTGAATAACGGAGAGGAAAAGACATTTCCTTCCTGTGTTTTGCAGGCAGCCGGACGTTCCACAAACAATGATTACTCTCTGACCTACTGCCCTAATAACAAGTCACATCAACCCCTGTTGAAGCCACTTGGGGTAAAGCATATAAGTGAGCAATGCGGGGTTCGATAGGTCGTGTAGACATGATTGATGCTGGTCACCAGTTAGGGTTTCTATTTCTTTGTAAGCTGCACAAGTACCAGAATAACACTAGAAATGCACGTAAGTGTGTTTCACGAGAGAAAAGAAAACGGCATCAGGATTTCGATTTATTTTCATAACTTCTACTCTTCTCCAAGTATAATTAGAATGATGAAGTCAAGGAGGATGAGGTGGACGGGGCATGTAATACGAACGAAGGAAAAGAGGAATGCGTATAGGATATTGGTGGGAAAGCCACATGGAAGGCGACCACCATGAAGACCAAGGCGTAGGTGGGTGGTCAACATTAAAATTTATCTTAGAGAGACAGGCTGCGATGGTATTGATTGGATAGATCTGGCTCAGGATAAGAGCCAGTGGAGGACTCTTGCGAACAAGGTAATGAACCTTCAGGTTCCATAAAATGCTGGTAAATTCTTGAGTAGCTGCAGAATTAGCGATTTCTCAATAAAAGCTCAGCTCCATGAGTGAGTGATGGTTTCTATTATTTGAAAGTATATTCTGAGTTTCAAAAACATGATTTTAAACTGTAATGCCTGGGGCATTGGGTTGCGGCAATGAATTTAGACTCTGAAAAGTACGCTCCAAGTCATCACCATCTGAATTAAATTATATCTTGCTTATAAAATGAAATATATATTTACGTATATACATTTATAAGTGTGCCAAATGAGGGCGGGTTCTTAATACGGCCCAAAAGGCCCGCTGACGAGATGTAGGAATAAAGGTTAAGTCTCCATTAACACGAAATTGACAGCATTTGAGACATAACGCAGCAAGATGTGTAGCTCTGATTTTTTTTTGGCACTACAGCCACAATGGGCCTAGGCCTACCTTCATGAACTTCTCCGTTCACTTCGGTTTTTCTAGATCTTACACATTTGGTAGGACTCCTTGGGCGGGTGATCAGCTCGTCGCAAGGCCTCTACCTGTACACAAACACAGAAAAACTCACACACACAAACTAAACATCCATGCCCTGAGTGAGATTCTAAGTCAAGATCCCGGTTTCCAAGCGAGCGAAGACAGTACATGCCTTAGACCGCTCGGTTACCGTGACCGGCGCTCTGAAATTTTATTTATGTGAATTTCGAAGCCTGTCGTAGGAAGGATGTCTTTGTCAATATCTTTAACTTTCTGCTGTCAGGACTGTACAATGTAAGTGGGACGAGGTCGTTCATTCCTCTATAATACATTATAAGGAGATTCTAGGAAGCTTAAGTAAGACGGAACCTGTAACGAAAGCAATGAAAGGGAGAGAATGTCCCAAATGGGTCCCTCATACTCGTAATTCCAGGAAGGACAGACCGGTTTCTTTAAACAAGTTGTTTCTTCGTTTTAAAAGCTGCTTACATTATAACTGAAATGGTGGATGTTTCGGAAGGGTGCAGGTGACGGTCGGCGGTCACAGTGCCCGCGCGGTCTAAAGACTTGAAATGCCTTCGCTAGCTCGGACACTGGGATCATGGGTTCCAGTCCCACTCAAGGCATGGATGTCTGTGTGTGCGTTTATTCTGTGTTGTCCTGTGTTTAGGTAGAGGCCTTGCGACGGGCTGATCACTCGTCCAAGGAGTCCTACTGTCTGCGTAAAAAAAGATTAGGAAACTGAAGAAGAGGCAAGTACCCAACAAAGGGCTGTAGAGTCATTGAAGTATGAATGAAGTGAGGGGAGGGAGGGGATTTATAATCGCTTAATTTCCTCAGCAATGGTCGGTTCGAGCAACTCAAGAGTTCAGTAGATCTCAGAGTAATTTGAATGTGTTCTGACATTATTCGAGAAGCAGTGTCTGAGAGGATTGCATCGAAGAATATTTTATTCCTAGCAAGACATTAAGAAGTCACGTGTCATCTATTATTATTGAAAAAGCATTGTTGGAAAATCTATTGAACTGGCATTGCTTCAGATGAAAGAAATTTACTTCAAAATATGTAGACTTGCAGAAGTTGATGTACCTCAAAAGAGGTACTAGTTTTTCTTTGTTTTGCTCTTCAACCCTGAATATATATGTGATATGTTTGTCTGACGCGTCGGTTGACTATCATCAAACTACGCAGAATTATATCACAGACGACAGAGCTCTTTCTAATAATATATTATTCGCCAATTAAATTTAGTTTTATTATAACTTTAAGGGTTTTGGTGAGGAAGCGAAAAGGCAAGAGACCACTAGAAAGAACTACATAGGGGTGGAAATATAATATTAAAATAGAGCTTAGAGAAACTGATTGGAGCGTTATGGACTGGGTTCATCTGGCTTAGGATAGGAATCAATGTAGGGTTCTTGTGAGGACGGAAATTAAAATTCTGGTTCCACAAAATGTTGGGAAACTCTTGAGTAACTGAGTGACTGTAGGCTTCTCTAGAAGGACTCGGTTCGAAGGAGTTGCTTTGATTGTAACACTGAAGCCCGAAACATGATTTAGACAGAAATCGCACACCTATACACTCCGACAGTCTAGTGGACGTCGCACCTAATTGTGCTCAGGAAGGCCCGGATCCCTTCACTTCCGTCCTCACTAATCTTAACATTCATTGTACCAAACAAATCTTGTACAGTGTTCAACATGATGACGTAATGAATCAGATATTTGCATAAGCCTCTGGAAAATCATTAGTCAAGGTACCGATCAAGTTTCCCCTTTTAAGACTCTCACCATGTGTTCTGTAGGTGCCCAGTTTCGTTTCTCGGTTGGAACATAGACTATTCTGATTGATATTGTCACGTGTTGGGTAGGTCACACGAGAAATAACTTCACGCCATTCTGGATATAGCGAATTTATTGCACATTCGCTCTTGCAATTACGCAATTCACCATTAAAATTACTGCCATTGGCAGTATCACAATAAGTTCCACTGCTCTCGGCGACTGCTACATTTCAACTCACTGCTGCGAATGCTAGAGTGCAATTGGCTGGTTACGTTCTCTCTAGTAACTGGCTCAATACTCACAACTACTGAATAGTGTTCTCTGCTTCTTATTTAGGCTCGGCACGGACAACATAGAGCACACCTTGCTGCTCGGCAACAGATATCAGTTATTGTTGTCAGGTGTTTCTACCTACGCATTGCTTAACAATAGTCGCTGCAGGGAGTCTCTTGTTGCGTGACGTTACAAGCTGTTTACCGTGCTGCTTATGCCACGGTTCCTTCCCTCCACATCCGTCCCAATAATCCTTCGTTAATCATCTTACTTTTCGACGCTATATACAGAGTGGCCCAAAAGTCAGTTTACCGCTTAGTAAAATGTAATATGAGTTCGAGGTCATGTATGAAGTTCACCGAGAATTATATCTCTGGTAACGTGTCATTATTTCGCAAATCTCATTTTGAAATCTCTGTCACTCTTAAGCACTTATCACATAATGCCTATGTTCTCTGCCCTAGGCAGTAATTTTCCACCACTGCTGTACATCTGACCTTATCCCCTTCTAAGGGGAATGATGGCCCAATTTTAATGGTCACGGTTGCTCTGTTTTCGAGTGGATAGAAGCGGGGGAGAGATAGAGAAATGATACGACTGGTCCCTCACCTCTTTTGATCTCATTCAACTTCAATCTCCCCTCACCAACGGCATTCGCGTCCCAATACCCTGTTTTCCCATTTTCTCTCCAGCTCTCGATCCGGTCGAATGGATTTTTACGAGATTTCGAAACTTTCCAACAATATCCCACCCTTAAACTCTCAACTCTTCCTCCAGCCCCTTGCGTAACACGCAGTGAGCGCTCACGCACTTCAGGAAATATGAAGTCGAACATAGTTTTGAAACTGTCTAATTGCGTTTGTAGCCAGACCCGTCACGCTCAGGGGCACCCGATTTACTATTTTTGTGCAGCACAGAAGGTTTCAACAATGGAGAGGCTGTCTCGCTATGAAATTGTATTTTGCACCCTACCAATGTGTATCTGAATACAAGTCAAGGGACATGAACCATCGACTGGCTGGCGGGATATATTCCCAGGGTGAGGACTAAGATCTGATTCCTAACATGGATTGTAGGATGGAAGGTCCGCATAACAGTTATTTGCTAACCGAATCGGAAGGATTATTATTATAGCCACAAGAGCCCACCCCTGAACTCTGTCTTAAAGCAGTACATTCCATTCTATACTCATCCCCATCTAATGGCGAGGTCAAGAATTTGGAGCTATAACTTAACGTCTTCATAACGTAGTGCTTAATTAATTAAGCCCTGTACAACTTCACCTTTATTCCCTTATCCTCGCATTTTACTGCTCTGGTAATTATTTTCAAGTATTCTTGTAGCTATACACAATTCTCTCAAGTGTCTTCTTTCTTTTAGAATTTCGTAATAACATCGTCAGCGTAATCATCAGCTTATATTCTCATTCTTCTTATTCTTCTTAAAGTTGTTATTTTCATTATTATTATTTATTATTATTATTATCATTACACAGTTGCCATAATATCATTCGTCGCCTTTTCGTGCTACCGCATGGTCCCCGAAAAATCTTCCTTCACAAATTGTCCTAGCACGAGAAAATTAAAACATTTCCTGACCACCTGTTCTCAAAAAGGAAAACCATTTTTTGTTTCATTACATTCCTTTTCATCAGCTCCCTCCTCTGTGTCTTCCAAACATGCCTCATCTCTCACTCGCCTCCTACTCTGAAGAGACACTGGAAAACATTGCACTTTCTATTCTAAGTCAGAAATTTGGATAAGTTTGAAAGAATATTTCAAGTCGTTTAAGACCGAAGAAAATAAATACAATATATGGAAGGTGTTTCATAATACTGAATTGGAAACGTGACTGTGAAAAAGCATACAGAAATCATAAGAGAAATTCATTATCTCAAATAAAACATCACTGTTTCAATAAAATGATGTTAAGAAGGACGTCCCCTGCTTTCAATGACATGCAATACATGCTTTCTAAGAGTCGTCGCCTTTCAAAGATCTTTCGATCTATATGAAATGAATTGCTAACCACAATGCGTCACTTCCTGCCAGTAGTGTACTGGTCTCTCTAATATTGCCAATGCCCTTGTGTGTGTGGGTGTGTAAATTCATGCAACATAGTACAGTACCATATCATCGTTTAGAGAGAGTTCCGAACAATATTTATTGAAATAATTTTTATTCCCCTTGTATTCTGGTGGGATTTTGAAAAGAATGTGGCTTTTCATGAGCCTTCAAAATCAATAAATATATTAACGAATATTACCTGCCTATCAACACCGCTGCACTTTGGCGAATAAACAAACGGAATGGGATTATAGAAAACGTAATTTATAATCCTGTTTATGGTTAATGAAAACATAAAATGATCATAGAGTGCACAGGGAAGGTATCCTTTTGGCACCGTGCATCAAATTATGAATTCGTATGTCCAACACTATGACACTAAACATCCAGCAACGGGGATAAATGCAGCCTTCCAAAGCTCTCAATAGGCTGTTTGGTGTATGCTGATATGAGATGGAGGCCTAATACGATTTAATATTAACTGCAGTTGTGTGTAAATGAACTAATTTAATGCAGATTTAAACATATTAAGAGCTTTATGACGCAAGTACCATAACTATATATATATATTGCATCACATTTCCGCAGAACTCTTCTAGCGACACTTCGTAATAATAAGGGCCATGAAACAAAATTGCGTAATGAGGAGATTTGCAATAAGCACTCCTCGTAAACTGTTATTAGAATAATCAATTTAAGGAGGCTCAAATGGGCGAAATATGCAGCATGCATGGTAGGTATGGGAAATGCATACAGTATGTTTGGTTATGGAACGTGAAGACACAGGAGAAAATGACTGTGTAGTATTATATTTCAAGAAATAGTGCGGGATAGTGCTGATTGGATTAATTTAGCTCAGGATAAGGAAGAGTGATAGGTTCTTGTGTAAAAGAAATTAGCCTCTGGGCTCCAAAAAATGTTGGAAATTTCTTGACCAATTAAGTAGCTGTTAGGTTTCTAAAACGGCTTCCTTCTATGCATTTAGTTAAGGACTATTAACCGGTTAACATAGGCGTAAAATTACAAAGAATTTCGGCAGATTTGAATACATTTGTGAAATTTAGGTTTTCATGGAGGCGACTATTAATGATATTATATTGTATGATGTGATGTCGTATAATCGAGTAGAAGTTTACTGACAGTGCTGTCTACATTTCCGATATTGAAGATGGAGGAAGTGATTTCCTGCGAAATTTTGATGAGTTTCTATCAGACTACCGAACATTGTGTTCCAGAAGGCAATATTCTTTTGAATTAATCTATTTTTCAAAATATGTGCATAGCGATTTTACGCAAAACACTGAAAAAATTAAATTCATTTGATAATTCTCAATTCAGAATCGCCAATGCTGAATTTCCTTGATATAAGAATATTTCCAAAAGAAGATACAAAAGGAAATGGTTGTGAATGTCAGCATTTGAATGTGGAGCTTATACTCTATTTAAAATAACAATGTGATAGATATTTTATATATAACAATCCTTCAGGAATAATTCTAAATAAAATTTTTCCTGGATGTGCGCATTGTAAACTCCAGAAGTTCTGTAATGATACCTATATTTAGTCTGATATCCCATTTGATGGGTTGCGAACTCAGCGTTGCTGCTTTACAAAGATAGTTCATAAATATTTTCTGTAAAATCATTGCATTACCCACTCAAGTTAACATTTCTTAGCTGTTTATTGTTGCTCATGACCACAATTAATATAACTTCTGATAATACATAAGGAAAAATCATACAGCGTTAATATTTAACATGTACTTCAGCGTGTATAGTTAGGGGGAGGTAATATATAGTTTATGACTCTGCATTCCAGTATCTCTCGTATTCATTATTTGTCTGTAAAATGCGTTTATATCTTCAAGGAATGCGAATTGGGGTGAAAATTATAAAGGAAAATAAGACTTTTACAGACATATTGTATTCGAGATTGGAGGAAACCGTTTAACTCCTATTTTAATGTGTTTAATTTTCACATTAATTTCAGTTATTAGAATAAATTAATTAATTTTTAAGCAGACTTTCGAATGCATATAACGGAATTCAAATAGGATATTTTAGGTCACAATTTTCTTGTCATATACAATATTTAGCAGCACTAAGGGCTGTACAAGAGTAAAAGTGCCCTGACTTGTTAATGTTGATATAAACAAATCTCATACGTCACCCTAGGTTGACGGATAAGATCCTGAACATGTAGTTTGTCGGTGATAGAATAGATGGGAACGCGATAGAACACATATCTGGCCCAAACTTCAAATGTTGTTCGGAAACATGTAAAGTTCATAATGAGAAAGACTGCTGCTTTGAATGTAAAGTTGTGACTTTGACCGATGACATAGCTTAACCTCATATATGCATAACGATCCCAAACATCCTTAGGAATATAATGAATGCGAGAATATATCACTTATCACGTGACAATATAATAACGAATTTATATGTTTATTCTGCTGTTGAGACTTTCAGTGTGGATGTGAACAGTATTACCAACATTCTGTCTCCACCCTCAAGGTATAAATGGGGAGGGTGAGAGAACTTTCGTGTGGGACTTCTGCGCAACAGACCCAGGGCGACGGTGCAAGTTCCGGGACGATGGGGACAGTGGATAGAGCAAATATAACAATCAGCCTTCTCCAGAAACACGAAGTGCATCAGAATAACATTGAAAGTTGGTTTCACCTAGCGGTCTCCACCCAAGTACCGTTCAAGCGCACTGTTGCTTATTCTTGTCTGCTGTGACCTCAGCTGCGTGACAAGTAGTGGTGCTCTCACCGTTGCGATGGGAACGGGAAGGAAGATGATTGAGGAATGGTGTATCATCGGAGGGTGATAACTGGGAAAGGAGGGGAAAGTTATCCGTGAGGATGGCATACAGAAAATGTTGCCAAACGGCGGCAAAATCATCAGCAGGAACGAATGAACCCCGTGAAAACCTAAAATCAGCTTTGGATGTACACTTGACTGCCGTCGCATTCTTGCGAACTAGCAATGCTTCAAAATTGTACTCCAGGAAAGCAATAAACAAGCCGATCACGGTAGCCGAGCGGTCTAAGGCATGAACTGTCTTCGCTCGCTTGGAAACAGGGATTGTGGATTCGAATCCCACTCAGTGCATGGATGTTTAGTTTGTGTGTGTGCGTTTTTCTGTGTTTGTGTACAGGTAGAGGTCTTGCGACGAGCTGATCACCCGCCCAAGGAGTCCTACCGAATGTGTAAGATCTAGAAAAACCGAAGTGAATGGAGAAGTTCATGGAGGTAGGTCTAGGCCCACTGGGGATGTAGTGCCAAGAAAAAAAAAAGCAATAAACATGCGCATTTAGTAAATGATATATGTAGAACCATCTACATTATTAGTAACAGAAGTCATAAATAAGCATATTCTAACTTACTTCTGTGCAATATATGAAACGATTTGAATTCCCAAAAAAATAATTTGTACATCTGAAGAATCTCTTATAATGGGCAGATGAACTATCACAAGATGATTTCATATTATAAACAAAACAGTGTTTATACTATGTTCTTGATAGATTTCCCAACATATGCATATGGAAAGTAAGTATAATTCTGAGAAAATAAAGTCGATATTGTAATAAAGTTAAATACATTTATCGGTCTGCGATTCTGCATTACTTTTATAGGTTATAAAATAGTGATAAAATAAATTCTGTATTTTGCGTGTCAGTGTTGAACCATAAGTGTTCAGGGGATATAGTGTGCCGAAAGTCGAAGAACGAGCGAAAATGCGTGTGTGCAAAATGGAGAGACCGGAAGGCACAGGGTCATACATACGCCTGTTCGATCGTGATAACACGCTTCTCCCCTAAGCGGGGGAGCGGTGGTGAGGGTGAGTGGAGACGGCGTAATGGTCTGTGTGATGATGAGGTGTTCATAGTGCATAGTGGAGGGGGCAGGGGGAGATTCAGCTGACACCCAATATAGAGGAGGGTTATGAAAGATAGCACTGAGCATCTCTTCTAGTGTATTTTGCATTGTGACTGCAGCGTAGAGGTGACCCATCACTGTGGACATTGCAGTATGTCCTCGTTACATCGTTCTTACAATGGGTGATGCAAAGCTCTAATGAAACACACGTCATGCCATTGAAACATTTTGGCAATATTAATATTGCAGCTACTATGGGAACGGGGTTGCGTCATCGACGGTTAATAATGTACACCTTTACGTCATCATCAGAAGGCTACTAGATTCTGTTTTCAACAAATTTCCCTTCTTTATAGTCGCACGGGAAATTCAAATATACTTTGTAAAAGCTGAGGTTCTTGTGGCGGCGACTATGAAGAAAGACGTCTTCTGGGATGTGCCGCCGTGAAGATATTTTGTGAACTGACGTTTCGGAGGAACATATCTCCTTCGTCAGGGTCGAAAAAGAAGCGAGCGAGGAACCAGCTGCAGCCACTTGCTCACGCTGTTTCCTAGCTCGCTGATTTTTCGACCTTGAAGATGGAGGCGATATGTTCCTCCGAAACGTCACTTCATACAAGAGCTACACGCCTCCACATACCACAAATATACTTATTCAGGACTTTCCTTCCATAAGGCTACCTACACATA
>NW_019737091.1:431864-448252 GCF_002891405.2 Cryptotermes secundus | reverse complement strand
AGTGATGTCGGGCGCGGGGGGGGGGGGGGGGGGGGGGGGGGGGGTGCAGGGAAGAAGTGGGAAATGGGTGCAGAATTGTAGTCGAAAAGCTAAAGGGAAAGGAGCCGCCTTGGAGACATACGAGTAAATTAAGGGATAATACTCGACCCGTTGAAGCCTAGTGATTACTAATTTACCATAAGCCTTAACTTAACAAAACTGTGCATTCTGCGGTGTATTTGTGTGTTTAGCATGGTTCTTACAGTAAACTGAGATTGTTTCTCCAAACAGCATTAAGTGCTTGGTCTCTGTAGCAGAGACGTAATGTGTTTCCTGTGGAACACGACTGGATTTTTATAAATTAGAATACATTCGATCTTTAAACCGTCAATGTAATGGAACACGAAAATTTGAGTTCACTCGTCTGACATATTATAGGAACCAATTGCGGGCTATTGTGAATATTATTATAAACATCAACGCCCTTTAAAAAATGCGCAGTTTCGTCAGGAGTGGAACGAAAGTTACGTACTCAAGATGAAATTTGTTCCACTGAACTTGTGCAAGAGGCCAAGAAATACTGAGGTCTTATTTCAGCAATTAGAGAGGCTGTAATATTGGTATTACTGATGGGAAGGATGTATGAAGTACGTCGTTGAAATGGACTAAGGTGGCACGATATACATACCAGATTCCATAAAGATTGGTTCAAGCATTCAAAAGTTTTTGGGTGAGGGATACACATTCAAACAGACAGCAAGATGATATAATAAGCATACTCTTATTCTTTTCAAAATAACGAAAGCAGGCTAAAAATTCCCGCTAAACCCTCTCTTCAATAGGAGAAGTACAGATAACAGGGAATATTCACATCAATACTACTGATTTAGTCAGTTGCCCATGCTTCGTTTTTGCACAACATCCTTTGTGCTCTGTTACAAGATTGGAAAAGCAATATCACGCGTGAGGGTGGCATCAGGACACACAGCCTATATCTCACTTCCAGCACACCAATAGAGACCTCCCGTTGATACTGTGCTTCCCAAATATAACTTGCATTTACATGGCATTTTTCTGAACCCATTCTGCTTGTCGTTTCTACACACACTTCTCTTCTCTTCCAAAAAGAGCACGATTTTATATTTGCATAATCTCTGTGCCTGGTAATAAGTGATATTTCAAGATTGTTTTGGATGTATTTTATGTGCAAGATGAACTGTACAAATGGTAAATTACTGTCTTCTGGAATGGCAACAAATAATCTGATATATGTTTACCGACGTTTCGAAAGGCCACCAGTCTCTTCCTGTATCCATAAAATGTTATTCTCTCTCTTCTTACTCTACAACCCGAAATTTATTTTAATATACACAGTCTATGGCGTCAAACGATAGGATGAATAATGAAATTCAGAGGATTTGAAAGGAAATAGTCGTGGCCTAATAGAAACACTCTCTCGGCATTTACCAGGATAGACTGGGGAAAACGAAGGAGAAGCTCAGCCATAACAGCTGAGGTCTCGGACAAGTATCTCACGAATATGCCTTAAACGTGAGGCAATTCTTTCCTCCGAAACGTCGATAAATATAGACCAAAAGAGAGCAGACTCCACAGCCACCGTAGTAAGAATTCCAGGCAGTCTCTCATATACAGATGGAAATACATATATTTACGCATAAAGTGATTGTGAACAGTTTACTCTTGGTTTTCTGAAGGCAAACCGGGATATGTTGTTTCTCGTAGCGACACAGAAACGGCAAGTGCATATATGTTGTTGTAAAAGGCAGGAAACGGCATAATAAAGACACTTCATAGAAACTTCACACAAGTATCTTGTGCAAAATTATTTTGGTTACATTACGCTAATTAAATTTTAGGCTTAATTGAAGTGAGAGCTGTGCCATCAGCTGGAGTAAGTTAATGGTTATCTACTTCAAAGAAATAGAACAATCTTTTGGGTGGATATTCATTACAACTTTAACTAGTCTTCTTTTGGTTTAGACGCAATTATTGTGAGGAGATTCGTTGTATATGAAGAGGTTAATAATATTCTTTGTTATTCATTCTTTTATTAATAACGAAGTAATAGATTTGGATGGTTTTGGATCTTTCTTAAAAGTTAATTTTTACTCATCTGATCAAGATAATTCCTGTTTTGCAGTATCTAAGTTGAGTTCATACCGGCAAACCAGTGGATTGTATCCTGAACTGGTTGAATCCAGTAAAGATAATTATAAGCTATTACCCATTTAAAAATGTTAATATTATCTTTTGTTCTCGTCAGGTATCTTCCCTTGAGATTTATGGAAAAGTTGTGTACTGTTTTCTCACAATCCCCTTCTTATATGCACTTAAAATATGCTATGATATTTTATAAATATAAAGATAATTTTGCACTATTATCTAAAATCAGATATATTTCTGGAACCGGAGGCATTTACTTGTAAATTCCAATAGAATCAACGTTGTATAGGAAGTACCGCTAGTCACAAAGGGACATGTTTCAGTGTCGTTCCTTAAGGGTGATTAAACAATTCAGAACCAACCGCTGTACGTTCGTGTTTCCGTGAAATGCGCCGAAACAGGCTCTGGTTCGCATGAACAACGGACACTTAAGGCTACATCAAAATTAATTTCCAGTGAAGGTCTCTTCTGACTGAAATACATAAATATCCCATCATGCATCTGCAGATTCTGCACGTTTCAGCACATAAGTGTCACCGCAAAGACTTCAGAGACTTGAATACACGCGAAACCTTTATGATACTTGGAAATATATTGCCACATATTAGGGGGCTGCATGATTAATAAAACGGATTTTGGATTTGATGATTGAATTTATATGACCTTTATATAACTGGTTATAACACTTCACACATCAATATCTTCGACTGGATACTCTCGACTTCTGACAAGGGACTCCTCCAAATGAACTGTCAGTCAATTCAAAGTCAAAGTCACATTGCGGCTGATGGTCAGTCAGTCAGTAAGTCTTGGTGTCGAGCTTCATCTGGGGCTCATGGCCAGATATTTATTACTGTTTGACAGTTATTGTGGGACGCCCTCTCTGATAAGATGACTGGTCTGTCATTTGTACATGCTGCTGGCTCTTGCCAGCGCAGTCTTTCTCCGGTCCGAGTCCTTTGGGACTCGCGACCATATTTTACTCCCTCAGATCTGAGACCTCCCTTTTCGTCGCCTTCTACGACTCGCAGGGTCACGGTGGAGGCATTCGACTTGGCCTCCACACAGGTGAACTACCTTTTATTGTTGGCTTCTCGTTATATAGCCTTAAGTGGGACCACGCAGAAAACACATCCATTGCCTAGCAACGGACGTCCTCTATTGTTGCGTATTCGTTGCCGCGAGATTTATTTACTGAACCGTTGCATAGGAATGGATTTATGCGTCACAATTTATTTTCTGTGTAAGTATTTTTGTCTAAAGTGTCCAATGGTGTGTCAAGTGCTTATTAAGCATGAAAATTATTCTTTTGCACAGTATTAAATAATTATAAAATAGGATTTGAATAAGATAATGAGAGTTGTGTAGTAACTTAACGTCTTGCGCTGTGGGTATAATTATTGATTAAAATGTTCACTGTGTACTTCTAGCTTAATCTTTTATAATTCTAATTTGCTTGCCACTTGTCTGCTTGTACTGCTTGTAGCATAGACGTCGGGTGTATTGTAGATACAGTGTATTGGCCAAGTGCTGTTTGCGTGGCAAGTGTGTGCTGAGAAACAAATTGGTATGTGTTCTTCTCTGGCTAGTCCGGCTCTGAATTCATTCCATTAGGACTGATGAGGCTGGTACCTAAATACGTCAGTGCCGAGTTTAACAATGGTTAAGCTACACCATCGCACCCATACGTCTTCATGTGGTACTTAATTAATTAAGCACAAGGACAACTTTACATTCGAACTGGGGTACTCAGATCACAGGAAATCAGATATGCTGTGCTTAAAGAAGACGCAGGGTTAAGAAATATGCATACAGCTTTAGTCGAAAAACTTGAATTTAGGTGATTCAGATTAAGCACAAGTTTTGGGGTCTTGTGAATACGGAAATTAATTTGATTTCCATAAATAACGAGGAATACTCCGACCCTTCTGGAGAACATCCCTGAGCTTCTCGAGCGAAATAACGCATTCTTTGCGGAATTATATTTTACCTAAAATGTTCCTGTGCCATTCAGAATTAATAAACTGCAGAGATTGTTTCTAATATTACATAAACTGTTTTGACAATGCCTACGTTGGAAAAACTGTGCGTTTCAAAGAAATTTTAATTTCGCATACTTTATTGTTGTTGTTATGATTATTATTGTTATTGTTATTATTATTAGAGAACTTGGGATAACTCAGTCGGTATAGCGACGGGCTGCGGGCTTGACGGCCGGAGTTCCATTCTTGACAGGGGAAAGCCTTTTCTCTTCTCCACAGCGTCCAAACCGGCTTCGGGGTCCACTCGGCCTCCTGTCTAATTTGTAATGGGGCAATTTCTCCGTGAGTAAAGAGGCCGTGGCGTGTAGCTAACCGCTTATCCCCATCAGTGCAGAGGTCAAGAATGGTGGCGCTATACCTCCACTCCCACTCGTATTTTCGTGGCGTGCTGTTTAATTGTTTAATTAAATAAGTACAACGTTGTCATATTGTTTCTCGCGAAGCTCTGTATAGTGATTCTTACGGCCTTAATAGATTATGAAATTTGCCAGAGCCTCACAACTAACCAAGGATTTACAGTAAGTTCATTCAATCATATGACGCAGGGTTACAACAAAGATCGCACTAAGTGGAAACCATCAGTTCATATCACAACCTTCAAGACATTCTTGAACTATAGAAGCATTTATTTTAATTTGTATTGTCACGTGTTCGGGGTTCCGTGACTAACAACAACGGGATCGGAATTGATTGATTGGAAGGCAAACGATACCAATATTGTCTGCTACAGATTCTTTGTAAATGTCAATATTTTCGATTTAGATCACACATGTACGTGTATAAGGTTGTAATGTTTGATACTGGCACTCACAGGGTTAATGCTTATACGGATTTAATATGATCGGTTTCAAATCAGTAGCCAACAAACACGTCCTGATCGTCTGAAGACATCATATTTCCTGAAAAACTCTCGGTTACTCCAATGGCTGACATATTTCATGGAAAGAGAGTTACTATTCGGAAGTCTTAATATTTTTCGTACATGAGTGTCGCAAGAGAATAGTTTAGAACACGATTCCAGAAAACACTGAGAGCTATAATAAAAACATAAGGATCTGTGTCCACTTAACACCTAAAACACGCATTTATGAATTTCTAATTATATAAGTCCTTTAGGGAAAATATTAATGGTTTCTCAGCACATGTTCATATTCGAAGACTATAGATTATGATATATGATTTATGAAGGAAGAGAGGTAAATTATATAGAGAACATAGCGAGTGAGAGAGAGAGAGACGGTGTAATTGAAATGAAGCCTCCTCTGTACGTGGGATTCACGTGAGGTCCCAAGCAGACAAATATGGACACCACAAGACCGACGATGATATTAGTAACGACGAGCAGACAGAGAGACAAATTGACGCATGTAATTAAGCACAATGGGTATTGTAGTCACAGTATCGCAGTCATATTTGTTCTGAGTGACACTTACAATGCAGCCTACAAGACGGCAACTACTTGATCCCTCCCGCTTTGTGTGCATTTACATTAACATTGCATGCACAGAGAGACTGCGTCAAGAATACCAACTGCTACAAAACTTGTGTATGCACAGACCACAGTGTTAATATAGAGTTTTATATACAGTTCTTCAGTAAATGTATTAAGATTGATTTAATTTTATTTACATAATAATATTTTAATACATCTAAGCAGTAGTGGCCTCAGTTGACGCTTCATTCCGATATTTACTTGGAAGAACTGAGAAAAATCATGATATCCAATAGCCGAACACAGGACCTCCCGAATACAAATCAGGAACTTTAACTGCTAGACAACGACGTTAAATAAAATTGAAATATTTATTGAAAGTGAGGATAAATAACAAAAGAAAAACAATAAACCATCGCTAATCTGGATTAACTAGGGAGGAGATTTCTTCCGAATTAAGCGGCAATGAGGAATAATGAAACAAAAGATGGCCCTAGAAGGCAAAAGAAATCTTAGAAATAATAAATGGAAAATGTAATAATATAGGAAATGCTGATAAAATAAAATATATGTAGAACATTTATTTAAAAATGTGGTCTGAGTTTTTCAAAGCTGCGAACCTGTTTGAGATTTCAACCCGATACTCTTCTTTATCTTCTACTTCGTTTAATTTATTGAGACTGAACCTTGCCATTTGTAACTTGTGCGTTGTTTGTTTACTCACTGCCGGTCTCTCCCCAGCTTTTACCACCACCAAACAGTTGTCAGTAGCACAATCTGCTACCCTGAACGATTGGACATCAAATATGCTTGAATGCCATTTCCTGTCTTTCAAAACATGGTCAATTTGATTGTTAGTCTTTCCATCAGGAGACATCCAAGTAACTTTATTAATGGTACGACGTGGGAACATTGTACATTTGACAATCAGATATCTGGATGTGGTAAAATTTTCTACTCCAGCTTCATTATCATTACTAATTTCGTGTAAAATCTCATTCCAAATAATTGGTTTGAAAATGTCTTACGTAACTTCTTTGGCATTAAAATCTCTTACTATACTTTATTGAGGCACTAAGGGAATTTATCGAATACACGTTCTAGTTCTTCACAGAAGTTATTCTTCATATTATCGTTTTCGTCGACTATTGAAGCATCAGCATTCACAACCAGAGACCTCTTAAAATTACCTACATCCTAAATCTAGCACACTCTACCCTCTTAACAGCTACTATGAGTCTGTTGTGCACAAAAAAACCTGTACCTAATTCATGATTCCCACTCCCCTTTCCATGGATCTATGTATATTCACCTGCTGGTTCGGTGACCCCCCCTCCCAACTGAACTCCTGCTCTCCCAGTGATTATAACTTACATGATGGCATACAGTGCAATGGTTTGACGTACATAAAACCATACCTGAAGACGGCACATTACTGCCGAAACATGTAGTGAAGAGAAAGGTGAAATTGTGTGCACTGTAAGACGGTTGGTACAAATACACATCATGAAGATTTTTCTTATGGTGAGGAGTTTTTGGCCCCACGTCCAACCCCCAAGCTGAAGGAACGCTCCTTGTCGGCTATCCGAGGTTGCTTATTCAATGTATTTGCAGCTACCCTTCATAACAGGAGGTCGTTTCCTCCATCCGCAAGCTGAGGACACGCTATGCCGTGGCGACAAGGGATCTACTTGGTTTCAAACCCATAGCCTAATAATTTTGCTGACTGAGCTGTCCCAATCATGAGAATTAGAAGTTCAATCCCTAAAATAGTGATGTGATTTCATTAAATATTATATGTATGGCTTTATTTACACGAAAGCACTAAACAGAATTAATGGGAAGAGAACTAACGAATTTAATTCTGGGGCGAACGTGTTCAGTTCTCAAATATAACTTGAAAGTGTACCAAGACCACTTCTTCAGCCATTGCCATTGATACAGCATCGTCCTGTCATATCATTATTCACATTACATTCTGAAATCAAGTATTATCGTTGTAGCTACTGGTGAAGCCAAGAAATACGTACCTTAGTCCCTTCTTCACATTCCATGTATCAGAGCACCTTCACTTCCCCCCACTTCACCCGATTTAAAATCATTAGGGTCGTTCCTCTTGAAGACAGAGCAGTGTGAAGACATGTTATCAAGTTCGGCAGCTTCTGTAATGATGGGGATGTTAATCTCGCAGTAGCCAGCCCTGTAAAAGATTTTGACGACATTGCTCTGATTTTTAGTGCCCCTTTAACAGTCACTCGGATCTACCCCCACCCCCTTCATTTCTGTGTAACATTTACTTCTTCCCATTAAACAACCCCAAACACGTTCATCGCTCTTTGAATTTCTCCTTCAGTTAAGTCGCCCATAAAACTTGCTTCTCCTTAGGGGTAGCTCTTAGTCACGCAGAGCCATCACGTTCTATCCACTCTCACCCTGTCTGATTTCCTAGCGCCACTTTTCAAGTTTATTGTTAGAACAGCCCTCCACTAGGTCAAGAGTAACGTCAGGTTTCGACATAATTTTTGAGCCCAATTTTATTACTTTGAAAAATGAAAGGAGGCTTATGAGATGACCTCGTCGTCTGTATGTCTATGGGTCCCTCTAACACCTGAAAACCAAAATATTTGAACCTGAGGAGACGGCCGTTGCTAGGCAATGGTTGGTTAAACGCTTTCCAGTGGCAACGAAATAAATGTTAAAAGGAAATAAGGTAATTATTTCTTCCCAAAACTCTTTGTTTGTAGTTTGTTGACCGATGCTGTCAACATTTTAGAGCGTATAGGCCCAAATATTGGAAAGGACGAGGAAGGCAACGGCCAAGACTAATTTAAAGTACCATCTCAGCATTTTCCCAGAATACTGGAGAAGGATACTCAAGATAGTTAATGTGACGGTCGACATTCGAACCGGGAACCTGGCGAATACATGTCAGAAACATTACCGATTGGGCCAACTTGCACTGGGTTTCTGTAAGATGCTGTGCTATTGTGTAAATTACAGAGTAACTCAGAGAAAATATGAAAAATTTTAAGACCTTCATTTTGTTGTTCACTAAATTAATTAATGCAAAAGGAAATATGTAGAAAAATGCAGTTTGTTGATATTTTTCAAGTGCATTTTTTGTCATGTTGGACATAGACCCTGCGTGATTAGTTCAGGCAGTATGATACACGCCAGANTAGCGTAGTTGGTTGAGGCACCTTGCTACAAGCCGGAAGGTCGCGGGTTCGAGTCCCAATGAGGTGAATTTTTTTTTTNTTTGTCATGTTGGACATAGACCCTGCGTGATTAGTTCAGGCAGTATGATACACGCCAGAAGGTCGCGGGTTCGAGTCCCAATGAGGTGGATTTTTTTCCAATTAACCTAATCTTTCCAGCTGCAGTATAGCCCTGGGGTCGACTGAGCCTCTAACAGAAATGTGTACCAGGAATCTTCCTGAGGGTAAAGGGCGGCCGGCGCGTAAGGCTGACAACCTTACCTCCGTGTGGGAGCCGAGTGTCTAGATAATATGAGACCATCAACGTCTCACAACCCTATAGGCCTCCATGGCCTGTTACAGGGATAGCTTTACCTTTACATATCACACGTTATGTAGTGTTTTTTTAAGTATTTCAGGGTATATTAGGTACATCTAAGAAGGTTTGGAATGAATATTTCGGTTATTAATTGTAAAAAGAAACAGAGAAGCAATAAAAATCATGGGAATAAATAGATGGGGACTTTTCGTTCATCGGCGCGTGTGGAAAGATAATGATGAGAGAAGTAGAAGAAAAAGCCTAGAAATTTTTCATCTTGAAAATGTAGATTTTTTTTCTGGTTGGGGTTTGGGAAGGAGTCGGGTCTCAAATTCATTTTACACATGGTAATTCTTAGAGTCAATAAGTACGTTATACAATTTATCATTTTCTTGAGTGATATATTACCTGCCCGTCACGGAAGCCGATCGGTCTAAAGTATGTACTGTCTTCGTTTGCTCGGAAGCCGGGATCGTGAGTTCGAATCCTACACAAGGCATGGATGTTTTGTATGTGTATATGTTTATTCTGTGTTTGTGTTGTCCTACGTTTAGGTAGAGGCCTAGCGAGGGGCTGATCACTCGTCGAAGCAGTCTTACTGTCTGTAAAATGATCAAAATTAAAAAAGAAAACCTCGACAGCGTAGGTTATGAGAGGGACGGATTAAGTAAGTAAGTAAAGATATATTACCGTGTTATCCCACGGTTTTGTTGTTCAATTTCTTGCGCACACAACCACTGTTCAGTTAAGTAGTACTTTCACGCATTTCACTCATAGCTTCACCATGGTTCTTCAAGGTATGCAGTGAGTAATCTGACAAAATACAAGATGTCGGATTTGTTTTCCACCTGAAGATTTTCTTTGTGTTTGTTTCTCTTTACTCCTCTTTACCGCGTGTTTTATGGTTATTTCCTTCTCCCAGTTCTGACTAGCTAGTCACTAAGCCGTTGTTCAATGAACCAGTTGAACTAAGAAACAAAAGTCCGTGGAAGGGTTGAAATTGAGAAGCTTATAGCCTGTGAAGCGGACAAGAAATCCCCCCTCCCTCGTTTTATGGAACTCGATGGTTCATTACTAAGACCGGAAACTAGTTCCTGCCCTGAGACAGACGAAGACAGCTCACATCCCCTCACGTTACAATTTGATATCAATTTTGTTCTCATCCTTCTGTCTGTGTCTAGATTTTCATTTAATATTTCAAACTAACCATTGTTAGACATTTTAGCACCTCCATGCGTGCTAGAATATTTCCTATGTCATCGTTCTTGAGTTGATCATTTTGATGACATAAGATGAAGAGCAGATTTTATTAAATTACTAGTAATTCTTTAATTTTTCTCCGGCGTTCAGTTACTTCGACGAGGCACGCGGTAAAATAGTTTGTTGAGGCACTATGATACAAGCCGGAAGGTCGCGGTTTCGATTCCAGACGAGGTCATTGGATATTTCATTTGACCACTGACTCTCAGTTATTCTGGGAACCTCCTTGACTTCCCATTCCCTTGATGCTGTTGAACTGACGTTCGATTCTCTCTCTTCCCTTTCAAAGTCAAAGTCACATTGCGACTGACGGCCAGTCAGTCAGTACGTCTTGGTGTCGAGCCCCCTCCTGGGGCTCGATGACCGGATATTTGTTACTGTTTGATAGTTACGGTCTTGTTCTTCTGGACCGCCATCTCTAACGAGAGGATGGGTCTGTCTTTTGTCTATGCTGCTGGCCCTTGCCAGCGCAGTCTTCCTCGGATACGAGTCCCCTGGGACTCGCGACCATATTTTACTGTCTCAGATTTCTCTTCCCTCTAGCTACAGACTCTAGTTATATAGCCCCGGCACTGATCACATTGAAGACATCTTCTGTTTTTGCAGAGACATGTTACCATGCAATTGCCTAGGGAAGAGTTTCGCATGAACCTACAGAAAACCCAGTTTCCTTGCAATTCCTCTATTGTTATAGAAGTGTGCATACTTTGCCTCTGCATAGAAACGGTAGTTCCTCTATTGTTGCTTGCTTATTTCTTGCAGCGGGAATGTGTTTAGCGACCCTCTGTCTAGCAATGCATCACTCCTTCACATATTTGAATCAGGTTTAAAGGGCAGCCGGTATATTAGAAAAAATAACGAGTTTCTAGCACTCATTTCCTTCGACTTAATACGGAAACTTGCAGTGTGGGAGCTACGTCATGGTGGGAACAAAATGTCCAGTCTCGTATATTCGACCCATCCTGGCCCAGAGTGTTGAGTAAGCCATCTCTTTCTCTCTCCTGCTGATATGAAAGTAAATAATTATCGTGAGGAGAAAGCGGAACAGAAGTCAGCTTCGTGCCCTCTGCGTCACGGCGCACAGTCAATAGTTCATACCCTGCAGTGGCGTGCAGTCACCAACATTTTTATTCTTTCATTCTTTACAACTTCCAGGTTCATAGACCAAATTGAAATAAGGCGTCTTCTTCTTCTTATTCTTATGTTGTTTGTAGGGAGACTGATGTGTTTGGAATAAAATTCTTCTCCTTAATTGTATATTATACTGGTCCTTTCTTCAAGTTAAATGCGAATGCGTGTACGTTCATTTCTTTTTCGCTGCATAATGACTCGTACGCTTTAACTAATCGAATTATTGATACTGTGACGTGCAGACCCTTTGCTAGGGAAAGAGTCGGCGAACACATTTCCGTCAAGATAGATTGTTGGAAGCCAAGCCATCGCTCTGTGATAAACAGACGTCTCCTTGGATACGGAAATGAAAGGTGTTTTCTGTCTGTCCGTCTTGATGTTATATAATAGAAGACAAAGAGAGTCGCAGATCAGAATAGAGATTAGATCAGTTCACATCAGAATGGAGACTGAGTCCAGTAAGAACTGAGTGAGCCATAAGCAGTTTAGGAAGAAGGTTCGGCTGAAGATTTATTGTGAGTTATTGTAATTTATTTTGACTACGAGAGATTGTACAAGGAATTATCAATAAATCCAATTACGATTCCAACCCCCGTCTTATAAGTTACCCATACACGTGACAATATTGTCTAAGCTGCCTTGGTTTGCATTTGTTTGTGTATGTGTGTTTGTCTGATTCCACCTTTACTCTTGCTTGCAGGTTGTTGTGTAAACACGTAAATAAATAAACAATGAAATTTGAATTATTAAAAACAGGCTTCTTTTTTTGTTTGTTGTGTGTGTTTTAATTTCTTTCCTTTACTCGTGCTAACTTTGTAATTGGCTACTGATCTGTTAGGTTAGCACGTAATCCAAATATTATACTTCAGTCTTGTTACTGCCGGAATAATTTAGTAACCGGCTCCGGGCTGCTTGGCGGGGTCCTGTCCCAGCAGGGACAGGAGTTATTTTCTTCTTCACTCCGTTTAAATTGGCTTTGAGCCCCACCTGACCACCAACTAATTACACGTGGATTGAACTGACTCTGGACCATGACCGTCTTAAATTGTTAGTCACGCTTCTTGACTGATTGATTCTTGATTTACTTAACAATGTTTTATCAGCAGACTATGATTTTATGTTTTGGATAGTGCACCGATCTTTGAATGATGACTTGAAATGGGTATCGAAAGAATCACTTACGGCGTATTTTAAAGTATTATGCCAGAATTTGCCTTGAGAGATTTATGCGTGTCACAAAGACATGCAATCAGTTCAGCTGTTTCTCCAGAATTCGAGGCAGAGCGCTAATAAGTCGACTAAAGTGTTCGGTTGCATCCGTCTTATTTCGAAGTATGTTACTGAGCAACTATCTTCAAATACTTGGAATTTGTATATATCGTTAAACGTAAGATACCATGTTTCAAATCCACACAAAAACAGGCAAATTTATTGTACTGTATATCATTACCCTTGGAGTTCTGTGAAGTTATACGTCTTTTAGCAACTTATCTTGCTTAGTGAAAATAGAAGTGGTCTCATAAGATCACCTTGTTGTCTGCTTGCCTCTATGTGTGACATTGAATCCGTATTTGTATAACAAATTTTTAATGCCTGAACCAGTCTTTCTGGAAAAAATATATTGTGACGTGCCGCCAGAAAGCCGGAATAGTTGAGATCAGGGTTGATTTCCTAGGCAACGATCAACGTTCTCGCTATAACGCCTACAAATCGGAAGGCATCCATTGCTATACAACAACTAGCGATCTAAGAGTGAAATTTCTACAGTTACACACGAATTGTTGAAGCAGACACGTGTTCCGGGGTCCGTTACGTAACAACGGGCGAAATTAACACTTCGACAAGTTTTTCCCTATTCAGTCCGAGTACACATTATAACAGTCCAACGTCGACCAGAGACCAGAAGAGTTTGTATTCGGCGAGGGAACAGAAGAGTTCTCATCCGACTAGAGCAGAAGACACTTCACAGAGAATAGCGGTGCAAGAGTGTCGTAACAGTGAAGATGAAACGTCTAAATGACGTAATAAGTGAATAAGTGTGAGAGTAAGAGTGACTGTCCAATAAATATTCGTTCAAAACAGAGAACCCACACAATTTCTTGTCGCACATTGTATATATATATATATATATATCATGGCACCTGAGATAATCTCAGCGGCGTACTTCATGAATCGCTCCCATCAAAATACCAACGTTGAAGCATCTAAAATTATTGAAGTAATCATTTTAATATTACTTGAATTCCTAATCCGACAGTCATGAAACCTGGTACATTCATCATTTGTCTGAGATCAACTCAGCGGCCTACGTTATAGAGCAATTCCTTCTGCAATGCCAACATCGTAGCGTCTTAAATGTTTATATATAACTTGATTTTCCAAATCGAGCTTCATGAAACTTAGTATGTGCATCATGCCGTCTAAGATGGTCTCAATGGTGTGTACTTTATAAATCACTGCCATCACTTCCAACACTGAAGCCTCTAAGATTTTATTGTTTTATAGACTCTATTACGCATGAATATTAAGGTTTTCTTTTTATTTGTCGTATCAGATACTCAAATGATGGTGTATGGAAAGTAGGCGAATGGTTCTTCCCAGATTTTCTTGTTTTATTTTCGTAGAGTGGGATAAGACTGACTCCATTTGGTATGACTGCCGCTATAGTCCATTCGCGGAGACGAGACAGTTAGAGTAAACAAAGCAAGCCCCGCGTCGCCACAGCAAGGAGTGGACAAAGCGCGCAGTTACTCAGTGTACTCACTGCATTCGGACGCACGTTAACCTGCATTCAGACTGAAGAGTGAAATTTGGACGCCCCTGCAACGGGACACGCATCACGTGATCGCTGCATGATTTCATTCATAGAGCGAAGGAGATACCGCGTGCATTTGTTTACGAGGACTCTCTCGTCTCCGAGAATGGACTATAGTAGACCTACTGTACCAGCCCCGGATAATAGCTGATGAGTGTGAAGCAGTCGGTGCGATGAGAATTGGCAAGGAATACTCAAGTACACGGAGCAAACCTGCCCCAGTGCCACTTTAAGATCCATAAAGCACTGCTAATTTGTAACAGTACTTGAGCGCCTAAATGAACTCGAGTGACGAGTCAAAGCATTGCAATAGATCAGTATAAGTCATTGATAATAGTTATTCACCTGACCAGTATAATGCATTTGTTTGGGAAACTGAAAATTCATGATCATCACAAAAGCATAGTGTGGTATAATCTGTAACATAAGAGTTTGTAGGCTTAAATCCTGAGGTCTAACACATACTCGGCCATCTTCAGTACTTTAAGATATCTGTAAAGTTTTGTATTATATTGCTCTTATGTAGGTTAATTTTTTTCTCTTTTTCTTTGGCACTGCAGCCCCAGTGGGCCTAGGCCTACCTCCATGAACTTCTCCGTTCACTTCGGTTTTTCTAGATCTTACACATGTAGTAGGACTCCTTGGGCGAGTGATCAGCTCGTCGCAAGGCCTCTACCTGTACACAAACACAGAAAAACGCACACACACATCCTTGTCCTGAATGGGATTAGAACCCACGATCCCGGCTTCTGAGCGAGCGAAGACAGTGCATGCCTTAGACCGCTCGGCTACCGTGACCGGCATGCAGGTTAATTTACATCAACAAAATGTACTAGGCACATTAATAATTTTCATGTTTACCTACTGTAAGAGACTGCAATGCTTCAAGTTGCGGTTGTTATCCTCCAAGCGATTCCTTGTCTAAGCCCTTCCTGTCCATCAATACGAACATCCCTTCACTCACCATTCTGTGATAAATAATCTTAGTAGGTGATTAATCATCTCTAATTAGTCGACGAATCCATAACCCTATTTTAAGCACTAAAATATACTTGAGCGATCAGCAGCGTAAAAATTAAGGACCTACGATTCGGAGACATGCTATATATACATCATCAGGATCGATAGTTCTTCCTACCGCGGTAAAATATTCTAGGACAAGCAACCGCAACGAAGTTTAGTTTAAAGCAGCGTATCAGAGTCCGCGTCTCTCTCCATGTCAGGATCGTTGTCCCTTGTTACTAATACGTGAGTGACGTATACGTGAAAGTCAAGATTGCACTGGTGATACCTCCTTTTGGAACATTCAGTACCGAGCACAAAGTTGCATAAATGCTGCAAATACGCCAAATCACTGCATATTACTTACAAAATATTATTGCATGTGTATGCATGTAATGTATTGTTGAACTAATTAATTATATTTATAAATTATATGAAAATCGAACTCATTTCTGGCTTTCGTTTTCCGCGCTTCAGTGTGTATGATAAATGATGTTACGGAAGTCATAAAATATATATATATATATAATTGACCCCAAAGCAGATAATTGAAGCGGGGGTTGGGAATGAAATGAGAGAGATATGTTACCGAAAAATTTGGTTACAGCAGCAATATTTCTGACATTTATTCTGGAAGTGCCCTCTTCGAATTTCAACAAGGACACTGGCTTCACTGGCGGGATTCTTGCTGTTTCCCTTCTTGCCCTGGCCGATATCTTAAAGGAATTACCTCCAGAATACAAGTCAGAAACAACTGCACTTGAGCCAGTCTTCTCTGTTGCTTGAAAGACCGCAAGACAGACAAAATAAAGTTAAATGGGTGCACGTTCAGATAATACGCAATAACGTGACTTATGTGTACATGATGTTGAACATTCTGGTTACATAATAAAAATGAATGACTCCTTATCCTTGACTTGATAACCCAAAGCCTTTTTTTACACAGTCACTAAGGCAGCACCAAGGCCGCGCCATAGATCAAGCGGTTAGTCGCTGGCTTCCAACCGCGGCGGCCCTGGTTCGATCC
>NW_019737091.1:395560-431785 GCF_002891405.2 Cryptotermes secundus | reverse complement strand
CCACCCAATTCTCCATTATCATAATCACGCGGTGCCGGCTACAATAGGCCAATCAGTTGCCGCCGTGCCGAGTGGACCCAGTTGGACTCTACCTCCTATTAAGCGAATTAAAAAAAAAAAGAAGCAGAACCAAGTTTGCATCTCCATGTTGTATCATTGAATCATATGACTCTTTACGTTATGTGGTTGTAGTGGCTTGGTGGCGCGACCAGCCGGTTGAGGGCAGCAGGCTATGCCATAGTGCCTTCGTGTTCAAAAGGTCTATTAATATTCAGTGAATTTTTCAAAGGGTGAATTTCCTCATTATGCAGCTCTCTTCATTCTCCTGTTACCTCCCTCCCTCCTAGGTCTAGGACCTCTTTAGTAGATTTCCTTGCCAAAATACTTGAAAACAAGTGATTATGCGTAATTCAAGAATCTAAGCTCAAAAATATTTCTCTCGCATTCGTAGGAGAGGATTTCAGATTTCAGGCTCTCACGACGCCAGGTTTGGAGATCCCATCTTCAGAGATGTGACTTCATGTATTTTGTAATAGCGGTGCCAACTTTTCTGAGGACCCGTTGCATACTTCTAGAAGATACTACCGTGAACTCGGGGTCTGCATTAGCAGGGTACTGCCCTGAACCTGCTGCATCCCCAGTATACTACACTGAAGATGGAAGCAGCGGGTTCTTCCGAAACTTTGGCACCTATCTACCAAACTACATGTCAGCACATCTCAGGAGGCAATCCTCTTGCGGAGATGTTCGCTTAGCAAGGAACTTGAATGAATTTCGGTCTTCGAATATGAAGATGTCGAATAAATTTAATCATAGGTGTGGGAAGACAAGTTTGGCAGAAATAACTCTCGTTCTCCACAATTTCCTTATCCACGTTTTCGAATATCCACGGTCTTATTTCTGTGTCATGAGTAATATCAGTACCTTATCTCTGGTCACAGTAGAAACTTAGGCGCATGACCAGTGAGTTGCGCGCGCAGTTTCCCTAAATCGTCCCGCCATTTTGACTCAGAAGTATAATTTCCTGCTTTTCATTGATTGCGCTAAGTGCTAGTTCGGCCGCGCCGTAGCTCAAGCGGTTAGTCGCTGGCTTCCCACCGCGGCGGCCTAGGTTCGATCCCGGGTTTGGTCAAGTGGGATTTGTGGTGGACAAAGTGGCGCTGGGACAGGTTTTCTCCTAATACTTCGGTTTCCCCTGCCAATCTTCATTCCACCAATTGTTCCACAGTCACCCTCACCTAATATCTGGGGCTGGTACAAGAGGGCAGAAGTGGCCGCAGTACACGGGACTTAGTCCCACCCCGCTAGCAACAAGAAAAAGTGCTAGTTCAATACACTTCCCATTTTACACGGTCATTTTCAGGAAAGCGGCTCTCACTTATAATTGCGTTGAATAAGAAGATAAGGAAAAATACAAAGATTACGTTTTATAAAGCTATGCCTAATCTGATATTAAAATAAATTTCTGAAGTACGAACACCGACATAAGTAGCAGAAACGAAAGACAGAAGTAACAAAAATTCAATTTATTAATAATATGGAAGGGTTTACGTAAGATAACAATCAGAAACAGAACGCATAGTTAGAAATGAACTAAATTTATTCACTTTAAACGAAAAAATTCGCAACGATGTATCGAAGTGGCACCACCATTTTGTAAGAATGGAACTAGATCGCATTCCTAAAAAAATAATAGACGGCATATGTACAAGAATAGACCCACTGGACATAAACAATTTCGTTGGAAGGGCAAACATATTTAATAGAGTCATGGGATGTTTCGATAGATCTAAACGGTACTACTACTTAGGAAAAGTTTTTAAATTATACATTTCTATATAATTTACATTAACTTTGGAACAGGGATAGCTCAGTAGGTATAGAGACGTACCAGGGACTTGACGGCAGGGGTTTGATTCACCGCAGGGACCAGAGATTATTATTTATTCCACACCGTCCAGATCGGTTATTGGGGCACACCCAGCCTCCTATCCAATGTGTGCCGGTGTTGTTTCCCTTGGGTTAAATCATCCGGGGCGTAAATCTGACAATTCATCTCAAACTAGTATAGAGGTCAAGAATGATGGAGCTTTACCTTCAGTCTCCCATATATTTTCATGGCGTGATATTTATTTAATTGGACACATTACCCTTTTTACTTTTTCTGGAGTTTAAAGCAAAATTATGCGAAGCGCACTTATTTCTCTCGTCTTACTTGAAATGAGTCTTTACGGGTCGACCATTCTCCTAACACCCCACCTGACTTATCTATGACAGTGTTGACATTGTCCTTGGATTTAGTAAAACATATCGGGGAGTAGATCGTTGAACGTTTTGTTTTCCTAACTGCTGTTTGTGACAGGGCCCGGTGAAAGAAGACAAGGAAAAATGCAAGCTACTAAGATTGATGACGACACATTTCTTACTTCTGCAGGCAGCTTTCGGGATGATCCACATCCTCCAGCATTCAGTGTCGCCTCACGCCACCAGTCGGCCGCCTGCAGGAATAGGAGTGCTGAAAACATTTGCCTCTTTTTAAGGTTCTTCTGACATGTGAAGCCGTATGTAGTGAGGTATAAGTTTGCATACCTTTCGGAAGAACGTACTACTTCCATTTCTGAAGATAGGAGAGTCCAAAAAAGCAACCAGTAAAAAGAAAGCAAAAGCAAGCTGCTTGCTTTTGGATTGTTCTTATTACAGACCCTGAAGATGGGGATATTACGTTTCTCCGAATCGTCGATGAGCCTCTACCACACTACATGGGCTCACATCACTAAAGATAATACTTTTCATAGTTCCTGCCATGAACACCTAAAATTAACTTTAAAAATCCTAAGTTCTTCACTCAATATTAAAATTAACTCTAATTGAAGCAGCACCTGAACATTGCGGAGAAAATTTTTTGCTTTCAGTTTCGGGGTAGAAGAGCAAGCAGAGTTGGAGGAAAACGGGCAGTCATATACGGAAGCCTCAAGTCTTTCTAATCTGTTTAAGAACATTTCAGCCTTATATAAATCTCGAAGGTGCATTAGTTATGCCGTCAAGAGCCTTCTAACTGACCCTATTATGAATCAGATTTATCCATTACACATCAACAGACGGTATGACGTATCTGTCAATTTTCCTGTCTGCCTCTGTGTTTCCAAAGCTGTCTTCTCCATCCAGGATGTTGGACTAAAGCATTCTCTCCTCATCACTTCTCTACATACTTGCATACCCTTATTTTACCATCCCTGACTATAACACCACGATAATATGTTAGCCAATTACATAATTTATTGTTACTTATGTTACAGCAGAACGTTTTCATTGGGCGGTATAGTACTGTAAGTATGACAGAGAAGAAACTTCTCTACTCAGTAAGATTGGTATGGTGACATAAACGTAAACCAAATTTTCAGTTTAATTCTGACATGCTGATTCAAAATCTGGACCCAAAACTTTCTACCACTTCATATATTTTTTGTATTAGGTTTATGTCAAAAAACAGCGTTTCTTTCCTTTTGTATTTTCCTCTTAATGTTCTTTTAATTTTTGCCAATCATGATGTGAGAAAATGATGATTCATTAGTGACTAAAATTGTATTCTCTTTTAAACACAATTATTATTTCAAAATTCGTAAAAAAAATAGTACACAGCCATATGTTCATGTGCATTTCATAAAATAAATGGAAGACGAGAAAACAAACTACTGTGCGTGTTAAAATTTTTGGACTCTTACTTTCGTGAAAAATATATTTCACTAAAAAACAAATATATTTTGTTGATCTTGTCGAAGGAAGGTGAATGTCTGTGCCCCGTTTTACGGTTTTGCTGCCCTTAGCGAGCTCCCTTTCGAACTATTTAAACACAACACTTTTAATTACCGTAACCACGCGACACCCTCTATCTGCAAAAGTTGGTACTAACTTTGCTGACAAGCGGCGGTCGCTCGGTGGGTATAGTTCTCTTGCGGACTACAGCCCAGGGAGTTTGTTTAAATTTCGTGTGGTTTATCAGCCAAAGTTGTGTAAAGTTAGCAGATAATACAGTGTCATTTAATAAATGAATGAAGTTGATCGAAAAGGATGTAACTGTCTTATGACGAAGCTGTGTGTCAGTACTCCGAGGGACATCAGGCCGTGCAGATCGGAGATCTTGACATTNTCTTATGACGAAGCTGTGTGTCAGTACTCCGAGGGACATCAGGCCGCCGCACGTAACAAGTGCAGATCGGAGATCTTGACATGAGGGCAACGTGTTCATATCTGTGTGTGTGACAGTGTGTCCCATGAACCGATCCGCTCGGTTGTAACCTGGAAGCACGAAGACTGGAGACTGGCAACGTGTACGCTGCTGCTGTGACGAGACCAGAGAAGGGCAATGGGGGAGGCGGGCTTCTGTTCCCATGGCAACCGCTCCAAGATGATAATAATTGTCACACGAAACGCGTCGATAACCACAATGCAGTGTAATCCGAAGAACAATAGTGAAGTCCTACATCAAGCGGGGTCGGGGTGCGTATGGCACAGACTGCACAGTTGTGAAGCACAACAATCAATTTGTTTTTGGTTTACATATGCACCTGCCAGAATCCGGGAGCCGGGATAGCTCAGTAGGTATAGCGAAGAGTTATGGGCTGGACGGCAGGGTTTCAATTCCCTGCAGGAGCAAGAGAATTTTCTCTACGTCCCAGCATCCAGACCCGGCTTTGGGGCCCACCCAGCAGCCTCTTCTCCAATTTGTACCTGGGGCTCTTTCCACAGGATAAAGTGGTAAGGTGAAGCTGACCACTCACATCCATCTAATGCCCAGGTCAAGAATGGTAGATCTAAATCTCCACTCCCTAGTAAGTCTTCATGGTGCATAAAACAACAAATTCCGTGGTTTTAGTCCTCAAGCGAACTATACCGACAGAGCGACTGTGGCTTGTAGGAAAAGTTAGTGCCAAATTTAGTGAATAGAGGGTGTCGTGTGGTCAGAGCAATGATTCCCGACGCCGTTAATCTGGGTTCTCTAGACCGGAGCCGCTATTTTCTTGAAATAGTTCCTCAGTTATCCTCACGAGGATGAATAAACCCCGTTCCAGAACCACTACTTCTCAAAAAATCTGGTAGCGCCGGGAATAGAACCTGGGACCTCTGGATCTTTAGCCGGGAACTCTGACCACTACACCACAGAGGCTGTCCTACCATGGCGTATTGTTTAATTAATTAAGCACAAAGACCAATTGACCGTTTGGAGTAACTGGATGAGAGTTAACAACGAATTGGAAAAATGCACAAGGAAGTGGTCGTTGCCTATTTAGAGTACCAACCCCGCTATTTTCCTGAGAGGCTGAGGATTATAAGGAGAGTTCGATCATGTTAATTGGTATCCCAGACGAGACTGGAACCGATTAACTCCAAATTATAGCATTGTTTAACGTGCTTGATATTTAGAACATAATCAAATTTTAAATTCAACATTTTGCAAGGTCTCTCCATTTTCCTGTTACTTCCTTATTAAAAGGTAAAATTCGTTATTCCAGGATGTTCTTGACACGGCAAATTTAACATTCTTATAAAACATGAGATCAATTTGTATTTCCTAGCCTATTTTCCTATCTTAATAAAGGAAGCTAAGCTTGTAGCTCACCAGGTTGTTTGTGCTTGTATCTCTGTGCTTCAAAATTTATATTTCTAAGCTTATGAAATATGACGTGGTGTAACTTGGTAGAAATCTCCTGAAGTTTCGGAAGAAAGTTTTGCCTACATCTTTGACAGAATACATGGCGTCAGATTTCAGAAAACGACAATCTTCGAAGTATCTGCCTCGAGAACCTCAAACCCCACATACGAGTAGCTGATTGATTTTCCTGAAAGTGGGTATAAACTTTGCCATTATAGGCCACCCGAATCTGTACATTTTTAATTTCTGATAATCGGCAATAGCAACATGGAGTTCTCATGAACTTATGAAGTAGGAGTGATATTATGGCGCTTATTAAAGGATTCTGAAAATATGTGTAGTGATAAGGCCGCGACATAGGTCAAGGGGTTAGTTGCTAGTTTCCCACTTCGGCGGCGCGAGTTCGATCCCGGGTCTGGTCCAGCGGGATTTCTGGTGGATAAAGTGACGCTGGGGCGGGTTTTCTTCGAGTACTTCGGTTTCCCCTACCAATCTTCATGCCACCAAATTCTCCATCATCATAATCACCCGGGGCAAGTACAATAGGCCCATCAGTGACCGCCGTGCCGAGTGGACCCAGTTGGACTCCAATCCCCACTAAGCGAATGTATGGTGATAAATATTCGAAAAATATTAAAACGCTTATTATGGCTTATATAGAATATAGACAATGCTACGGTGAATGCATAAAATTCAAGACGAACTGTATCTGCTAGAATATAACGCCGTGTAGTCCGGTGAAATTCAACATGCCTTCATATGAAATATATTGCATCCATCTTCAGTGTCGTAAATTAAGCAAAGCAAGAAACCATCATTAAGTAGGCTGAAGGTAGAACATTATACCACAGAAGACTCAAATCTTCATAGTCAGTCCTGTAAGAACATCAAACATATTTTCTTTCGGTCTAACTGCGATTACTAAAGAAGAATTTGAGCAAGTTTGTTGAAATTTCGTATTGAGATGGATCATAAACACATCTATGACTTATGTAGAAAGTATTGTTTATAAGTCAGCAATTGAAAACACAGATATGGTTCGAAACACTAAGAGTATTTCCAACAAATTTAAGGAAGATAATTTCCTTACTGCCGATCACAGTAGCCGCGCAGTCTAAGGTATGAAATGTTTTAGCCCGCTCGCACACTTGGATCGTGGGTTCGAATCCCACTTAAGGCACTGGTGTCTGTCTGCATGTTGTCTTGTGTAGGTAGCGGCCTTGCGATTGACTGATCCCCCGTCCAAGAAGTCCTTCCGACCGTCTGCATTAAGAAACTGAAGAGAAACGAAGCTTCTCTGGGATGCCCTATGTTCCAATTGGGAGCAACAGGAGTAATGATAGATGGATATATATATATACACATATATAGATAGATAGATAGGCAGACAGACAGATAGAACCTGCTTGTTTGAAAATGAGGTATAGTCTATAATAATAATAATAATAATAATAATAATGATAATAATAATCTATAGCCTAATAAAAATGCAAGGAACATAATCTGATAATCCTGTGATTCGAATGTATGGTTATTTGCCTAGTTTCAGCAGACCACTAACTCATCAGCTAAAGGTCATTTTATTCTTGGTTTTATAAATTTACATTACCTAAAAAGGAGTTCTTATGACAGGAAGTATGCAACAGTAAAGCGAGCTTTACGAGATCCACAAGAAAGTCTTCGCATGTATTCTTTAGAGGAGACCGGATGGTGGAGTTCCTCAAGTAATGGTAGCAAACACCTTTAGAAAGTATTCTGTTCTGAAATTCATAACTCATATTACTTCGATCTCTTCCTGANTCTTCCTGATATTTTCAGGTATTTGTACTCCGTCACATTATAAAAATATTTAAGTTATTCTTAAACCTTATATTAAAGTCTCTTCTTGTATTTCGTTCATGAAATATGAATATACCATTCGAACTATTTACTTTTCTGTGTTTGTTTGTAAATCGACATTCTACGTAAATTACAAAAGTTCCTCTGCGTTCTCCTTAAAGTATTTAGCCTTAGGTCAATATACAGATTTTGTGCAAAAACCTGAATACGTGTAGAAGAGACGACTTAGAAGAATTGTCTATAGGTGGGAGAATGTTATTAAAATGCATCTTAAAGGAAAATTATGCATATTACGGACTAGATTCATTTGTTTCTGAATAAGGCCTGTGGAGGTCCATTGTGAACATAGTAATGAACTTCCGGGTTCCACAAAAGGCCGGGAATGTCTCGAATAGCTAGGAGAACATTATTGTACTCCACGGGATTAGTCAGTTCGTTAGTCTAACAAATTATCATTAAGAACATAGGCTGAAAATGTGTTTCAGTAGTGTTCACTTCTTCTAAAGAGAGAAAATATATCTCTACAGATTGTTTGTTGAGTAGTTCTGAATAGGAAATGCATCAATACATGTTCATCTGCATGATTTATTGAGCACAGATCATCCATACATATCACTGTTCCTCTTTGTTCACAATCTCTTGATTAACGCTTCCGAAGAGAATCCAGTGTTACCACATTAGCACGTAGCAGTTTATCACACCTACGATAGATGGCAAGCACAGAGCTGTGACAGCGCAGAGGAATGAGATATCCGATGTAAATTTCTGTATTAGTTCCTATAGATTCTCAGATACTTGCTATTCATGTTTTCAGATGACATATATGTTATCTATCTATCTATCTATCTATCTATCTGTCTATCTGTTTGTCTGTCTGCGGCTGTACAACCTTTTGTTGGACTTTGGCCGCTTTTTAAGTTTTTTTTATTGTTAGTGGGGTGGGACTAAGTCCCTTGTACTGCGGCCACTTCTGGCCTGTTGTACAAGCCCCAGATGATAGGTGAGGGTGTTTGTGGAGTAATTGGTGGAATGAAGATTGGCAGGGGAACCGAAGTACTCAGAGAAAACCTGTCCCAGCGCCACTTTGTCCACCACAAATCCCACTTGACCAGACCCGGGATCGAACCCGGGCCGCCGCTGTTGGAAGCCATTACTAACCGCTTGAGCTATGGCGCGGCCCTTACTCTTTTCAGTTTCTTAATCTTATATACAGTCGGCAGGACTCCTTTTACGGGCATTTAGACCGTTGCAAGACCGCTATCTCTGCACAGGGCAGCACAGACACAGAATAAAGGCACAGAGACATCCAATGCCTCAAGATGGATTCGAAGGCACGATCTAATGTTTAAGAAGGCGAAGAGAGCTTATGCTTTAGACAGTGCGGCCATTGTGATCGGCTTTGGTTGAGTTAATGTTTTCTAAATTGTATTTTATCTGGATGGTTCTATTTCTCGTTGTCATACTGTTTATTCCATGCCATTCGGATGGCTCTGCTTTTCGTTGCTTCAATACTTTCTAAATTGCAAGTTGTCTCGATGGTTCTATTGTTGGTTGCCATATCATGTCTGAATTGCATGCTGTTTGGATAGGCCTGGAGAAAACCTTTATGAATTTATTTATCTCTTTGTCGTACTCTGAGCTCTTTGTTCCATTACTCTGCCACTTTTTGTACAACAGTAGATCCACACAATTTTATGGTCTCACATACATAGTAACATATCAGAGTGTCCCTAATAAAGGGTGTATTATTGAACATTGTTATTTGTACGGTATGTTTCGTGCGGGTTAGGTCATATGCAGAAAGGATATTTCCTTGTCAGCAAATATGTTTCAAATTTCACTGAAAAGTAATAAGGTTTTAGCCCTATAAGTTAACATATTTGTTAATATATAAAGATTAAATTCCACTAAGACCTAGATGTACTATAGTGTGAAGGAAAATTTCCGTCTCTTTCGGCCACGCGTTTCCGTTTTTAACTAATTGAAAGTTGTGGTCGCGTTGTTTGCACCGTTCCTTCATATTCAGATGGTTCCAGTTTTAATCTCGAACCAGAGGCAGGTTACTCCGTCCGGCGTTACCTCTGTTTTTCCTCAGTATCTAAAGAATAATCCTGTGATCGCATTTCGAAGTATGTCAGGACCGCTTCCTTTCACATTTTCTTCAATTCTTTATCTATCCATTTTCTCATCTCTTGACGTTATGTTGTATATTCCAATTTTTAACAGTTTTAAACTTCGTAAAATAATTGAACACAAACCAATGGTGAATACGTGAAAATAGAGGGGGTGAGATGAAGATACGAAAAAAAGGTAAGGTAAAGCTGTCACTGTGCTTAATTAAGCACTAGGCCATGAAGTCGTATGGGGGAGCAGATGTATAGATCTACGTTCTGTTGACCTCGGCACTAGTTGGAGGTGAGTGGTCAGCTTCACGCTCCAACCGCTTTACTCCTTGCGGAAAAAGCCTTCAGTATCCATTGGATATGAGGTTGAGTGGTCCCCAGAGCCGATCTGGACGACGTGGAGAAGATTATTGACTCTACCAGGATTCAAACTCCGACCCAACGGTCGTCCAGCCCGTAGCCAGTTGCTATACCGAAAAATGCTATCCCAGCATATACGAATGATTTTATAAGAATTATAGAAATTTTCCATTTCATTTTCAACGATAATGCCACTGAAACATATCAAATGGTGCAAATGATAGGCTATTTATAATGGAAATCCCGTTAGAAGGTATAGTAAAATTATAAGATATATTCGTACAAAACACAGTTACCTGGTGTTAATATTAATACGACTGTAAGGACGTAATATAATTTGAGATCTCAAGTACCAGTTTTCAACCGTTATCAAACTACCATGGAATAATATTATTCACTAGTGCCGAAATGTCAAGACCAAAGCTACAGACGTAATTGGTAGGGCGGGAGGACGCTTCATGCTTCGGAATCGTCACGAATTCTGTTGGACTCATGTCACGTAATGGTCACACACACTACTGCACTGTAAGGCCATAATGAAGCCGGGCTATTTGAAGGAATTGTGTATTGTGTAAAACGTGATATACGTGAGAGAAATTAATGTCAATGAATTTTAGATTTGGTTTCTTCTCTTCATAATTTCCGTTGCGTCGTACGAGATTGAGGCTTTGTCCTGCTTAAGAGCAAGAACATTCCACTGAACACCAAGTTCTATTGTGCTCATAATGACGGATGGGTTTTCTTATTGTGGCACTGAAATATAAAATAAAGTTGTCACATTTGTAAAGAAAGTTATTTTCTTTTTATCTTTCTATTTTCCATGCAAAGTCTACTCATTTTTAACTAAAAGTTGTTTTTTCGTATTCTTTTTATTATTTAAATGTATATGAAAGGGTACAGTCGAAGGCACACCGTTACAAGTTGTGCATACTGATGAGCAAAAAAACGGACAGGTATAACCCATGCCGTTCGTAGTTGGGGAGGGAACCGTGGAGTGATTTCCACAGAGACGTCATCAAGGGCTTCCAGTTCCTGCCTCTCTACTGCAGCAACCAAGTCACATGAGGATTTGTCATTCCTTGCAAGTAATTTGTGTAGGGATGCTTGCCATGATTAATTTTAATAGTACTAACTCTCTAGATAACTTGTGTAACGTACTTCAGTAATTACCAACTTCACTTCTGAAATGCTTTATTTGTGTCTGCTCAAGTCTGTGAAGAGGGAATTCATAACTTGTTAACTACGAAGATTGAAATTAAAACCATTACACCTAATGAAACCGCGCCCACTGCATTAACCAGCCTGAAAATGACAGACGAAGAATATAAGTCTTACCATCTAACATATATAATAGGAATGTTCATTTGCTTATTGAAATATACACTTTGTCATCTGTTTATGCCTTGCGCGTGTCTGCTGTATCTAATGAATTTTTGATTTGGAATTCTGGAATAGAAATGACGAGGCACGCGATAACGCAGTAACTCGAGGAACTAAGCTACAAGCCGGAAGGTCGCAGGTTCGAATCCCGATGAGGTCGTTAGATTCTTCAATTGATTTAATCCTTCCAGCCGCACTATGGTTCTGGGGTATAATTAGCCTCTAACAGAAATGAGTACCAGGAATCTTTCTGGGTAGTAAAAGGCGGCCGGCGCATAAGTCTGACAACCTCACCGCCATCTGTGAGCCGACTATCTAGAAAATGTGGGAAACTCGGTGTCCCACAACCCTATGGGTATCCACGGCCTGTTACAGGGAAAGTTATAGCTTTTTAGATTAGAAATGATTAAAATGAAAAGGCCCATAACCTATTCTGAAGGCACTATTTAATCTCTTGCCTGGATTAAATAAGGAAAGTCACAAAATTCCCAATTGGGGTAGCTGAGTTCGGGCCTAAAATATAATCCGGGCTTTCCGAATACAAAAACCATAACTTCATCTATTGGTGCACTGAATCCTGAATTCTTTGGTGACGAAAGAGAGAGGGGAAACGAAGCTTCGTGCAGTCCACACTGCTAGTAGGCGAAGTGGGGGAGCCTATTGTCACATGTCTGGAGTGACTATAGGCGTGTCTTGGATTGATGATCGGATTTATTGGGCTCTTTGGTACAGCTTGTGACTGCACTTTACAATTTATTATTACACACACATACACACATTAGTGTCCACAGTCACGTCTTTACTAGCCGTTGCTCGATAGCGGCTGCCAACGGAGGAAAGTTCCTCTTCCTCTGAATTCCCGAACTGTCTCCGGCTTCAGCTACCAGCTTCTCACAACAACATTTCACAACAACTGAACCCCAGCAGTTCTCTAACTACCTGACAGACTAACTCAGTCACTCACCAACTAACTCACTCAACTCGAATCAATTCAACTCAGCTGAACTCATCTCAACTGAACTCTCTCCAATAACTATCCTGCTTAAAGCATCTCGGCTCGAACCGCACAGAAAACAGTTCCTCATTGTTGTAGTTCAATTGTTGCCACGGAAATATGTTTGTCTGAGAAGTCGTTAATTAGTAATGGCTGTTGTGTATTTGTTTATCTCGCGGTCGTTGCTCAGCAACGTGACTACATGCCACAGTATCAAGTCGGACAATAAATTCTGATTCTTTCTTTCTTTCTTCATGGTGCGGTTGGAAAATGTGATTATGGGTTGTTTCATGGTGGCGCCTCTACTTTGCCTGAAGAGGCTGGGTAAAACAATAAGGAAACTGAACGGACTCTTTTACCAACAACTCGTACTTGGGAGGTGCTCAGTTCGAATGTCGGCCGGAACACTGGCTGTCCTGATTGAAGTAGTTCGAACTTTCCTCAGACCGTCTAGGGAGATTCCGGGTCTAGTAACTTGATTAATAAAGGATCTCTTTCTTTAAAATACTTCTAATTCTTCATTTATGTGTCAACTTACATTTCAATGCTGTAGACCCTAGCTACTGAGAGCATAGTAAAAAATATATTATTTAAAAAACTGTGATAACCATGTAACAGACAACATGGTGTAATATAATATTCAAAGTCGCTACTGTGAGAATCTTAAAACCCACATGTATCATCCAAAGTCTGTCTGAAACTTTGTCACCAATCGGATCCAAACCACGTGCTCTCAAAAAGATCCTGATGATATATTACTAAATGCAATCCTTTCTATTGTTATCCATTCTAATTCTAAATTTCCTACTTCAGACTATACATACACTGGTCTGCAAAACTATTTTTATGTCACCTCTTTTAATATCAGCACAGAGAACCAAGATCAAATCCCGTCTATTACTGAATAAGTATTGAATTCAAATAAAAAAAGAAGCAAGATTTCTTGTGAGGATTTGGCGCCGTTTTTCTCACCAAAATTAACAAAATATTTAAAATTGTCTAATTTGATATTCAAATAGACACTGCAATGTATAATTAATTTTGACTTAACTTAGCAGGTCACCATAATTTACGATTTTGTTGAACGCTTAAGTGGTAATTTATTACAGGCCTGAATCTAAAATGCACGTATCACTGCTGCGGTTTCCTGGAAGGGAATTGCTTACGCTGATATGCGTTCATAAGAGAACTACGAAACGAAACGCACCAAATGACGGTTGAAATGAAAATTAAAGCGGTGTGCCCTTTAGTGATGACGACACAAAGCCCGACCGCAGGGAATTGTATAAAGACGGAGGGCCCAACGCTTTCTGTGGCTTTGGCAAAAGTACGACAGTTGAAGATCACTGGCTTCTGAAATAGGATACCGTGCAGTTTGATAGATATTTATGGACGTTTCGGAGGAATGAGTCGCTCTATCTTCAGGGAAGAAGGAGGAGGAAACTGCATGTTTATACAAAACTTTTGTATATGACAACATAAGTATGAATGTGTAGCTTCCATCTTCAACATGGAAGGAAGATTGAGGCACGACGTTCCTCCGAAACGTCATATCTACTAGATTACATGGCGTTACATCCCGGAAGGTAATAGTAATCTTCATAGTCACTGCAGAGAAAACTTCATGTCTCGTAGGAAATTAGTTGTTTCGTACGAGATAGAAAACCTTGCATGAACATCTTGGTTTTTCATCAACTAGAATTTGGTACGTCCGGGATGTATTCCTAAGAGCTTACGAGTTAAGAAAGGAAGTTACGTAATTAACGTGACGCTTATACCCATTGTTAGGAAACGGCTTTCCAAAAACATTCCCGCAACCCACGTGCACGCTACAATAGGACATCAATTTCGAGGTAATGGACCAGTAAACACGTCTTATTAACAATACTGGCTGTATCTTCCGCGAGGTTCGTGCCGAGGGGCTATAAAGAGACAAATAATGCTACTTGTGGAATAGAAAAAGCAGAGCAGTCGAGTCGGAAGTGAAGGGTCGAGCTTCGAAACGCCAGCCTGCCGGGATATGTGCTTCCAATTGAATGGCGTAGAGTCTTCAGAATTTGCAGCTGCAGAATAAGGGCAAGAAAGGGAATTAGGTTGTGCAAAGAAGACTTCATGTGTGATTTGAAGCGACGGTGAAACTGGGACGAATTCGTTGCTAGGAGACGTCTAATGACGACTGAGTATACTAGTAAGTGTGGAACAACGAACTGGAAAGTGTGAAGTTCAGCAATGACGCTGTATTGCCTGCAGTCCCAAACTGTGAATGTATAAGGTGTAATAAATCCAATCATCCAATCCAGAATCCGTCTTATAAATCACGCAACCCCCTACATTTTATATTATTAATGGACAGTATGACTGGAACGTTTTGGGTGCATGAGAGTGATGAGTAATATATATACAGAGTTTTAGTGAGAAACTTCTAAGGACGTATATATTGCTGTCTCGTCATCAGAATGCAGGGCAAAACCATGAAATAACGAAAGAAAACAGATGTTTTGAAAATGTAGCACAGTTCAGATATTTGGGAACAACGATAACAGATTGAAACCTGATTCAGAAGGAAATTAAGAGGCGATTGAACTCGGGTAATGCTTGCTGCCATTCAGTCCAGAACCTTTTGTCTTCTCGTCTGCTGTCCAAAAACATAAAAAATATAATATACAAAACTATAATCTTGCCGGTGGTTCAGTATGGGTGTGAAACTAGGTCTCCGATATTAAGGGACGAGCATAGACCAAGGATGTTTGAGCACAGGGTGCTGAGGAAAATATTTGGACCGAAGAGGGATGAAGTCACATGAGGTTGGAGAAAAATGCATAATGAGGAGCTTCATAACTTGTAGTCTTCTCCAAGTATAATTACGTAGAATGATCAAGTCAAGGAGGATGAGGTGGACAGGACATATAGCACAAATGAGGGAGAAGAGGAATGCACATAGGATATTGGTGGGAAAGCCACAAAGAAAGAGACCACTGGGAAGACCAAGGTGTAGGTGGATGGGAAATATTGAAATGGACCTTGGAGATATGGGATAATATGGATTGGATTGATCTGGCTCAGGAAAGGGATCAGGTGAGAGCTCTTGTGAACAAGGTAATGAACCTTCTGGTTACATAAAATGCTGGAAAATTCTTGAGTAGCTGCAGATTTGTCTTCTCAAGTAGGGCTCAGCTCCATAAGTAAATATGTAAGTAAGTAACCTCCAAGGCCGCGCCATAGCTCAAGCGGTTAGTCGCTGGCTTCCCACCGCGACGGCCCGGGTTCGATCCCGCATCTGGTCAAGTGGGTTTTGTGGTAGGCAAAATGGCGCTGGGGCGGGTTTTCTCCGAGTACTTCTGTTTCCCCTTCCAATCTTCATTCCACCAAATTCTGCATCATCATAATCACCCGGGGCAGGCTACAATCAGTGGCCGCCGTGCCGAGTGGACCCAGTTGGACTCCAACCCCTACTAAGCGAATTAAAGAAAAAAGTAACCTCTAAGGAAGAACCCGTTCTGAAACATGAACTATGATGAGAGTATAACATAAAATTGGACCTTAAGGAAATGGAGTGTATGGACTGGATTCACCTGGGTAAGAAAATGGCCCAGTGAACTCGTTAATGTGCGTGAGACGCGAGGTCCTCACGTCAGTGCGAAGACTCCTCTCTACAATGCGATACTGTATGTTCTGGTAGTCATTTACTGACTTTCTGAGGAACATGTTGACTTATGGCCACGCCATAGCTCAAGCGGTTATTCGCTGGCTTCCCACCGCGGCGGCCCGGGTTCGATCCCCTGTCTGGTCAAATGGGATTTGTGGTAGACAAAGTGGCACTGGGGTAGGTTTTCTCCGAATACTTCGGTTTCCCCTGCCAATCTTCATTCCACCAATTGCTCTACAATCACCCTCACCTATCATCTGGGGCTGGTACAATAGGCCAGAAGTGGCCGTAGTACGAGGGACTTAGTCCCACCCCAGCAGAAAAAATAAAATGTTGACTTCATCTTGAGCGTTGCCTTTCTCCTTAATCCGATTGGTTCGATCATGGCTCCGTTCCTCACCCCATATCATATTGCTCACGCTTCTAAAGTTTCAGCACACATCTGCCACGCTGCATGGTGTTATATTCTGTGAGATAGTAATCTTCATGGACACGGGACTCCGGGTTACATAAAAGCATGCGAATTTCTTTATTAGCTGAGTGACTATTAAATTCTGCATGAAGTTAGTAATGTATTAATTTTTAAGAAAATTACCCATCAAGCGACGCGCACGCGCACTCTACTGAAAGCAGCTGCCCTCGGGTCTCTTCCTGGACACTGCCTCAACGTTTCGATCCCGAAAGAGGGCAAAATGCTACTCCGTCCTGCTTGCTTTAAGAAGTACAATAGTGAGGAGAAGGTATTATTTTTTTCCGCTTTTTACATTTTCTGGATTCGTCAAAGCTTACCATGTAATTAACTTGGAAGAGGAATCATTAGTTTTGAGACTAATTACTTTCCTAGAATAACATTTCTTTCATGCTCCTCTGCTTTCAGTTTTCCCTTTCTGCTCTTCTGTTCCCTTATACAGACTCGATTGCTAATGAATAATAAAGCATATGCCGTTTAGCTTCAAGTATGATAACGTAGGTAGACCTGCCTAATGTTCTGTAGAACAGCCTTCTCTCAGGGATCTGCTTTGTCTAATTAAGCAGCCCCTGCTTCTTTGTGCAAACACAATGCACCGCTGTACAGAGCATTGTCTAACATGATTCACTAGGCTGCAATACTCGGCTGTTAAAGAACTGAGGAAGTTGGATATGTACGTACTTGTACGCTTTTCCGTCATTGGGATTGGAAAAAAGCTCATGAAGTTCATTTTTCTACATTTTCTTCTATGCTAAAAACGATGGGACAAAAGTTGTAGAAAGTGATATGTCTATTTGCTATACGTAATAATCTATTTAAAGCAAAAACATCATAATATTGTCACTTGTTCATGGTTCCGTGACCGGCAATAACGGTTTCTGGATTAGGTGATTGGATTTATTGACACATTCATATTCCTTCTTATTCCTCGGGTGGGGTGTGCCTGAGTTCACTTGGTACGTCGGCCACTAACTGGCCTATTGTACCAGCCCCGCACGATAGATGATGAATGTGGAGCAGTCGGTAGAATGAGAATTGGCTGAGGAAGCCGAAGTAATCGGGGAAACCTACCCCAGTGCTACTTTGTTCACCACAAATCCCACATGACTTGACGTATGGCGAGTAGAGGTATAGCTCCACCATTCTTGTCCTCGGCGCTGGATGAAGGTAAAGGATTAGCTTCACTCCCGGGCTGCTTTACCCATGGGGACATAATCTCCGGTACCCATTTAATATGAGTCTGGATGGGCCCTGAGCCGATCTGGAGGTTGTGGAATGTAGAAAAATCTGTTATAACTGCCGGGAATCGAACCACGGCCGTTCAGACCGTAGCCTGTTGCAATACCGACTGAATTATCCTGGCTCATAGATACTGACAGTCAAGTTGTAAATGGATAGAACTGCAGTAGCAGCTGAGTTCATGTGGCGTGGACAGCAACGTAGTAGAATTCTGACTGGTGAGTTTAGAGGTGATGAAAAAGAAGCCATGACATTAATTTAAGGCACCCTGCAGGAGACACGGTGAAACTAAATTACAGTATCATATTTCAGTGCGGGATTTTCATCAGAAAATGGGGAACAATCACTGTAGCGCACGGGTACACACACATCAGACTCATGGTTAATATATTTATGACCACCCTGCGCTTGTGTGGATTTACTTGGTTTTCAAGCGCGTCGTGATTTTCAGAATATGTGGAAAATGTTGGCAAAAGGGAGTGATTCATTACCGGGGTGGCGCTATCCTTACTGACTTACTATTTCAGTACTTTTGCTTGTTTCATGGGAACCGTGAAGTTGTAAGTGTAAGGTAAATGTAAAATTTATCCGCACTTAAATAAGCACTACGCTGTAAGGTAGCATGGAGAAATGGAGGTACGGCTTCACACATTATTAACCTCGGCACTGGACGGAGATAAATGGTTAACGTCATGATCCGTCTGCTTTACCCAGAGAAAACTATTTCCGGTATCTATTGTAGAGAAGGTTCGGTTGGTCGGAGTTCTAGTCTGTGCACTAAGGGGGTTGAGAGTGTGCTTCGAAGTATTTAAGCCAGTTTGGATGGTTATCAGATGCACTAATGGGGGAACAAGCAGACACAACACTGTTCTGGGTTCATTTCTCTATATAAAAGAAGTGTGCGTTGTATAAATTAGGATGGGATGGTATGGATTGGATAGATCTGGCTCAGGATGGGGACCAGTGGGGGGCTCTTGTGAACACAGTGATGAATCTTCGGGTTTCATAAAATGTTGGGGAATTCTTGAGTAGCTGCAGAATTGGCGGCTCCTCCAGAAGGGCTCAGCTCCATGAGTAAGTAAGTAAGTAAGTGTTATATAAATGTGATTGGAATGATGAACACAATAACTGATAGGACATTTTTGGAAAAAAAATTATTTAGGAAATAGAACAGAAGTTGGAAGTTTCAGTCTGAGAAGGATGTAAGATATAGGGAATGATTTACGAGGATTGAAAGTGAAGAGATGAGGGCAAAGGTCAAATAGTGGAGAAAAATGGAAATCTATTGCAAAGGACGAAGGTTCTTAGAGGACAATAAAGCTGTTGTGAATTGCGCTTCAGAAGTGTATCTTAAGAAAAATCATGCCAGTGACATAGGATGCTTCCCGTGTGGAGGTCCTGCCAGTCGTAAATGGCGGCGAAAAGAGAATCTAGTGCCTGGGGGTACAACGGGGCCATCCTGTCACTGGGGGACGCAAGTACACAGACTTAGTCTCCCAGGTTGGGGGTTGGATGCAAGGCTAACAACCTTATCCTGTAAAAAAAAATGTTGCAACATGCAGAGAAGTGAAAACCACACCAAATAAGGTAGACTCTTCTAAGGAAGGCTATAGCTAAAAAGGGGCTGTTTTGCCAATGAAGAATATGACAAAACGAGATAAATTAATTTCTTGTTTGACTGTCCTGCGTCAACTTCATATAAAACTTTGGATGCACAACGACTAATATTCTATCTTATTTTAATACATTCCTTTGTTTAGAATTAATTCCAAGGTAGAATACGCTGGATTTTCTTTGCATGAAAATAGAAAAAAGAATATGAATAAATTTACTGTTCTTTTATTTGTGGTTTCCGATTCATATGTAAACCATCCCCTGAAAAACAAATTATAACACTAGGAACCCAGATCTAAATTTGTCATTTCAGTTACTGCTATTTCACTAATGACCGCCTCTGTGGTCTAGTGGTCAAAGTTCCTGGCTACAGATTCAGAGATCTCGAGTTCGATTCCCGTCGCTACCAAACTTTCTAAGAATTAGTGGATCTGGAACGGGGTCCACTCAGCCTCGTGAGGATAATTGAGGAGATATTTCAAGGAAATAGCGGCTCCGGTCTAGAAAACCGACATTAATGGCCGTGGGGATCCCTTGCGCCGACCACGCGGCACCCTCTATCCGCAAAAGTTGGCACTAGCTTCACCGACAAGCGGCGGTCGCTCGGTCGGTATAGTTCGCTTGCGGACTACAGGCCACGGAATTTGTTTGTTTGCTTTGTATTTCACTAATTATTTGTTCCACCACTCCCCTTACATATGAGTAAATTTTCCTTAACACTTCACTAAGTGTCTCTATTTGTCATGTTCTCACCCTTCTATGTTTGCATATATAAAGCACGAGCCGACATGTAACTGAAGAGCACGGTCTCCTGAGTGTAACGCCGTGTAGTTCGTAGATAGTCTCAGGTTTCGGGTGAACATATTGCCTCCATCTTCCGGTAATATAATTGATAGAATGATATATTATTCACACACCGGATTGTTTTTATTACAGTGTCAAAACCACAACGTTAGGATAAGTCCACCATTACGGGTTACCTTTACCAAAATCATGTCTTAGGGCTCACCAACTTCAGAATACTGAGGAGCCGCACTACACCTTATGCACCTATTCGCAGACCGAACTATAAAGATACTGTGGCGTATATACCCGCTAAACAGTGAATTTGTAAATATCGGCTGTTGCTAGGTAACGTCCGCAACATACACGAACGCAACAATAGAAATACGGCGTTTACTATGCGGTCCCCTTCACGACCATTACTATGCAACGAGGAGGTAAACACGCCTCTACAACAACAGAAGCATTGTGTTTTCTGTGTAGTCCGTGTCGAGCCTATATAGGAAGCAGTGAAAGTATTCCACAGGATTTTTTTTTTGTCAGGAAGACGTAGTTCAAGGAAGTTCAATAATTGAAGACTTTATTTACTATCAGGGCCCGGCTTTTGATGCCATGTCATCTTTTTAACCTTGTATCCTATTCGATGCCCGTAAATATATACATGCAGCATATGAGCTGCTGGTTACAGAAATGTAAATTTTATAGGTAATTTTTTTGTCATTTTTCGTCATTTTTAAGTTTCTAGGTCATTTTTTCGGTTTGGGGGTAATTTTTCGATATTTTTTTGGACTTTTAAGGGTATTTTTTTGTAATTTAAGCCATTTCAGGGAATTTTTCTTCATATGTTTTCAGATATGTGAATAATACGCAAGTAAAGTGTTCTTTCTTTCTCTCTCTCCTGCCTATAGAAAGGCAGCCTGCCGCTGCACCCCAAATACTTGCTACCACACTATGCAATAATAAGTTGTAATAATGTCCCGTCCTTTCAGTTCGTATTGCTGAAAGTGCTGACATTACATATCATAAAACATTTTAAGCTGGCAGCAGGGTATGACAGCGGTCACTCACACTGCGGCCCTTTCCAAGCTCTGTGCAAAGGAATTTGTTTAGTTACATATATTTCTAGTCGGAATCCCTCGTTCTTTATGATATATTGTTGTTCAATAAAACTCCGTCTGTCTTCTGTTTCTCGCCCTTGACAGTACAGACAAAGACACAGCTGATGAAAGGTTCTCAGTGTGAAAAGTTCAGTTCTATGTTGCACTAGACTGATTCATTTTATCACGATGCCTAAATCAAAGCCATCTAAATCGTGTCATTTAAAGCAGATTGCAGCTGAATTTGGAGATGATACTGTATATTTTCAACTGACGGTAACATTTTATACTGTAAGATGTGTGACACAAAAGTAACGGCAGAAAGAAGATTCACGGTACAACAACATCGGCCGCAACAAGCAGAGACGAGCAGTGCAAATTTCGAACAAAAAGAAACCTGTGCAAATTTTACTGCAACAGTGTTCATCTGGAGGTGGAAGTAAGTCATCCGATTTTTTTACAGATCTGTATGGTGCTCTGGCGTCTGCAAATATTCCGTTTTGGGCTCTGAACAATGGAAAACTGAAAACTTTTCTGGATGATACTGTGGTCGTTCCATCCCGGATGAATCCACACTCAGGAAGAACTACCTTTCCCAGTGCTACAACAGTATCCTGGAAATGGTTAGGAATAAAGTGCATGGGAAGAAGATTTTCGTTTCCATTGATGAGACCTGCGATACGGACGCTTGCTACTAGGCAAACGTCATCACTGGAACCTTGGAAATTGGCGGACCAGGTGAAGTGTTTCTGCTTATGAGTGAGGTGCTAGAATCCGTTAATCATTCCACAATTTGTAAACTCTTCGACAGGTCGATGTTTCTACTGTGGCCAGAGGGTATACGGCAGGACGGCGTCTTGCTTTTTGTGACCGATGCAGCCCCATATATTGTAAAAGCAGGCAAGTCAATAAAGTCGTTTTATACGAAATTGGTGCACGTTACTTGCCTAGCTCATGCACTGCATAGAGTGACGGAGGAAGTGAGATCAAAATTTCCTCAAGTGGCTGCTGTCGTGTCGAGGACGAAGAAGATTTTCGTCAAGGCTCCAGCTAATAAAATGCAGTTTAAGTCTATGATTCCTGATGTTCCACTGCCCCCAGAACCCGTCATCACAAAGTGGGGAACGTGGATTGATGCTGCAGTTTACTATTGCAATCATTTCAGGTAATGAAGAACACTGTAGATTCAGTGAAGACGGAGCCAGGGCAATTGAAGCTGCTCAGGAACAGTTCTCGTGCAGCGAAGTGGAAGAACAGCTAGCCTTCATAATTGCAAATTAAATTTCCTTGACGGAAGGAATCAAATGCTTACAGGAGCAAGGAGCAACGCTAGAAGATCCGCTTGTTCTGTTGAAAAAAAATAGCCAGTGATTTGGAGAGAGTGCCAGGGGACATTGGAAAAATGGCGTCAAGCAAATGAAATATGTTCTTGATAAAAATTCAGGTTATGAAATATTATGCAGCATTTCTCGAATTCTGACAGAGAGTCCTTCATCACTTTCGATATTGAAGAGGAACTTACTGCTATTGATTTGGTGCACTAAGTACGCTCCCATTGCGTCTGCAGATGTGGAAAGGAGTTTCTCCAAGCACAAGAATGTGCTGTCGGACAATAGGCGCTCTCTCACTTTTGAGAATCTCCGCATGTTGACTCTCATCTATTGCAACTCTGAATGAGGTAAGATTTAAATGTTGGAATATATACAGTACATGTACGAGGCACGCGGTAGCGTAGTTGGTTGAGGCACTTATGCTACAAGCCAGAAGGTCGCGGGATCGAATCCTGATGAGGTGGATTTTTTCTTCAATTAACCTAATCCTTCCAGCCGCACTATGGCCCTGGGATAGACTCAGCCTCTAACAGAAATGAGTACCAGGAATGTTCTTGGAATATTTTGGGGTGTAAAGAGGGGCCGGCGCCTAAGGCTGATAACCTTGCCGCCAACTATGAACCGATTCGGAACCTCAACATCTCACAACCCTATGGGCCTCCACGACCTGTTACAGGGATATCTTTGCTTACTTTCACCGTATATGTACATCTGATAAGCGTTCCAACGGGATAGAAAAAGTCGTATTAAATCATTTAGCTTCAAATTTGATCATATATTGCTTAATTTTCAACATAAAAACGAGGACGAAATTAAAAGAGTAACTTTGAGTTCACAGTGTTAATAAAGATTAAAAATACAGTTTATAACAGTTGATTTTCCATGACATGCTATATTTTGTCTTTTTTTAACTTTTAGATAATGTTTCTGTATTTTTCGGCCATTTTATAGGTCATTTTGTTGGACATTTTTCTGTTTCTTTTTTTGTCATATTTAAAATATTTTAGGTCAAAGAAATCTGGGCCCTGGTTATAATTGCTAGTAGTTACGAAGTGTTATAATTACAGTAAGATTGTGTTACCACTAATTGTAATTATAAGTGAGTTGTTAACAAACCAATTACCAATCCGAACCCTGTCTCTAGTTGCTAATACACGTGATAACTTCTTACATCAGTTGTACAAGATATGCAAGTTACGCATGATCTGCTCTGTAAAGCCTGTACTTACAGAAAACTTGTGTGTAGTGCATGTTATGTGTGCGAAATATACATTTGACGGAAGACCAAGCTTATTCATAAGATTTAAACCCATCCCCTCATCAGAGAGGATGTTACATACGTATGGACTATTACTGCAAGGGCTAAGCTGAAAAAAAAAATCTTTCGTCGTCGGTCTCAAGGGGCCTGGCGCCAAGACGAACTGATCGGCCGTAAACCACTAGTCTTAAAGAAACTTAGACTTTGATTTTGATTTTGAACCAAGTGAGCAAGAGTAGAAGACAGAAGCCAGGAGAAGAGAGTAGATGTCAGTCGTAAATTAGCAGTCAGCCGTAGGCCAGTCAGCATGGAGCGAGTCATTGGCAGACATTGATTGTGTATTATTGTAAGTTATTGTGATCACGAGAGATTGTAAAATAAAGTGTTAATAAATCCAATCCAAAACCCGTTATTATTAGTCACGTAGCCATAAACACTTGATAATATATGTGGTAAAAAGGTAATTCTGTCCCTCTGACCAACTAATTAAGCAGCACACCACGAAGACGTTTGGGGAAGGAGTATGTCAGCTTCATGCCCGGGCTGATTTCACCTCCTGGAAAGAGCCCCAAGTACTACCCAACGATTATGAGTCTGGGTAGGTCTCAGAGTTGGTCTGGATGCTGTTGTGTAAGGAAGAACCTCTTGTTCCTGTCGGGACTCAAATAGCAGCCGTCCAGTCCGTAACCCATATTTATCCTGCGTAAACGAAGACGGAGGGATATACATGAAATAACGTTTACATATGTGTCACAAAATTCAAATGGTGTCGAACCGGAAATTATAATATAAATTTCTAAACGAATTCATTCACAAGCATATTCTTTATTTCCTTTGACTACAAAAACAAATCTATGAGACTTCATACAACAAATTATTCTCTCTATGCCTGCATATCAGTCTCGTCATGTACTCGTACATCCTGCTAATTAGTGATGAAACTCTGATACGTTTTCTCTTTAGAAGGGACTGGCTAGCTTCATAATTATGTCCTATATTCAGGTGGAGCTGCTGGGATAGAATAACATGTCTATCCGGAGGAGGATATTTCAAAACTATTTTTAGGCTAAATTCAGCACTACACATATTTTTAGGATATGTTAGCTGTGAAAGACTTCAGGCTTTAATGAATATTCAGTGCTAATGAGAATCCTGTATCTGGATCATGCCACTGATGTCCTGCTGCCGTTTAGGGATCCTTACATCCTAACTTCAAGGCCAAGATTCTGACCAGTGACCCATATCAATCATTAACAGGCCCTGTGGAATATTCCATTTGACTCGTTCAGACTAATACATTACTACAAGAGTCCTCCACTGGACCTTATACTGGGGCAGATAAGTTGCTTTCTTGCACCTACATCCTATTTAGCATATCAAAATGCCGCGCGGTCTAAGGCATGAACCGTCTTCCCTGCTTACACACTGGGCTCGTGGGTTCGAATCCCACTCGAAGCATGCATGCGTCTGTGCGTTTATTCTGTGTAAACATCGGCCTTTAGACGGGCTATTACCCCATCAAAAGGAGGCCCACCGACAGCATATAGATTAAGAAACAGAAGAATGGCCAAAGTCCACAAGGACTGCAGAACCATATAAAGACGTCCTATTTAAGATACAATTATTCTTGTGCTTAAATAATTTAAGACTAGGTATGGTGGAGTGGAAGTATAGCTCCACACATGGTCAACTTGCAGCTCCGGCAACTTTACCCTTAGAAAACAGGTCCTGGTATGCATTGTATAGGAGGCTCAATGAGCCTTAAAGCCTGTCTGGACGCTATGGAGGAATAACAAATCTCTTGCCCCTCCCGGGAATCAGACCGTAATTCCTCGGTGTCTGGCCCCTAGACCAGTTGCTGTCTACTGAGCTGATCCATTCCAGTATTATTCTCCTATAGCGGCTGACTACGGGCTGGACGACTGAGGGGTTGGAGTTCGAGTCCCGATAGGGTAAAAAATTTTCTCCTCTCCACGTCGTCCAGACCAGCTCTGGGACTCACCCAGCCGCCTGTCAATGGGTACTGTGTGCTATTTCTTCGGGCCTAAAATAGCCGGTTCGTGAAGCTGACCACTCACATCCAACTAGTACAGAGGTAAAAAAAAAAATACGGATCTATACATCCACTCCCCCATACGCCTTCATGGCATAGTGCATATTCAGCTTACTTTAGGATTTGCTATATAAATTTTCTAGATATTCTCATCGTTCATATGCCTGCTATATTGCTGACTATCTCATTCTCATTTGTTTTATTATCCAGATAATATTGCATGAAGAGTAAAAACTATCCACTTTTGTAACTTGACAATTCTTCCCCCTTAGCTTCAGATACTCCCCTTATCACGTTCTTATTACAACCAGAAGTTACTAAATTTAGTTACATTTACAGTGAAACCGTCCTACTGTACTCACCTTATTTAGACATGCGAATTATATCCAGGGGTAATTTCTGTCATGAATTGCTGATTGCCTTATTTATTACACCATTCCTGTTGATCAGAAGCTGCACTGATACACAGCCTTCAGATCCACATTTTAGTACACAGTTAACTCTGATAGTATACTATTTACCCTGATTTTCGAATGGATGTTGCAATAAATAGGTTTACGTCTCTCTGTAGTATAGTTTGTTTTACAGTGCGGGTGTAAAACTGGTTAATTGAAGAGGTCTGCCTTGGGTACAACATTTACTGCTTAATCTTCAGATGTCTCTGCCTCTTTCTATGTGTATAATAAACCCCTTCAATGTGGGAACGGGAAAACAGTGGGCTCACTCTACAATTTTACCTCATCCAATTGTATGAGGCTTTGATGCCAAAAGCAATATACTTCCGAGGTCAAAATAACGTGGGCCCATACATCCACTCCCACATACACCTTCATTGCATGGTGCTTAATTAGTTAAGCAGAGGGGCATCTTTACCTTGTTACCATTAGTACAAGTTTCGCTGTAATTAGAAGGGGAGCGTCATGTTACGGATCATCGTGTGTTCTTATTTCACTTTTAAGCGTCACGTTCCTGTACTTCGAGAGGATGGAAACACATATACGAGAACATACATCCACACATACATACACATAAATATACACATATGTATGTATACCGTGGCTTCTATTTTACAACGCAGGAAACTCATCTTTCTCATGAACCCATGCTGTAAGTTAATTTGAGATGTTAAGATTTCCTGTGAGCTGGTGGCTTGTCAGTTTCAGCAGGAACTACTGCGTGGTGAGGACTTTAAGTCTAAAGAGGTCTATACACATACGTGTCTGGCTCGCGAGTCCGGCTAGGCGAGCTTGACTCGGGAGCCGAGCTCGGATTAATTTCACCACACACGCATGAGCTGACTCCCAACTTTGCTCATACATTTCAGTGTCCATAATGAGTTCATCGAAGCTGGTTGCAGCTGATACTGTACACTTTTTTCTTAACAAATTTCAAGTTAGCATCACGGATTTTCCCTCTCGTGAACTGTACGAGTAAATCCCAGGCCTCATCCCGCTTTCCCCTGTTCGAATGCTCTGTGGTGCGAACTTGCCACAGAACCGGCAATTCGCGGTACTCTTCTAAAAACCGTGACTAGAACTCAGGGTTCATGAATGTTTTGTTACACATGGAAGCCGACATGGTTCCTCCATAGTACCACAACTCATCACACTGTTCGTGTGGCGTGTAGATACGCGAGTCTGGCTCGGGACCGCCCACACACGTACGAACCAATAGCGAGCCGTCGCCGAGACGAGCCCCGCCGGACTCGGCCCAGCCCGGCTCGTGCCGACCCACACACGGAGGAGTTTGGCTCATTGGAACCCGAGTCGAGTCGGATTCGCGAGCCAGACTCGTATGTGTATGGACCCCTTTATGCCGCATAGGAGATTTGTACGCTAATAGGTTCATATCTTTCCGACTGTCGAAACAGTATCGAAGTTGAAGGCTTTCGGAACATGCTCCTATTTACTGAAGCCATAATACGTAGTATTAGCCTATCAAAATGACCTAAATTTTATACTTATGCTAGATGGAATGGTCTCGAGAGTAATGAAGAAGATTGAGTTCGTCGTACGGAAGTTGAAGGAATCTGAGATCTCATGAAACTGTTCCTTCAGTACAGAGCTTCCTCATCAAGGGCAAATCCAAACATATCCAGTAACTGAAGAATTAACCTGTCTTTGCACGTGAAATATAGAAAAATCTCAAATTTACACATGAAATCCAAACTGAAAATAAGGACATTGTATAAACTGAGGGTTCCGGGGCATCGCGACTGGGTACTGAGCCTTATAAAGTTGCTATTTGGTTCGTACGGCGTACGGCGCAATCTGTGCGAATAAAAATTTTTGTCTGTTAAAATGACAATGTATATCCAATATAGTGAAGGAACGGTCAATCTGTCTCTAATAATTATGGCTGAGAATAAAACCATACGTTTTGAAGTGTTTAATTTAAATATGGATATATTATAAGCGAAAGTGGAATTTAAACAATCGACTTTATATTCGAATGATTCATAAGGTGCATTGCTCCAAATGAAAAGCTAGAAACCCGATCTAAAAGATCTGCAGGACATTAGTTCACGAGTTGGAAACCATAAACAAGAAAATTGCCCAAGATATGTATAGAGAAGCCAGAAAAATCAGAAGTGAAATTAGAAAGAAAAACATCAATTTTCCTTATGGATATTCACAAAAGAAGAAAGACAAATTTGCCTTTTATTAATTCTATCATAGAAGACATATGAGTGGGAAGGAAAGACGTGTCTTGTGGGGAGAACTGGAAGAACAGGATATGAGGAGACTCATGAAGAAACTGTATTTCGAAAATTGAAAGGAATAGTGACAGAAATTCCACGGTGAGAAGGAAAAACAAGAAAGAAGTATCTGATATTTTGGGGGAAAAGAGACTTGAAAGTTTCCTAGGGGCTGGAAAATAAGTACAATATATGAAATATTAGAGGCCATACAAACTCAATATCACTAACTTCCTCTTTCAGAATGTGGATTCAAAGTATATGATCAATTTAATTACTTAACTGACTCACTTTCACTGGAAATAAATTGTTATAATTTATTTATTAAGTCAGAATTTAAGTTAATTCTTAAAATCGCGAAATTTGTTTTGAATACGCAGTGTCATTAGATAGCTGAATTTCAGAACTTCCCCTTAAATCATAAAATTTTATTTCTACAGAACAAAGTACATTATATAAAGTTTAAAAGTCAACCATTCTGTTTATCATATCATTACGAAGCGTCACTAAAGCAATAAGGTTACGCGGTAGCGTAGTTGTTTAAGGCACTATACTGCAAGTTGGGAAGTCACGGTTTCAATTCTCGATGAGGTCACTGGATTTTTTATTAGATCTAATCCTTCAAGCCGCACTGTGGTCCTGGGTCTACTCGGGCTCAAACAAAAATGACTGCCAGGAGCCTTCCGGGGAGTAAAGGTGGCCGGCGCGTAAAAGTGATATCACCGTCATCTCTGAACTGATCGAGTAGAAAATCTGATAACCTCGATATCTCACAACATTATGGGTCTCCACAGTATGCTACAGGAATAACCAACTTCATGGAGCTCAGCAGTCGTGCAGTTACTCAAGAATTTACACAAATTTCATGAAATCTGAAGGTTCATTACCGTGTTCAAAAGAGCCTTCCAGTGTTCCTAATCCTGAGCCAGATCAATCCAATCCATACCACCCCATCTCTCAAAGATCCATTTAAATATTAACCACCCACCTACGAGTAGGTCCTCCTAGTGACCTCTTTCATTCTGGCTTTCCCATCAAAATTCTATATAATCTTTTCTTGTTCCCAACTGTGCTACATGTTCTGTCCATCTCATTCTTCTTGACGTGATAATTTTAATTATACTTGGCGAAGAGTTCAAGTTACGAAGTTCGTCACTGTACATTTTTCTCCAACCCCCTGTCAATTCATCTCTCTTCGGTATAAATATTCTCCACAGCACCATGTATTCAAACACCCTCAGTTTATGTTCCTCTCTTAATGCCAGAGACCAAGTTTCAAACCCGTACTGAACCACAGGCAAAATTATAGTTTTGTGTATTCTAATTTTTATGTTTTCAGACAGCAGACGAGAAGACAAAGGTTTCTGGACTGAATGGTAGCAAGAATTACCCGAATTAAATCTACTCTTAATTTTCTTCTCAATCAAATTTCGATTTGTTACTGTCATTCCCAAATATTTCAACTGTGCCACATTTTGAAAACATCGGTGCCTATCTTAGTTACCTCCTGCTGGAATCAGTTCTGTCGGGGTTTGATCACTAGCTTTTCAACCCTGCAATAGCAATTTCAACCTCAAAAGGACTAGGATCTGGTACTAACGGCTCAGCTGTATGTATTTCTATCTGCCTAACATCACCGACACTGTGTACATTCAAGAATTGAGAAGAATAGTTCTTCCACCTATTCAAAATGTTGTGGGAATCTGCAAGCAGATCACCATTCTCATCGTTCACTAAGTTACTGCTAGGCCCTGATATAGTTCAGGCTTCCCACAGCGAAGGTCCGGGTTCGAGGCCGGGATATTTTATGTTGGATTTGTAATGGACAAAGTGGCACTGGGGGAGATTTTCTCCGAGTATTTCAGTTTCCCCTGCCAATTTAAATTACAGTGATTGCTACACAATCATCATCATCATCTATCATCTGGGTCTGTTACAATAGACCAAAGATTGGCCGCAGTACCAAGTGGTCTGACCCCATGAGGAAAAATGTTACTGGTACTGCTAGGGTGGTGACCCCTCTTAAAGTCATTTATTCCGCTACACAGGTCTGCAATATTCTTGTTCTTTCTATTTGTTGCAAGCTGAATATCATTTTTCTTTCAGATATTCCCCATTTCTCTTCCTGAAATGCCTGTTGGCTTCATATCTTATATTGTTCAGATTATCCCCATTTGTTTCGCTTGGGTCCTGTAACCACTGCAATTTGGCCTGCTTTCTTTGATCTAATAATTTTGAGCATCCTTCGTCGAACAATGGCTTATGCTTCTCCAGTTCATAAAAACATAGGCTCTCTTTGGCTGAAATTTTGATATTCTCTCTAACAGTTTCGCTAACTCTCTTAATATCCACATCAACTTCTAAGTTTTCCAAAGATATGAATCTATTTCATATTTGAAAACTGTACTGCTCTCCTTACTCGTTACCTCTTTTAATTTCTTAAGATTGAACCTCTCCATATGAATTATGTGTGTTATTTATTGCTCACCGCTAGTCTACCTAATTTTCGCCGTCACCAGATGGGACAGTTTTGCCTTTTACCATTAAAATATGAAAAATGCCCGAACCTCCATCTGCAGGTAAATCCAAACAGAATTAAATAAAAGCAGTTGGTGTTAGGATGAAAATCGGCACAGAGTTTAATGATTTTTAATGCGATGATTCTAAGGCAGCTCCAAATTTACGAACATCATGGCTGATGATACAAATTTGTGTTCGCAAATATTTCACTCACAACTATTTAACAGAATTTAAAATTCTCCCCAATTCACGTCCGGTTTACCTTAACACAGCTACATTTCTGTTTCTCCAACGAAGCGAAGTTCCACATCAACAGAAGTCCTTCAAAATTAAGACGGAATTTCTCTGTTTCAATTACGCGAAACATATTGGCATTTCGGAGATATTGGGTTTTGGGGCTTTATCCATCGTCCTGGTTTCTAAGATAACTAATAAAAATACGACGTTTTGGAAACTGGATCTGTTTCCGTCTTCAGGTGAGGGAAATCACCTGTTCTGTTGGGTCCCTTAGAAAGAGCTAGCCTCAATCCGTTAGCTGAGTTTATTTCCAACACCAGTCTCCTTGTACCGGTTCTCACGGACTCTTCGCTTGCGGATTTTCTTATTTTTCCTTTCACCCTGAAGATGGAGGCGATACGTTCCTCCGAAAAGTCTGTTAACACCACAGCTACACTGTGCCACATCCCAGAAGACTGCTTTCTTCATAACGGCCACAGTTTTATTATTTACTTTACCTTCTACTTACATCTCAGGAAAGCAGTGTACATTCAGTTCCATGAGAACAAATTTGAGACGCATATTTGTACAAACACAACGCTGAAGAAAGCCTCAAATCTTACAATAAAACGCGGTTTCGCTTTCTCCTTTCGTGTTACATGTAACAGTGCCTGCTCTACAGTCACGAATTCGAAACAAACACTTCTCTTCTTTGGGCTATAGCTCAGGAGCTTAATCGCCAGCTTTGCACCGTGGCGACACGGGTTCAATCCCAAGTAAGATCGTGTGGACTATGTGGCTGTGGCGAAGGGTTTCTCCCAGTATTTATGTTTTCCCTGCCAATTCTCATTTCGCCGGCTCTTCCATACTCATATCATATATCATTAAGGGCTGATACAGTACATCGAATAGTGGCCAATATATCACGTGGACTCAGTCTCACCCCGCTCCATCACCAGGAAATAATCAAATAAAAACAAATAATTGAGTAAAACATTTGTCTTTCTGGAATGATAGTAAAGTTTTTTAAATTCGGAGTTGGCACGCCTAGCTACATATCGAAGGAATATGCTTCTGCCGTGCTGCTCAACTTTTCAGCCTTCTTAGCCGCTGGCATGCTGTTGACAGCTTCACCAACTTCAATTTGGTTTCTCAACAGTATTGATTTCATTTCAACAATTTCACACTGTTCCACAGCTGCTACCTCTTCTGCCACGGCATTGCATCACTGTGATGTTCTGCGAACTTCAATTTCAGCGAATGGACTTGAACAAATTATCAAATATAGTTACTGTAGACTTTTGAAATTAAGTCTATTAACAGATACCGCCGAAACTCAAAGAAATTTTTCACGTTCTGGAAAGGACAGAACACGAAGTACACGAGTGCTAGTGTTGCATCTAAAGTAGCCATATATATATATATAGTAGTTATGCTAAACCTTCACCACAAAAAATGTATACTCGCTTTTATTGTTTACAAATAAACATTAATTTTGTTACAGGTTTCGGTCACACAGGACCATCCCCAGGCAGTTAATATGGAATAGACCGCGCCATAGCTCAAGCGGTTAGTCGCTGGCTTCCCAACTCCGCGGCCCGGGTTCGATCCCGGGTCTAGCGAAGTGGGATTTGTGGTGGACAAAGTGGCGCTGGGGCAGGTTTTCTCCGAGTACTTCGGTTTCCCTGTCAATCTTGATTCCACAAATTGCTCCACAATCACCCTCACCTATCATCTGTGGCTGGTATAATAGGCTAGAAGTGGCCGCAGTACAAGGGACTTAGCCCCACCCCACTAGCAATAAAAAAATATGGAATACGTCTAGGCATTGAATTACTAATATGGATCCATACTAGTGTTGGTCCTGTGAACTAGCCAAGTCCTATATGTTCAAATAGCTGGGTAAAACTGACAGGAGTTTTCCAGTGATTGAGATTAGCTCTTTCTAAGGGGCCTAACTGAGTGTATGTCTTCCTTTCTCATCTGAAGAGGGAAACAGATTCAGTTTCTGAAACGTCGAGTCCTCCATTACCTAAAATTCCGGACGATGGAAAGAGTCCAAAACGCCAGTAATTCTGTGTGTCATCCACCATTGTCAGAATCCTTTAGAATCTACACTATGAAGATAATGTAACCACATTGCATGTTTACATACTTCGTTTCAGTCTTTAGCACCTTTTACGTCAGGTGCGCATGCACGTGTAAGTAAACTGATTTTCATTTTACCAGCATTATGTCCTGCTGCTGGACTGATTCCGGCAAAAGAGAAGGAGAATGGAAAGAAAGATTGAGCCTGCTTCCTACAGTGCCCAGTAATTACATAGGGGAAGTACCGCAAACTCAGAAACCTATGTCAAACGCACTTTTCCTTTTGTGCAGTTCAAATAGCGAAATTAAAACTGAGTTCTTTCAAGGGATAAGACTGTTGCCGTGGAAATGGTGGTGGCTTATTATCAGGTAACATTATAATGTTTACTTGAAGATACTGAGGAAGACCATGAGATGTTTTAATAACCTATGATCTTAATGCAACTGAAACCCCCGCAGAGGCTAATGAATCGGCAAAGTTCTAGACTCACATTCGGGAGGTGTTCGCATCGATTCTCCGCCGGGACGCCATATTGTGTGAGATTCTTCAGTAGTTTTCTCAATTCAGACAAGAAAATTCCGAGAGAGTACCTATATTAGGCACGGCCACTTCCTTCCAAATCTTTTCCAATTATTAATAATCCTATCATTGGCGCAATTTAATCTAGATATTAATAATATTGTAAAATAACAAGAAATAAACGGAACCGAAATCCTCCCACGTGCAAATCAGATGCATCGCCGCTGTGTTAATCTGCTACGTCTTTGTGCAGTCCGGTAGTAAGACTTCGCTTCATTCAGCCACCAGCAGCTGCCTGACATACTACGTCACGGCAAAACTTCCTTGTAGTTGGATTTTGTTCCCCTTACGTCTATTTTTTTATTGCTAGTGGGATGGGACTAAGTCCCTTGTACTGCGGCCACTTCTGGCTTATTGTGCCAGCCCAGTTGGTGGAATGAAGATTGGCAGGGGAAACCGAAGTACTCGGAGAAAACCTGCCCCAGCGCCACTTCGTCCACCACAAATCCCACTTGACCAGACCCGGGATCGAACCCGTGCCGCCGCGATGGAAACCCAGCGACTAACCGCTTGATCTATGGCGCGGCCCCGCTTGCGTCTAACAGAGAGGCATTTCCACATCTAAGTATTGTTACTGTAACAAAGTGTCAAGTGTTGGAGGCAAGTTTGTGTCTGTATTTCCGTATTCTAACAGAAGATGGCTCTGTCTCCGCAGGAAAGGCTAGTGAATATAACGACGTTAACAGACATGTATGCAAGGAGTCACTAAACCATGAAAATGATTGTTATAGACAGGCATTTTAACCAACACCGAAACTTCAGTTTGAATATGGATGTTTTGGCTGTTAAGTCAAGTTTCGCTCGTAGTTCAGATGTAGTAAACAAGGGATTCGCGTCGAATTTTCCTTAAGACTTTTCTTGGAAAACTTTACTTGCTAGAGCGAGGAAGTAGGAGGTTGAAACTAAGATAGACCTTAGGAAAATGTGCTGTGAGTGTCTGAAGTGGATGAAAGTGGCTCATGACGCCCTTGAATTGCAGACTTATTTATACACATATGTATGTATACCGTGGCTTCTATTTTACAAGGCAGCAAGCCCACCTTTCCCATGAACCCATGCTGTAAGTTAATTTGAGACGTTAAGACTTCCTGTGGGCTGGTGGTTTGTCAGTTTCAGCAGGAACTGCCGCGTGGCGAGGACTTTAAGTCTAAAGGGGTCCATACACGTACGTGTCTGGCTCGCGAGTCCGGCTCGGTGAGCTTGACTCGGGAGCCAGCCTCGGATATTTGTCTGTTGTCTTATTGTAGTACCACTGCCACCGGATGAAAACCAATTTGCAGTTAAATAATAATAATTCAGTTCAATTCGTTTTTATTTACGTGCAAACTTAACAGCACTGAGGCCAATTACAAAGCTAGCACGAATAGAGTGAAATACACAAAAATAATTAAAAGAAACAAAATACAAAATAAAAACAAACTACGTAGCCTTTAGTCCGCGAGAGAACTATTGATAGTCTATATTAATTACACAGTAAGCATGAATAAAGATACAGAAACAAACACACAGACAAAGCCACAATGTGAGAATCTGAGTTTCAAATAGAGCAGCATACAGTAATAATTAAATTCAATTCGTGTTTATTTACGTGAAAAACTTAACAGCATAGAGGCCAATAACAAAGTTGGCACGAGTACATAGAAATACAGATATAACTAAAAGACAAAATACAAATAAGGCAGTCTATATAATGGCATTAAATTAATAATAATTCCAAGAAAAATTAAAGTTAGCAGTAACAGGTGAGAAAATAAAATAAGTACATTTTGATTATTTCGATAATAATTCAATTCAATTCTTTATTATTTACGTGCCGAATCAACAACCGCAAGGCTAATTATAGACAGAGCACAGTGCAGATACAAGTAATTATATTATGGACAAACACAATATAAAGTCAAAGACACATTACAGGCAAGCACTGCAGAAAAGTAAACAAACAAACAAATGATAATAATAACAATAATAATAATTTCATTAACATAAATCTAAGTTTTATTAAGAACTGAGAAATGAAACATATAAATATTTAACTAAGAAATGAAAAGTATAGATTTTCAGAGAGGATAATATTAATAATAATTAAGTTTATTGCACATGCAAATAATAATACTAACAGTTATAGTATATTTTAAAATCTTTTTGGGAGAACATTCTTGGCTCCGAATACGTCAGCATCCCTGCAAACAACATTAGCAGCTGCTGCACATACAGCAGAGGGACAATTTTTAGATGAGGAGCAAACATTGAACAATGCAAAGTCTCTGATATACCGAGCAGGAACTCG
>NW_019737091.1:395099-395442 GCF_002891405.2 Cryptotermes secundus | reverse complement strand
GAGAATAATTGTAATGAACTTGAGGAAAGAAACGTTTAAAACAAAGGGCCGCAAACTTCTGCTGGATGCGTTCCCGCTGTTGGCATCAGTTGACGTAATCGAATTCCAGACTACGGAAGCATATTCAAGCTTAGATCTAACTGATGCAGTGTACAATCTGAACATACAGTCTAGAGAAGAGAAATCGAAAGTAATAATATAATAATAATAATTAAATTCTTTATTATTAATGTGCCGAGTCAACAGCCGCAAGGCCAATTACAGACACAGCACAGTGCAGATGAATGAATTACATTATAGTCAAACTTATTAAAAGTCACATACAAATTACAAGTAAGTACTT
>NW_019737091.1:349556-394173 GCF_002891405.2 Cryptotermes secundus | reverse complement strand
TTCATCTCGCCATAGTGACCATGCACGCTTCAACACTTCTTGAAAACAGATCAAATACCGTATTTACGCATGTATAGGCCGCGTGCGTGTATAGGCCGCAGCACAATTTTCAGACAGAAATTATAGAAAACATAATTTTCATGGAATATTATTTCAGGAGTAGAACAACCTGTATTACTAATTATGAACATAATTCTTTTAAATGAAGTGTGATTTCGAATATAAGCCGCACCCCAGTTTTCCTCTTGAATTTTTGGCAAAAAATGTGCGGCCTATACATGCGTAAATACGGTAATCACAAGTGTCTTCCGTTAGAGAACAGCCGACACAGATAATCATGCCCCGAAAGTGATTCTACTACGAGACGCCTATAAGCGCACAACCTACGATTTGTGTTTCGGAGATCAATTCAAGAAGAATAAAATGGGGAGAGCATGTAGCAGGCACTGAATTGTTGGCAAATGCACACAAAATTTTAATGAGAAACACTACTTTGGATATCTAGCCAGGATAACAATAAAATTGTTCTTAAATAGACAGAGTAATAAGATGTAGAGTGGCTTCACGTGAATTAAGACTGGGGGCAGTGCAAATGTTCTGGCAAAGAATTTCAGCTTCCATAAAAGTAATAACATTTTATATGATTTTCTTTTCTGTATGTGTATCTTGTGGCAGTACCGAAACTGGATAGCTTTCGATTGTATGATGATTAGGAAATGATTTAGATGTAATTGGTCGTGAGGTACTATTCCAACATCTGCCTGTAAGGACTGGGAAGTAACACGAACAACCACAGGATAGCTGTGATCCTTCAAAGATTCGAACCGAGTATCATACAAATACAATTCTAGATCGTTATCTCTATTCCAAAGTCTTTGGTTTGACGGAGTGATCTATTAACAACTTGTCAAATACTACTATGCTCCATGTGTTGGTAGGAGTGTAGTCCTAGCATATAGCATAAACGTGGAGGCAGCACATATTTTCGAGATGACGGTAACAAGCCACTAGACTACACTGCGTCATGTTCACAAAAGGAGCAACCTTCATGGTCACAACACTCAAAAGCTCTAGTATCTATATCTGCATAATCAGAGAATTAAGAACAGCGCTGACGGGAAAGCATCCTCTTTACAGTGCGATTTCGGTTCGCTCTTATGCTATATTTTATGTGGGACAGGACAAAAGGAACAGAGAAATCAGTGTTCCCTCCTTCTTCCTAAAAATAATCATCAATATCGAACCGCGACTGGCGGGTGAGCCTGGCGACAAACCTTGTTCAGCTTGCACCACACTCTTCTCTTTCGCTTGTTCGGCCAAACTTTTAATTTCCCTTGGCGAAGGCAGCGTTCTCAAGGGAGACGCTTGGTTCGGAACCCGAACAAACTAGAAACAGCCAACACTTGAATGACTGTTAGTTTTAGTCAGACACGACATAACTAAGGACGCATGGAAGAGAGAAAACCAGCCACGACAGCTCGAAAGCGAATCATGACGAAACTACGAAATGAAAGATAATACAAGTGATGACGCAATTTCATGATCTTCCGTAGCATAGATGGGTATATGCTTGTATTATGACGCCGGAAATTTTTGTCATCTTTAGTTGCTTTGCGTGGCTTATTTACGGATACAAACAAAGTTGATCAGCAGACTGAAATGGAGATCATCTGGAAGCTCCTTCTATATGACAGTAGAAGAACATGAGAGGAAGTTTCTTCAGTATATTACATTTCTTACTTCCGTTCAGAAGGGTCGCGGTTCGAATATCGGCCAGAATACAAGTGTTCTGACATCCATTATATTTCATCTTCTTCACTTCAGGAATGTACCTGGATAGTAAGATAGGCCGCGACCGCTTCCTTCAGTCTCTTTTCTATTATATTATCCACCGTAATATAATCACTGGATATGATGTTGCCTGATTTACTAACGGATTCATCAAGCACGTTTTTTTTCTGTGGCACTACAGCCCCAGTGGGCCTAGGCCTACCTCCATGAACTTCTCTGTTCACTTCGGTTTTTCTAGATCTTGGACATACAGTAGGACTCCTTGGGCGGGTGATCAGCTCGTCGCAGGCCTCTACCTGTATCAAGCACATTACAAAGAGAAAAAGGATGTCGAGGTTGTTTCTTTTAATTGGATATGTACGAGTATACTGGTCACATATTGCTTTTAATTCATTACAAGATGCGTTTCGGCTTGTTAATAATCCAGAGATTCTCTTAGATCCGCCTTTACTTGTGTCTCTCTCATGTATTTAGTACGAGTTAGAATAACACATGGGGGTCGAAGTTTGGTGAATGGCTCTGTTGGGGTACACTGGTGCCCTTAACCCCAGAAACCGCCCCGGGGGTAAAGGGCAGCCAGCACCTAAGGGTGACAACCTCTCTGCCATCTGTGAACCGATTGTCTGGAAAATGTGCGAAACTTGACTCCTCACAACCATATGGGCCTTCACGGCCTGTTACATGCATAGCTTTATATATATATGTCTTGAGCATATATGATGGAGAATGTTGCAAGAAGTTCTGGAAAGGACGAATCTTTATATTCCTTTGATAGGACACGGACCGCATAAAAATGATGCCTCAAACAATTTTTCTATTTTTGCGCGTGTATTCTTTCAAGCGGTAATATTTTTACCAAGCAGTTGCCTAGAAACAACAGTGGATATATATACAGACTTACAGACTGATGGGAGGTATTTATGAATTATGCCTTTCAGATGGGCTCAGGTGCCATGGTACAAAAACCAAGTTTCATAAACATTGTTTTTAGCCTTCCAAATTTGATAAGAAAGATAGTCACAGAGAGAGAATTGAGATCTCATAAGCCTGTTTTTATTTATCAAAATAAGGAAATTAGGCCAAAAGTGGATAATTGGGTGAAGAGAAAAGAGGGTGTGGCTGAATTCATCTGGCTTAGTAAATTTATGACCGGATATTAATTCTTTTGAAATCCCTTTGTGGACAGGATTAGTTTACCAGTGTTGTTGAAAATGCATACGTTCATATAAACAGCTATAATTACTAATCTAGAGCAGGTATTATACTGAAATTTGAAAGTAAAACTCACTAAAAGTGTTAGAATTTCATCCTGGTGTGGTAACTCATGAAGCATTCTCCTTGATACAGGGAACTTTGCATGTTTTGCAGATATATCTGGTGTCTTTACGTATTCTGTTAGCCGCATACACTCTTCAGGATATCTGTGGATGTTACTTCTTTCCAGATCCAACCTGGTGATTCTTCATGTCTCCTGCCAGTCTCCCAACACGATCCCCTCTTTATGCATGGGGAGTTGGAGGGCTAAGATCATCTTCACCAGCGGCTTCTACGTAGTTTTCCTCGTGTGTCTCTTCTAAGGCCATTCCTGCCCAATAATCTGTCGCCTCAAATAGAAATGATTCTTACTTCAGTCTTGATCCTCGGTTCTGCAACTTGTACACTCGAAAAGAAATGCATAATGCCCAATCTTTTAGCCAAGGCACGACCTATTTGCTCTACTTTATGTTATTTTGGGATGGTACAATTTTGATGACTACTGGTCTGCTGTGCCAGCACCCTTCATGAATTTGTACTGAATTACAGAGGCTAGCTCTTTATCCTTTCTCCATATTGGTTGGTGGCCTCCCTCATAGGGCCATTATTTGTGTAATGTACCAATCATGCGAACCTCCCTCTTATTCCTCCAGATATGCAGAAGAGAGTCCCTTTTAGTTTTTTAGAGTAGTCAGCCAATGAGTCTGGAATCCTCCTATTGGCCCTTGTTGTTCTGCAAACGCTTCTCTTTCTTAGGATTAGCTTTACTGCGATTTCAGCATTATTATAATAATAGGTACCCATATAAACATATTGCCATTGGCCGAGGTTAAGTTTCCAGGACAGAAATATTTATCTCTCCCAACATCTTGCCTTCTGCGGTATATATTTCCATGTTGACAATACGGCCTGTAGTGGCCTCACACACAGTACGGACCAGTATTCCATACTTTACAAGTTTACGAGGGTTATATGTCTTGAACCTGAGGTACCGTCGCCATGTGATCATCGCCTCGTCAACTGTTGGTTCTTGTAGTGGTTTGTAGTGCTTCCAGAATTTTTCAACGAAGTTATCTACAATTGCCCTGATTTTGTATAGTCTGTTTCATCAACCAGGGTGGTACTATCACTGTAATGCCAAAAATTCCAAATTTGCTCAAATGTATATCTGCTCGTTAGCTTACCAAGAACTGGTGTATCAGTTAATTCAATGGTGCTCCAATAATCCCTATTTTTATCTGTTTGACAAGGTCTATGAAAATGATTATTGCAAGAAATGTCTGCATATTTGTAACGCTAACATCTTTACATGCTAAAGACTTTAAGGGCTTTCTGTAATTGTCTGCATGTTGAGCATGGTATAAATTTGATTGCTTTACAAGGATTCCAAGAAAATCATTCCCAAGAATGCGGTTCACTACTTTAGTAATATTAGTAGGTTCATCGAGTATAAATGTGAGAGCAATGTTACCTAAAAGCCGTTATAAATGCCTTAAATCATCAGTATTAGTCCAAACATCATCAACATTGTGGTCATCATCAATGTTTACATCTGAATCACTCACCTCAACCTCGTCATTTTTCTGCCTTTCTATGATGTTAAGGGTCCAAAATCATCGTCTATATGATCATCATTACTACTTGTATCACTTTTACAATCACTTGGAAATGTAACAACCGATCAGCAGGAACTTCTTTCATAACATCTTCGTCTAGTAAACTCTCCCTATAACCACGTGCCATCTTGGAACTACGTAGATTAGACGGAAGGTAGAAAAGCAAAGAGTACAATATCTTTCAAATATAAACAAAACACTGTACAGAAAACCAATGTGTACACAGACATCTAGAAACATTCTAATGAAAGTATATATAGTTAGAAGTTGAATAAATCTCCGTTAGATGGCACAATAATGATGGATGTGCATTGCCTGGAACCCTTCTATATATTCATTTATTTTTCAAAATAAAAAATAATCTGCAAAAGAACTCCACGTAGGCCTGACCTTTATGCCTTTCGGCGGAACTACGCTGATTCACGTAGCCCGGCAACAATGTGTTAGAATAAGGAACAGTAACTGCTTTTTTGAGCGTTGTAATGAGTAAATAGATTACATAAAAGGCTGATAATTTCTTATGTGACTGAGAGTCTATTAGTCTCTTAGGAATTGTGATTCATGGCGTGTGAAGTAGGTTAGATCTTCCTAAGTTTGTCAGTAACTCATACGTCTCCTCCAGAAGTTTCAATATTTATTCATCTGCTGGGAACCTGTGCAGATAATGCAGTTAAAAGAACTCCTAGTAGTACGCATGCGTACTTCATATGGCAGTCCGGGATAGGTTACCTGCACAGCTGTTGTGACGTATGGGGCCTCTAACCGTGTAGTACACATATCCCCTGTAGGGAACACATAAAATATTCATGGTGCTTCCTTCAGCTCGTCTAAAAATTTAACAGGCTTAGATGATTTTCGTTTTTTTTGAAGCCTTTTAAGTACAAGTTTGGGTTTATACACTTGTTGACACTTGAGACACTGATGCCAGCTTAAGCTTGGTCAATGCCCTACGCATTTAATACTCGTGGTTGCAGTGACGTAATCAAATAAGGTCTCACTATCTAAGCTGCTTTTTTCATCCTTTTGATGTTCAAGAAGCTATTCTAAAGTATTTCTTCAGGCTGCAGTAAAATCTTAAGCTCAATACAAACGGTTTCACTTTGATATTTCAGCACAATATTTTTAAAATAAATTTCGTCAAGAAATCCTAGACTCGGTCTTTGATAAGTTCTGGAAAAGTGGGTAGGTTCTTAATAAGATATTAAGCTTGGCAATATAACAATACGTACTAAACGATGTGGCTCTCATATATTTCTCTTTTTTACTTCTTGTTTAATTTTGCTTTTCCTTCTATCAAAATATTTTATATTTCATTCCTCCTCTACACTTTATTCATTCTTCTTTCACCATAAATTTTTATTTGTCAGTACTTCACTTTCTATCTTTATTTGTAGCACGCCCGTTCAGAAAAATCTGCACTACAATTTAGGGAGTATTTTTTTTTCATACTGGTTACTTGAGCTAAATTTCTTCATGTTTTTGTACTCATACATATAAATTTTATTACTTCCAGAACACGTTTTCTTACCACGGTTACTATAAAGTCGTAATATACCAAGGTTAGGTACCTACCGCCCTCACAGTACGAGTGCTTTCCTTATTAAGGTGAGGATAGGAAAGTAACTGACTTGAATTCGAAACCATGTATGTAACAACAAAAATAATTATCTTCCTGAGATTGACTAACAGGATTTTTTTTTTAAATTCGCATAGTTAGAGTGGAGTCCAGCTGGGTCCACTTGACACGTCGGCCACTGATTGGCCTATTGTATCTGCCCCGGGTGATTACGATGATGAAGAATTTGGTAGAATAAAGATTGGCAGAGGAAACCGAAGTAGTCGGAGAAAACCTGCCCCAGCGCCACTTTGTCCACTACAAATCTCATTTGACCAGACCCGTGCTCGAACCCGGACCGCCGCGGTGGGAAACCAGCAACTAACCGCTTGAGCTATGGCTCGGTCTAACAGTAACTTTATTTTTGCATTTAACATTCCTCGTTCGGCCCTCTTTTGGAAGAATTGGAGTGAGCTGGAGGTTCGGCTATTTTATGTCTGGATGACCTGGTAAGATAACACAGAAGGAAGTTGTCGTAAGCCATTTTTAACGCATTGCCCAAGGACATTTCCAGAAGGAACTTAAGAAATTTACCAGAATTGTAGGTCACGTGGTCTTCGGCTCGCGATAGGACAGTCGGGATCTCCGTGGGTGAAACAAAAGTGCCAATCCTTACTTTGTAGATTTCCTTTGTGTTATGTAGCCAGTACCTAAAGCGTGAACACTTGAAACGAACGTATTCCTCCTGGGTTGGCCTTATTTCACAAAAGGAGCGCCCGGCCCTTCGACTACGTTCCGCATTTCCTTCAAAACACTGTAAATTTCTGCTGAACTATAAATAATCTGGAAATATCCAATACAATCTGAGGGAACTACGGAAAATGTTTTCCTTGAAATTGAATTTACAATATTTAGATACAGACAACGTTGTTAGATTCCTCTTCTTCCATATGAAAGCAGGTTATTGGTGGCACTGAGAGATCCAGTTTGTATGCATGTGATTGGTGCTTCAGAATCCCGAGGGATGGAAAGTTTGTCGACTAGCTGAGGAAGGGGGCATTTGCGGATGGGGGAAGCGATCTGATTTTATCAGAGGTTCAACGAAATAGATGATTGAGCAATAGATGTGTGGACGCCTCCTGAGTATGAGCCGTGTATGCCGGCTTCATGGGGAGCCTTCCCTTCACAACACTGAACACGTGCATTTTTACGTGTCGTAACATTCCTTCTCGATTCAGGCCGGAGATCGGATTATTTACAGGAAGTTATTTCATGCAAAAATAAATGGAAAATATAGCTGTAATATTTTCTCCGACAGCTCTTGGTATTTTAACACTGCGGTGATGCTGTCGCGGTCAATTTGGGCGAGCCAGTAACATTTTAACTGTAACATTTTAAAAAGAGTTGAACTATATATAGAAATAGTTTCTACTCTGTAACTCTCATTATTTTCTGCTTTACTTTATTATAGATAAAAAGTATCGTTGATGGAATCCGAGTACTTCGGTTTCCCCTGCCAATCTTCATTCCACCAAATTCTCCATCATCATAATCACCCGGAGCAGGCTACAACAGGTCAATCACTGGCCGCCGTGCCGAGTGGACCCACTTGGACTCCACCCCCCTCCCCCACTAAACGAATTAAAAGAAAATACATGATGAAACGCTGCAACAACGCGCTGCAATACACAGTTTGGTATGTGTCATCAAATGCACACATCTGAATGTAGCATAGAAATTTGAGCTTACGTTCTAAAAATTAAACAGTAATCGTATACGTCAGTTGCTTTTTTCCCAGAAAGTCATGGGACAGTAAGTGAGATTTCAGGTTTCGACGGCGGTGGGTATGAAGGTAACTTCATCTGGGCTTCAATACAGTTCAATGACATAGATAAACACCGATGTTACAGAGCTACCTCCTCCATCTTGAAGATGAAATCAAAGTTCTCTCAGAATATACAGTATATACTCATGTACCGAACTATTACTCATCACATCCCAGACAATAGTAATCGTCAGAAATAATGGGTTCCCACTTGTCAACATATAAGCTACATTTGTTGCGCTAGCCTTCTGAAGTGTATGTTGTGCGCACATTTCTTATCTGTACCTTCCTGATGAACAGGCTGTTTGCCAGAGCTACTCACTTGCCAGTGTGCTTTCGAAAAACTTCTTCTTTATATACAACCGTGACACTGAATTCTGAACTCTTCCTCTGCAGACGCTGAATGAAGTGAAAATATGCATCCGTATTCGGGAAAAATTTCAAATATTTCTTACTGCATCTCTTTCATACTCTACAAAACAGAAAACTGAAACACATCATTTTTTTTGCAACAGATGCAAGTCATCAGACTATATCGAAAAATTAAATAAACAGCCTTTATATGAGCACAGCGCCCGAACTGATTCTCGGAAAGTAGTCACAATTCAAATGCCTAAAAAGGCAGAAAATAAGCAAAATTTCTAAAAACACAAAAGGGGGAGTTTTCAATCAAAATCTAGATAAGGCCAGGGACGATCCCCTCCCCCTCAACGGATAAGGCGGAAAGTTTCGAACACTGTAACCAGAATAGGCGAACAACGCAATCCAAACTGACTTACAGAATATTAAATTATGAGTTATCAAAGAAGATATCAAGCATATGGGCTCTTCGAGTTTATGGCCTGTTTAATTATTTTAGTAAATTACAATGTTTATAACTAGGTATTATATTAAGAAAAGTAGGGGTGTGTTTGAAAGGGGTGTGTTTTGAAGGGTAATACAGAACAGAGGGTTGATTTATACCTGATAATGTAGTAAATAAATTGTGAGAACAAGCTGAAAGCGAGAAGCAGGCTCTTTATGTTTTACTCAAACAGGAGACGAGGGGCGGGGATGTTATTTCAATCTTGGGCCCACACGGTGGTCCACAAATTATTTATCAGAAAACAGCTATACTTTCTTATTAACTAAAATATGTACTATACATAGATTAATATAATCGGCTACTATAATCGTAAATAGAAACCGAATTTTCCAAGGAGAACTTTCCCTAAAACTTTATTTTGGTCACTGTTCATGAACAAATATTTCAGTAACAAAGGAAAGAAAGTTATTAAAACATAAAATCAACGCTTTCGTTGCTTAAAAAGTGTAAGAATTTTTAATTACAGAAGCTGACTACTACCTCAGGTCTCACTTGTATGGATTCGCATGATCAGGGTTTGGTTTACACTTCTGGAAATTCTCTGTATGACATGAATTAGCCAATATGTTGTGTAGCAGTATTTTGTAAGAAAATTCCTTTCATTTCCAGTTTACATCCCCTATTTTAAAAAATAAAAGGAGGTTTATGAGATCACCTTGCTGTCTGTGTATCCTCTGTGTCTGTCCGTGTATCCCCCTTAATTTTTTGACTCATGAAATCACATTTTTCTCTCTGTGTCTGTATGTGCCCCCTCCCCCCCCCTGATATTTGAGACTTATGAGCTCGCCTAGCTGTCTGTGTGTGTTCTCTATCATTGCTAGGAAAGGGGCGGTCTCTATGTCTGTGTGTTTGTGTGCCCTCCTTAGTTTGTCGTTATCTATGTTGTTCGTATCTCATCAAAGGAAAGTAGGCGACCAGTTCTTTCGAGAACCTTTTGTTGAGAAATGTAATTCCAGTTCAAACCATGTAACAGTAACATTTAATTTGCTCGTACAAAGAGTATTTCGTCCTCAAACTGTTATTGCATGCTTCCCGTTACCATCCTGTAAGCTATTTTACAGATGAAACACGTGGACGAACGTCTTCATTGCCTTACATCAATTTATGCACAGAATGCAAAGAAAGCAGCCCTTTATATTATTATTTTCGCTTCCTCATGCAGGCGGTTTATGTGAAAACTCTGATCTCCAAATTTCCCCCTCCAGAAAACTAAAGACGGTTTCTTGAAGGTCAGCTCTCTTGTTTGTCTGTATGCATGGGTGTACGTACGTACATGTGTATGTATGTAAGTATGTGTGTGTATGCATGTTTGTAGATGTGTATGTAAATATGTATGTGTGTATGCATGTATGTATATGCGTGTATGTATGTATGTATGCATAATGTGTGTGTGTGTATGTGCGCCTTACTAACGCCTGAACAGTTGGGCGGATCTTATTCATGTTCGGTATTTAAGAATTTGTGTATCATAAAGCGGTGTGCGGTGAATATGTACATTCCAGATCAGTAAGTAGGCTCCCTTCAAATTGGCCCAAAAAACAAAATTGCGGTTTTGTTTTTCGAAAACGGCCATAACAAGTTCAGTGAAACTTCAGTAATTCATGGAGATCATATCCTTGTGTAGAATTGCATAGATGCACATGAAAGTATGTACAGTATCCTTGCACCAATTCTTTTTCATATGCCACTTTTGCAAGTAACCTAAGAAGAAATCCTTACGTTAGAGTTTATAGGTCTCCCTGTGTTTAGATGCAGTTGGAACATGAATTGTGGTTTGGGCGTGGCGGTGTCTAATTGTGGAGTGATAAAGTGTACACATTAACTGACAGTGTTTCTTCTTTCCTTTATATGAACACTACTATCTCATCTCATTGTTCGAGTAAAACGAACGGAGGTATTTTCAGGAGTTTGAAGTAAAGAACGAATATCTACAACATATCTTGAAAGAAATATATCCGTTGCTCTAAACCTTTCCTTTTTCCCCTGAAACTTGAAATGCATATCACAATAGCGAGAAGGTGTTTATGAACAATATTCCGCATTTAATAATCTGTCTCCTTGATAAGGATCAGGCAAACTGTCCAACACCAGTATCATATTCCACAGCCTCTAGAGACTTGCTTCGGAGACTAACGACCACTTCTTGCATACTTTTCCCACACATAAATTCACAGATACTATCCGCCCTACGATAAAGCTTGCTATAGTATGCAAGTGGGGCAACAGACCGACGAAGGAAGATGTACCCATAAAGTTACTTGCCTTTGCGAAAATACGTTTGGTAGCAGAATCGAATTTTGCAAGAAGCATAAATATTCCGTTTTTCAAAGTGTTACTCTTAATCACAACTAGCACTGGTTTGAGAAATTATCCTTGGTTATTACTTCAGATTTTCTTTTAGATTAAGTAAATTATTCTCCAGTGAGACATACAGTTGTGTCGCATCTTACACGGTTTTACTTTTAATTCGCTTAGTGGGGGATGGAGTCCAACTGGGTCCACTCGGCACGGCGGTCACTGATTGGCCTATTGTACCTGCCCCGGGTGATTATGATGATGCAGAATTTGGTGGAAGGAAGACTGGCATGGGAAACCTAAGTACTCGGAGAAAACCTGCCCCAGCGCCACTTTGTCCACCACAAATCCCACTTGACCATACCCGGGATCGAACCCGGGCCGCCGCGGTGGAAGCCAGCCACTAACCGCTTGAGCTATGGCGCAGTCTTACACGGAGGTTACTTCCTAAGGAAAACACGTAAACTCAAAATAGCGTATAGACAGAATTGCCCTTCAAAATCCCTTAAATCGCTTATAACACATGATTTTCATATACCCTGTAATATTATATAAAAAGTAAATTTGTTCCTCTGTTTGACTAATTAAGCACTACGCCACAAAGACATATGGGGGAGTGGATGTTTAGATTCACGTTTTCTCGACCTCGGCACTAGTTACGAGTGGTCAGCTTCGCGCTTCGGCAGCTTTACCAACGGACTAAGAGCCCCCGTTACCCATTGGATAGCAGGGTGGGTGGACCCCAGAGCCGGTTTGGACGATATAGAGGAAAGAAAATTCTTGCTTCTACCGGGACTCGAACTCCAACCCTTCGGTCGTCCAGTCCGCAACCAGTCGCTATATCGACTGCGTTATCCCGGCTCCCAATATTATGTATATAATAAAGAGTACATATAAAAGTAAAATGTAGAGCAACATTGTTATTAATTACATAGAAATAGAGAGGGAGAGGAAGAATGAAAAGAATAAAAAAGGAAAGTTGCAAATGTGCACACTCGCCATTCATCTTGGATATTCCCATAGTAGTGTCTCTCCTCACCTGGCAGTACGTGGCTACTGGAACACAGTAAAGCGCTACACTCGCTCCGGGCTTGTGCTGAGTGGCATGGCGCGTGGAACCTCCCGCACTATTACAATTTTTGTTTAATTCCTTTGCTTTTGGGGAAGCGCTTGTGGTCGAATTCGCGTAAGTTAAATGCGCGTGTGATGCGACTCCACTGTACGCAGTTTAATTCAAGCACTTCTCAGGAGGGAGTATTTTGAGAAGAGAATATTCCGGAAACTACATTTTACTACGCAGGATTTGAGGTTCTCAAAGCGGCGGTTCTGAAGAGTTCGGATTTCTGAGATATATCGCCTTGTAGTCCGTTGACTGCTACAGTTGCTTGCTACCTGCTTCATGCTGCTTACTTACGTGGCTTAAACTTCAACCCTGAGGTTGGAGGAACCAAGATTCCTCTCGAACGTCAGTTGACTTTCAACGGACTATACGACATCACAGCCTCATTGCACTGTATCATCCTATCCACATTGCGACCGGTTGGGTAGAAATTGTGCGTCAAATTTGGGCCTGAAAACGACTACACTGACAGGGTTTTCATAATTTGCCTCAACCTCTCCCCTCTATTGTCACTACATTATCTCAAATTAGTCTATGGTTCTTTCCTTCTACATCTTTTCGAATTCATCCTTCTCTGAGCTATTGACAGCGCCTTGAAATACAACAAAAATAAATGAACAAAAGCAAGTAAATAAATAAATACATGTAAGATTTGAGGTTTTCACGGCGGTGTCTATGAAGAAAGCAGTCTTCTGGGATGTGACGCCGTGTAGATGTGGTGTTAACCGACGTTTTGGAGGATCTTATCACTTTCATTTCCAGGGTAGAAGGAGAAAAGAATAAAATCCGCAGGCGAAGAAACAGTGGTCTGCTTGCACCTGCTCTCACTGTTTCTTCGCTTGCGGATTTTATTCTTTTCTCCTTCTACCCTGAAGGCGATACGTTCCTCCGAAACGTCGGCTGAAACAAAGAATAAACGGCGCCAGATCCCAGAAGACGACTTTATCCGTGATTTTAGTTCGCAAGCGAACTATACCGACCGAGCGACCACCGCTTGTTGGCGAAGTTTATTGCCAAAATAGCGACAGCGCTATAATTAATTATACTTACGAGTTGAATGCATAAGTTGTCAATAAATCCAATCACCCAAACCGAAACCCATCTATAAGTCATGCACAAATAGTACGTGAAAATATATTCTGGAATTCGTTCCTGCATGTATTGTTTTTAGGAAAGGTAGTTATAACGTCTTAAGGCATTGTAAACGGGTTTGATGGGAAGCTTTAGTGTCTCAGGGCGGGGTGAGACTGAGTCCACTTAGTACTGCGACCACTGTTTGGGCTATTGTACCAGCCCTAGATGATGATGATGATTGTGGAGCAGTCGTTGGAATGAGAATTGGAAGGGGAAACACAAGTACTCGGAGAAAACCTGCCCAAATGCTATTTTTTTCACCACTTATCCCATATGAACTAACATGGGATCGAACCCGGGTCGCCGCAGTGGGATATCAGCGACTAACAGCCTGAGTTATGACACTACCTTCCCCTTGGACTAAGCACACGGCGTCTTCCCCCACCTACACCCATTTCCAGCTCTTGTGCTGGAAAGTGCATGCAAGAATAGAAATTCTTCTGATCATTACTAAAGTCCATCCAATCTGCAAAGTAGACTGTGAACAGTAATTAAAAATTACTGTCCAGGGTGTCAACAGACTTTACTGCTGGCTCTTCGCTACGAACTGACATCTAAACATAAACGTATCTGTGGGGTAAGGGAATTGACCATTCTTTCAATGTATTATTATGTATCATGAAATATTCTTCCCAGTCACTGGCTAGCGTAGTGTAATCCAGGTGGTATTGCGTAAATTCCGTCATTTTAGAAGGTTTTCTTTAACATACGAGTAAATGTTCCATTGAAATGAATATTATTACAAACATTCAGAGATCAACTGTCCCGTCCCTATTAGGAACAAATCCAGTTGAACCCGTTCAGTAGTGCAGAGTCTCGTATCGTTTCAGTGGGAGGGGTGATTTAATAAACCAGTTCAGTAAACAATGCTTTTTATCTCGTGTGTTTACAAATAAACTGTGTTAGTTAAGTTTATTTTGGACTCATCAAAATAATTTCCTTTTTCTAACTACATTTTGCCAGTTCTCTTTCTCAAGCTCGTTCAGAAATTTTAGACAGGTTTTAATGTAAAGGCTTCACATTTATGTGAGACGCCGAGTCAGAGGAGGAGATTTATAAGAATGAATACTGAGCAGGGCAGCATGGGATTTTATCTGCGAGACAGAAGTAGTGGTACTGTCAGATTTTCTTCTCTCTTGGCTAAGGTTTCCACAGATTTTCACAGAGGAACCCTAGATTCATACTTCCAAATGTTCATAATCGTCTAGTTTTAATTCGCGTCAATTTAATATTTAGGACAACTTTCCCAAGCCATTCGACAATATACAACCTTCGGAATTGAAAGATATTAGCTATATTAAACAGTCTAAGGATGTGAGAATGTGAGAGTGTGAATATTCAGGCAGGGGGTTCCTTAAACGTTGATAAATACGAGTATTTACGACCTTATAGCCCTGAGGACAGTAGCACTCCATCCGAGAGTAACGTACTTTGACGTTGCGGAATTTTACATTAATTTCTCTAAAATATTACGGTTTATATTGCCTGTATAAAACATAATTGAATGTACGTCACACTTTCGATACGTAACCTTACGGGAGGAAATCTCTGTATCATAAACGAGGTAGTGTCAGGACGATCTTTATTCTCAATTACACAAGTATATAAAATACCCGGTCTAGAAAACCGAGATTAACGGCCATGGAAATCCGTTGCGCTGACCACTCGACACCCTCTATCCTCTAAATTTGACACTAACTTCGCCGACAAGCGGCGGTCTCTCGGTCGGTATAGTTCGCCTGTGGACTTTAGGTCACAGAGGAGGATATATTAAATATATAACCTAGAAATTTTCGAAGGTGGTGTAGCGGGATACATCTCTATCTGATGATGACTACGATGATGATGACGATGATGCATCCTCAGAAATATATTAGACGCACTAAGGTACGGGTAACCGGTCTAAGGCATGCACTGTCTTCGCTCGCTCGGAAGCAGGAATCGCGGCTTCGAATCCCACTCAAGGTATGGATGTTTGGTGTTGTGTGTGTATGTGTGTTTTTCTGTGTTTGCGACGAGCTGATCACCCACCCAAGGAGTGCTACAGAATGTCTAAAATGTAGTGAACCGAAGTGAAACGGAGAGTTTCATGGAGGTAGACAAAAGCCGAAATTGGTGCTGTAGCGCCAAAGAAAAAAACTGCGGGTAACTTATTCACTGTTAAGTTCCAAGAGCGGAATATCTACGCGTGTTTTTCCTATTGTTTAACTATAGGGACAAAATGTGTGGCCATTTATTTATAAACATACGGCCCAAAGCCAGAATTTGTTATATCGGAAGTGACACATCATGTTGTTATGGGTCTGGGTTACAGAATTATAAATTAGTTGCACGACAAGTTTTAAAATTCAGGGATTTACTACATCTCTCCCTAAACCCTATATTTAAGCCAAATGATCGTGTGTAAAAACGCAGCATACTGAGTGGCTTGTGTCACATCCATCATATTTTCATGGAAGGAATATATTAACCCAGAACTCCATCCGCTGTGTACTTCGATTGATCTGTCAGTGTGTTCGTTCTGTGATCCCTCTGCAATGGACCGAACAGGGGACCTCATAAATCCGGATTCACATTATTAATTAATAAGGCCGATATGGAATGCAAGTAAATTGTGTCCACGACAGAAATGTTAATATTTAAGCGTAAGAGTAAACAACTTCATAGAGTTGTATACATTTTATGTGGTGTTTGCACGAAATGAATAAAGCGTACCAGTAATGAGGGAAATTAGTCTTCCGTCGATTTATCTTCCTATACGAATTTAATGAAGATATATGGATTAAATTCGGTATTGCCAAGTTAAAACCGAAAGAGAGAGGTTTATGTTTTGGTACGTGTCTGAAAAATGCAGAGAATATTTCGTATGAAACTGACAGAAAACATTGTTGATTCTAATATTATATTTGACCATCATGATAGAGTTATTGAACACTTGATATATCTGTATAATACACTCTTATAAATGTACACTTTCTTAAATTGTTGGTCTAAACACCATAACATGTATATTCGTATATATATATATTTATGGCATGATTTGTCAAAGCAGAACCATGATCAGATATACATAATGCTTCCCAGTATTTTGTCATTACCATGTTCACAAGATCCCTCAACTGGTCCCTATCCTGAGCCAGATCAATCCAATCCATACCATCCCATCCTATCTCTCTAAGATCTATTTTAATATCATCCACCCATATATTCTTTGGTCTTCCCAGTGGTCTCCTTCCTCCCGGATTTCCCACCAATATTCTATATATATTCTTCATGGCTTTCTTTCTTGCTACATGCCCTGCCCATCTCATCCTTCTTGACTTGATCATTCTAATTATGCTTGGAGAAGAGTACAAGTTATGAAGCTCCTCATTCTGCAGTTTTCTCCAACCTCCTGCCACTTCAACTCTCTTCGGTATATATATATGCTGATTTATATAAATTGTTACGCCGCATTAAATATTTCATGCCACACAAAACGTGTAAGTCTAAAGGTAAGGTAAGGTAAAGCTATCCCTAGACTTAATTAAATAAGCACTATGCCATGAAGACATCTGGGAGACTGGGGATATAGCTCCTTCCTTCTTGACCTTGGCACTAGACGGAGGTGAGTGGTCAGCTTCACGTCCCGGCAGCTTTACGCCCTGGCAAAGGGCTCCCGGTACCCACTGGACAGGTTGTTGGGTGACCTCAGTGTCGGCCTGGACGAAATGGAGAAGAGAGAAACCTTGCACTGCGGGGAATCAAACACAAGCCGTCCAGCCCATAGCCAGTCGCTATACCGACTGAGCTATTCCTGCGTAAGTCTAAAGGTTTGTTTCCTAAAAATGTTGGATTTTTGTTCAAATATTTTAAAATTAATTCTTTGTGTGTTCTTCCACACTCTTTCTTCCTGTATTCTACCTTTGTTATCGTGGTTGCAATGAGTATGTTTTCTGAACGTTTAGTACGCTCGTATGGCTGGTGTGGCCAGTGTGATGTTTTTGTAATGGACAAACGCTAACCACCACATCGTACCCAGCATCCAGAAAATATACACTTCACAGCCTCGATAAAAAGGACGGTACACAGGAAGAACGAGTATAGTAACACACGCATCATTTTGAAAACATTTTAAAAACAAGCCCTGCTTGGATTAAAAAATAACTTTTAAACTTACATGTGTTGTGTGGCATAATAGACAGGGCATGAAGCACGCACTGGAGATAAAAGGAATGCATTTAGGATTGTAGTTGGAAAAACACGAGAAAGAATATCACTAGGGATACTTAGACACAGGTGGGAAGATGTAATTAAAAAGGACCTTACGGAAGTAGGATTGAGTGTTATCACTCACTCACTCATGGAGCTGAGCCCTTCTCGAGAAGCCGCTAATTATGCAACTACTCAAGAACTTCCCAGCATTTTATGGAACCAGAAAGATCATTACCGTGTTCACAAGAAACCTTCACTGGTCCCTATCCCGAGCCAGATCAATCAAATCCACACCATCCCATCCTATTTCTCTAAGATCCATTTTAATATTGTTCATCCACCTACGCATTCGTTTTCACAGTGGTTTCTTTCCGTCTGGCTTTCCCACCAATATCTTATATGCATTCCTCTCTTCTCCCATTCGTGCTATATGTCCTTCCCATCTCATCCTCCTTGACATGATCATTCTAATTATACTTGGAGAAGAGTACAAGTTATTAAGCTCCTAATTATGCAGTTTTGATTGGGTGATATCGACTGAATTAGTCTGGTTCAGGATAAGGACCAGTGACGGGGTCTTGTGAGCACAGAAATGAGCTTTCTATTTCCACAAAATATTGGGAAATTCTTGAGTAGCTGAGTGACCGTCAGGTCCTCAAGAAGTATTCAGCTCCAAGGAGTTAGTTAGTTAGTTAGTAGGAATTTATACGAATCATCTCATATGCCTGATGACAGTCCTATGTGGCCGAAACATGCCGGTATATGTAAGAAAATATATATTAACTACTGCTGAAACAAGAAGCTACAAAAGTGATGCGTTTACAAGACTATATTGAGTTAAGGTATTGATTTCTTTTCCAGGTGTAAAATTAAAATGCACCCCAAAACGCCCCAGATTTAGTGAATATCTGAGGGTCTTATTTGAGAGACCTTTTGCAATGGTGTACATTTAACGAATTACAAAAAAAAAATATGGATATGAGAAATTTTAATTTCTGACTGCAGTGACAGACCGCCTCTGTGGTCTAGTGGTCAGAGTTTCTGGCTACAGATCCAGAGGTCCGGGTTCGATTTCCGGCGCTACCAGATTTTCTGAAAAGTAATGGGTCTGAAACGGGGTTCATTCAGCCTCGTGAGGATAATTGAGGAGCTATTTTATGGAAATAGCGGCTCCGGTCTAGAAAGTCGAAATTAACGGACGTGGGGATTCTTTACGCTGATCAAGCGATACTATCTATCCGCTAAAGTTGGCAATAATTTCGTCGACAAGCGGCGGTCGCTCGATCGGTATAGTTCGCTTGCGGACTAAAACCATGGAGGATTTTTGTACTGCAGTGACATTGTATATTCTGGTAGTTCGTCCAGAATTTCGTAGGAACATGCTACTTCTATCCTTATTGTATAAGAGTTATGCCTTGAAGATGGGGATAGAATGTTTCTCCGAAAATTTCGTAACGATAAACAAGATTACACGGTATCGTATCACATCTTCAAAAATACAATTAATTCTATATTTAGCATTATCAGACAACCATATACCCGTATGAAAGATGCTAAATAAAATTAAGCTTACAGGTGGAAGTGTGTGTTCTCGTTTTATGCTGTGCTTTCACAATCTTCTACGTGGTTCTGAAGAACCAATATTGATTCTGTTGGGCGGAATATTGCTACCAAAGCAGGGCACAGTCGCCTACAAACCACGAGCATAGATACATATATTAAACTGAAACCGTGCAGACACAAGCTTGTCTTGCGTTCCAATGTTTGCGTTACGGAAAAAGCCTGGTTCAGCAACTGTTTCATCCTGAGAGTTCCGGCTAGTTATGTGGCAGTCGCAGTTCCCCTTCCTTGTGTATGTACCACTCCTGTTCCTGCTGGAGCAAATACAATTTAACATGAATGACTTATGTGGTTCTCACGGCAGTGAGTGTTCAGATGATGGTCCTGCAGGTTGTGAGAGGGTGTAATCTTACAGATGCATACTGNCCTGAGAGTTCCGGCTAGTTATGTGGCAGTCGCAGTTCCCCTTCCTTGTGTATGTACCACTCCTGTTCCTGCTGGAGCAAATACAATTTAACATGAATGACTTATGTGGTTCTCACGGCAGTGAGTGTTCAGATGATAGTCTTGTAGGTTGTGACACGGTGTAATCTTACATATGCATACTAGAATTTCAGAGGAACACACTGCCTCCATCTTCAGGGTTGAAAAATGTAGGATGAGGAATTATCTCAGTTATATAAGCACTTTGGAAATAATGTGGTCACTCATACTCACGGGAGAGCGATTCATTTCCCTGCTGTTCCTTATCTAGAACTAGGATAGCTCAGTCGGTAGAGCTACAGGTCATGGATTGGACGGCCGGGGTTCGACTACCAGCAAGGGAAATATTTGTTCTCTTCTCCGCGTCTTCTAGACTTGCTCAAAGACCAGCACTACTTCCTATCCAATAGGTATTGGGGACAGGTCATGAAACTGACCACTCACCTCCATTTAGTGCCGAGGTCAAGAATTGCGGCGCTATACCTCCATTACTTTAGAGGTGTTCACGACGTCATGACTGATTAATTACGGACAGGGAATCCAATTTTTACCTTTAGTTTTCTCACCCTGGCCTGATTGATCTCCATTTCCTTACACCCCCCACCCTCCCGTTGGCCTCAGTACCGCTTTTCTTGTAATCTGTCAATTCCTCACTCTGAAGATGGAGGAAGCATGACCCTCCGAAACTTCAATATCCTCCTGAAAGAAAACCAAATGTCAAATACATTAATACAGCGATACGGCACTAGTGTGTCTGGAATAGCTCAGGCACTAGAGCGAGGCTAACACCTGGCCAACCACGATATGGAGGTTTGATTCCAGACAGATACAGACATTTTTCTTCACAGAGTTCAGATCTGCTCTAGGATCCACCAGTGGGCAGTGGGGCTCCTTATGTGAGGTTAAACTGTTGCTACGTGAAGCTAAGCTGTCTCCATCATATAGTGTCAAGGTTAAGAATGCATGGAGTTACATCTCCACTTCCTATAGGTCTTCATGTTTGATCATGTATAGGGATAAATTTATTTTTACTGCTTCATAATTATCATACCTGATTTTATTACAAATCTATGTAAAATTACTTAAACTAGACTATTATATTGTAGCATCCTTTTGCACATAATAAATTAACTAACAAATATCTCTGATGTTGCGACTTACATGCAACACTCTTTAAATATTTTTTGTTTAAAAGTTACTATATATATAATGCGTATTTAAAACTTATTTTAAGAACCACATTGTCCACTACATGTTTCAACCATCACTGGTCATCAACAGGTGTTTTAAAATATGTTCTGTGGAGACTTGCTGTGCTTCGTTTTTCCCTCTAATATAAGATGCGTGGAGACGCGGTAGCGCAGTCGGTATAGCGACTGTCTACGGCCTGGACGACTGAGGGGTTAGAGTTTGAGTCCCGGTAGGATCAAGGATTTTCTCTTCATCAAATCGTCCAGACTGGCTCTGAGGTCCACATAACCTCCTATCCAATGTGTACCAGAGGTAAATCGGCAGGGCGTGAAACTGACCACACACCTCCAGCTAGTGCTGAGGGTCAAGAAAATGCGGATCTATATATCCACTTCCCCATACACCTTCATGGTGTAGTGCTTAATTCATTGAGCACAGGGACAACTTTAACTTAACGTAGGACGTGTAGTTCCATCACACATTCATGCTTTTGTGGTGCTGCTGTCTTCTCCTGCCGTGTTGCGTGTTTAGACCACGAGTGGGTCTGAAGACAAAACGAACTGGCAGACTGACATTCGTCACCTCATAACAGATTCAGTTTACGCTCCACATATAAGAATACACCCGAAAATATTTCTTACTAATGCTTTCTAAGTGCATGAAAGAATAGCAACTCTTCTGATCATTACTAAAGTCCCTCCACTCTGCAAACTAGGGTACCTCACACACTGTGGAGGCAACCGTGTGGGAAGAAATTCTGTGTAAGCATGCTTAAATGCCAAAATTATGTATGAACTTGATTTGTTTTATTCTGGTCCGTCACATTAGCAATATTATATATAAAAAGTTAAACAGTTCCGCCCAGTGTGGCTGGCGAAAAAAATTGAAAAAATTTAAATACGAAAAATCTTCACTAGCCACATTGGACGGAAGTATTTAACTTTTTATAATTATATATGAATATTGGAAACATGTGTGAAATAGAATCTGGTAATTTCTAATGATGGCCTAATGGTCTACGTCACTAACATAGGAGGACTCTCCCTTGTTCTCGTAGTAGAAGGATGTGAGATCGTCGCTTTTTGTAGAACATGTCACTATACAACGAGAGCCCCTCCTATTCCAACCATGTACGCGAAATGAAGGATACCATATCATACTATAATTTCCCACTTGTAAATGGTATGGCTAGTATAATTGGCTGCAGTGCATAATGGCTTTTTCCTTCGACAAAAATCTTAAACAACAGTTATCCGTCTCTGTTACTGGGGTATTGACAATTATAGGCTTAACTGTGAATGATAGCCAACCGATCTAATTAATAATTGGACATTATCGTGGCGTTTGAGTCTAAAGCAATCGCTCTGGACGGACAATAATCTGACAAGCAATTAAACGTCAACCCTCAACCCTCCACACAAACCTCCCACCTACAAACTCGGATGGGTGGATCGTCCAGATGCAAGGGCGGTACACCGCTGTGGTCATAAACCTCCCTCTGAGTTTGATATATAGTACCCGTCATGCCTATGCACACAAAAATGTGTTCACGTCACCAACTGACACGATAGGAATCTCATTGGGCTACCATTAACATTCAGTGAAAATATTGGATATTCGACCTTCTGAAGGGAGGAGAACTGCCCCTTGATCTGTGTCTCACTTTACTCCATCGGATGTGTCATCTTCAGTTAGTGAAACAGACTTCTACATCAACATTATAAAGATATTCCATTTTTAAGCTACTCCTGGTGATAAACTCAAACATACAGGGGACTTTCATTCCGTAATTTTGCCTACACGAGGTGTGACGTACCACGGTTCATAAAGTAGATGACCTTCAACTGACTCGGTGGATTTGAAAGCTTTTCGAGAAAGCGCCAAGTGTGCAGCTACTGAAGAATTCCCCAGCGTTTAATAGAACCCGAAGGTTCATTACCATGTTCATAAGAACTCTCCACTGGTCCACATCCTGAGCCAAATCAATCCAATCGATGGATTTTACATGGGGAAATTTTGTTCCAAAGACCTACTTTTAGTTGCCTGATTCCCTGTAAAATAACATGCAAGCCTACGACCTAACTGCAGGAGCTATGACAGATCAGTCGATATCACTAAGTGCTGGATAGGCGAGGTTTAATTCCCAGCAAGGCAAAATGTTTCTCTTCTCCACAGCTTCGAGACCGGCTCTGGGACCCATCCAGTCTCCTCTCCAATGGTTACCTAGGGTTGTTTCCTTAGGGATGAAAGGCAGGTTGTGAAGTGGACCATTCCCATCTAATGCCAAATTCGAGAAAGATGGAGCTACATCTTCACTCCACCATACGCCTTCATGGTGAGGTGCTTGATAAATTAAACACATGGACAACTTTAAATACACCTTTAACTTTACTATGATAATGAATGTACGTCACATAAAATGATTCAAGCCAAGGCCTTCAGAATATTTATTAGAATCTACTCCGTATTCAAAAGTGAGCGTTTAAGCGCCAACATTATACTAACCCTCTATAAATCACCAATTAAATCTTTAATGACTTATGCTTACCCTGTCTAGGAAATAGCGGCAGACATTTAACTCTTAAAATTGCTGAGCCTGCAAAATAAGCTCCTCTGCGCGATTGTAAAATTTCCAGGGTGCACACCGGTCCGCAATTTCACACGGTTTGAAACTTCCGTATGTATACGATTATATAACAAAATTATGCAGGAAACAAACAAAAGTCCTACAAAACCATGAAAATAAACATGTTCGTGGTATAAGACAAGGAGAAGCCAGTATTTGAAAATATAAGGGGCTTAAACTTGGCGGCTGTCAAGCTTACGTCCCTTCAAGTGACTAAACTGCCGTTGTAGCATAAGATACGTAAGATAGACATTAACTGCTTTACAAAGCCTGGACGGATAGAGGACTTGTATATAGTGAACAAGGAAGAATTTTCAATAACATGCTGTATGTGTGATACGTATATTTGACAAAGGCGAAGCCTATTCATGGGAGACAAAGGACTATGACCGCAAATGTTCAGTTAAAGAAATCTTTGGTCGTGAGTCTGAAGGGCCTGGCGCCTAGACGAACAGATTGGCGGTAAACATCCAGTCATAAAGTAACTCAGAATCTTAAAGCTACATGCGCTGGAACTTTAATATCACTTCAGAGAAATCTCTGGTCTTCTTCTTCTCTCTCAGAGTTAGACCACCTGAGGTTCGTCATGCAGTGTACGGGCGGAACGGCCCCTTTGTGGATCATGTAAAATACTTCGACAAGAAGATTACATGGAAATTGCATGTAGAAATGACGGACGCGAGGCTTTCAGAACGTCTATTACATCCAATTTCCTATTCAAAAGTGAGAGATTAATCGGTAACATTAAACTAACCCTCCGTAAAGCAGTAATTAGATCAACCATGACTTATGCTTTCTGCACTTGGAGATTTGCTATGATACCCATCTTTTGAAATTGCAATGCTTGCAAAACAATGTTGTCGCACCAGTGGTATATTTCCAAGATGCACACCCCCCCGCGAGTTGCACATGGCTTTACAAATAGTGTCTGTTTATGATTAGGTAACAAAATTATGCACGCAGCAAGCACGGGTCATTCACATTATGAAAATGCAAATGTTCGCGACGTAGGAGAGTGTAAAACCCGAGACAGACAATATAAAAGGCTTAAGCTTGGCGGCGGTCAATCGTACGACCGTTCAAGGGACTGAGGATCCGTTGTGTAATGAGCTACATAAGTTAGGGCATGACCTGCTATGCCAAGCCTAGACTGACACAGGCTTTGTATATATTTTACATATATACATATTTGAATGAAATTCATGGAGGTAGGCCTAGGCCCACTGGGGCTGTAGTGCCAAGGGAAAAAAATTGAATAACGTGTAAAACTGTAAATAGCAGGTTTCCACAAGGAACCAGACATTTGACAGATGACTACGTAGAATGCTGACATGTAGATGATATGCATTACTGGTTTTAACCGCGATAAATGACAGACCCGTCCTCTCGTCAGAGAGAATGCTCCATAATGACTAAAAATCGCAACTGTCTGAGAGTAACAAAAATCTGGTCTGGGTCCCCAGACGGATCTGGACACCAAGACTGACTGATCGACTGACCGTCAGTGGTAACGTGACTTTTACTCACTCTTTAAAACGTTGAATAAACTAACAACAAAAACCAAACCATGAACTTAAAAAATCTATAGAATCCATAGAACCTGAAACGTGAACAGAGAAGTAATTAAATTAATTTTTCTTCTTCTGTTAAACATAAGAACCTTTTATATATTGATGCCCTCTAAAAACTGCTACCGTGCCCTCTCGAACGCTGAGAGAATTGGTTCGAATATCACTCAAAGCATGGATGTTTATATGCTCTCATTCTGTGTTCGTATTGTCCTGTGTAGATAGCGGAATTGCGACATTTTGATCCCCCTTCCAAGGAGTTCTACCGACTCTCTAAGATTAAGAAACTGAAGTGAAACAAAGTTTCGCGAATGCCCTATACTTCAAGAGAGAGTAAGAGAATTAGACATAGATACATCGATAAAAACTGAATGTCGCATCTAATGAGGGCACACGAAATTATTTGTATCTAAGCCTTAATACTAGAAATGTAAGGTTTACATAGCGATGAACACCCAGACTGCTACCTTCTCGATTTCGGCACCATAGCGTGTCAGCAGGTGAGCACTAGACAGAATATTTGTTGACCACCGAGCCAGCTTCAAACCCCGGCCGCTTTATACCCGGAAAATTGCCCGCAGTACCTATCTGGTAAGAGCCTCCGGTCTGAACTCTGCGGAGAAAAGAACAATCACTTATCTCTGTCGGGAATCGAACACAGTCGTCGAACCTGTAGGCCATCGCTATACCGACTGAACAATCTCAACCTCAATCCCCGAGATGATGAAAGAAAATATAAAATTATCCCTGTAAATGTAAATGAAACTTTACACCATGAAGAAGAACAAGGAAATGAAGGTAGAGTTCTATTATTTTTTACCTTGCCACCAGATGGAGTTGAGTTGTTAGCTTTACACCTCGACCCCTTTAACCCTGGGGAAAATTTCCCCGGTACCCATTTGATACGAGGCTGGGTGATCCGAAAGCCAGTCTGTACGTTTTGGAGCAGAGAAAAATAACTTTCCTCTACCGGTAATCGAACTCCGGGTCCCTATACAGACAGCTATGCCCACTCCGACCACCCCCGATTTACTTCAAAACAGGTTAGTGTCTTAGGTAGCAATTCTGGTCTCCGCTTGTTTCACGGTGAAATAGACTGTGCTCTCCACTTGATAATCCTTCTGTGGAGTGAGGATTCACGTTATGAATATTCTTGCCCATTTGCCCACCCGACGTTCCAGATAGCAGATGGCTGTATGGTGGAGACAGGAGCAAACCTACCACTAAGAAGCCTGGCTTATATAGGACATTGAATTGCTTCTCAAAGTCTCTCGAAACAATTTCCTTCACCTTCATGGATCAGGGGTTGTAAGCTACGGTCCGCCTGCCGAAACTGGCCCATGAGAGCTTCGTATACTGCCCGAAAAAATATTTTGAAAAATTTCTCTTAATATTATTTGTAATATTAATGCTTTTTAATTTCGCATTAAACGTAATTTTCCAAAGGAACGTAATAAGATTATTTCGTGTGATATTTGGATCAGTAAGCATTTGATCCACGGTTACAATCCAACACCTAAGAAACACTTTCAAATCGTAATCCGGCCTTTCGGCCATAACATTTGCCTACCTCTCTTTCAGATATACGTTTGCACTTGTATTATTATTGGAAAGTAATTCTGCCTTTCGTCTAGTCCCAGAGGAATATTCTGTGGAACCGGGATAGCTCAGTCCGTATGAACGGACGGCTGGGGTTTTATTCCCGACAGGAGCAAGAGTTTTCTATTACACAAACCGTCCACACCGACTGTGGGGCCCACCCAACCTATTATCTAATGTGCACCGGAGCTTTTCCCTGGGGTTGAGGCAGCTGGAGTATAAAGCTAAAATGTCAAATCAATTCTGTGTCGAAATAAACAACATTCCTCCACAAGTCTTCGTGGCTTGGTGCCTAAGTAACCCTTCAAATCCTGGTGGTTAATATATGCATCACCTGCTTAAAAATGTCAACATTTTATTTTATACGTACACAGTTTACACAGTGTATTCGTGTGTTTCCTATGGTTCTCACAACAAGCAGCGATATTTCCATAAACAGCATTAACCGGTTGATGTTCTTTGCGGAAATGAATGTTTTCTGTTGCGTACGAACTCAGTATTTATATAGTTTTCTTTAGAATAAATCCAGTCTTTAAAGAGTTAATTAAAAACAAGGACAACTTCACCTTCAAAGCAATATTCTATCTCTTCAGTAGACCTCATCACGATATTTTATATCGTCTACTGGTAACTGGATTTATTAATCACTCTGAAGTCGTATCTGAACTGGTCTTGTGACATATGCTCCTGTTTTTAAAGTGTGTGAACTGACTCGAATTTCTGAAAGGGGTAATTAAAAAGCACCATCACAGATTCACTTTCATTGACCTGTTTCGCCGTTCTCTTTTCCCGTAAATGTAAACTTAAATTTAATGTTAATATGCGATACCTTAACTGAAATTGTAAAAGGAGACAATCAAGTAAGACGTGGGAATATAATAATTGGATCTGCTTTTATTATAACATCAGGAGTGATTTTCATTTTATTTTTTCCCCTTGGCACTACAGCCCCAGTGGGCCTAGGCCTACCTCCATGAACTTCTCCGTTCACTTCGGTTTTTCTGGATCTTACACATTCGGTAGGACCACTTGGGCGTGTGATCAGCTCGTCGCAAGGCCTCTACCTGTACAGACACAGAAAAACGCACACACACAAACTAAACATCCATGCCCTGCGTGGGATTCGAACCCACGTTCCCGGTTTCCAAGCAAGCGAAAACAGTCCATGCCTCATTTTATCGTAACCACTGAAATAAAAAAATAAAATCCAATTGAGCAGATTAAAATCGGTTAAGTTAGAAACATCGCGGGGCTCAATAAATTAAACACCACAACGTGAAGATGTATAGGGCTGTGGAAGTATAGCTTCACCATTCTTAAACTCGGCACTAGATAGAGTTTTGTGGTAAGCTTTAATGTCCTACGGCTTCGCATCCTGGGAAGCAGTCCCCTGTACCCATGTTATAGGAAGATGGGTGAACTCGGGAAGCTTCTGTGGAAGTTATGGGAAAGAGGAAGAACCCTTGTTTCTACAGGGAATCGAAACCTTACTCCTCGGTCGTCAAGCCTGTAGCTTAGTCGCTGTATTCACTGAGATATTCCGACTCTTAAAATCGGACGGGATGTAAATTCAAAGATGTAAACTAAAAGGAAAATGGTAAATGAATATAGTCTGTGTATTTGAGAATGTAGTCGTGTACGGCAGGTCTGCGGCCTTCCCTTTCTCCTTACCTCATTTCTTAATTTATTACAGCCCCCGCAACTTGCTAGCTTGGTTTGGGTCTCACAGAGGGGTAAAGTTTTCGTCCAGTAATCATCAGCTTCATCCATCCACCTTCAGCAGTCAGCAGCCTCTCAATCATATCATTCAGCACCCATAAAAGTACACTGGTCCCTCGCCAACCGTGGAAGTAAGGTAAGGTAAGGCCGCCCCATAGCTCAAGTAGTTAGTCGCTGGCTTTCCACCGCGGCGGCCGGGGTTCGATCCCGGGTCTGGCCAAGTGGGATTTGTGGTGGATAAAGTGGCGCTGGGGCGGGTTTTCTCCGAGGACTTCGGTTTCCGTGCCAATCTTCATTCCACCAATTGCTCCACAATCACCCTCACCTATAATCTGGGGCTGGTACAATAGGCCAGAAGTGGCCGCAGTACAAGGGACTTAGTCCTACCCCACGAGCAATAATGAAAAGGTTCACCCCCCGGCCACTTTAACTCCAGTGAAAGAGTTCTCAGTACCAATTGGACAGGAGGCTAGGTGGGCCCCAGAGCGGGCCTGGACGATATGAAGAAGTGAAAATTCTTACCCCCACCGGGACTCGAACTCCGACCTCTCGGCCTTCAAGCCCGCAGCCAGTCGCTATACCGACTGCACTATCTCGACCTAACGGCGGAGATATCTTCCTGATAAACAATGCCGTACAGAGATCAATGGTTACCAACACTAAGGTTCTTATTGGGTGCTGGTGCTTGGAAGAATTGTTGAGGGTGCTGTTGGCACTCATCAGAGCCTAAGAACATGCAAGTTTTCAGATGTAACATCTGAAGGAACATACCGCGTCGGCGTAGATAGAAGGATGATATTGAAACTCATCTCACAGAAACAGGGTGTGGGGAAATGGACTAGAATCATTAGCTATTACAGTCCTGCTTCCAGCAGAAGTGGGGTTTGTGGAAGCCAAGTGTTTATTTTCACATGTACACAAGTTAAAGGAGAGCCGGGACAGCGCAGTCGGTATAGCGACTGGCTACGTGCTGGACGGCCGATGGGTCGGAGTTCGAGTCCCAGTAGGGTCACGAATTTTCTCTTCTCCATGTCGTCCAGACCGACTTGGGGTCCACCTAACCTCCTATCCAATTGGTGTCAGGAACTTTTCCCCGGGGGTAAAGCGGCCGGGGCGTGAAACTGACCACTCATCTCTAGCTGGTGCTGAGGTCAAGAAAACGTGGATCTACACATCCACTTCCCTACGCGTCTACATGCCTTAGTGTTTAATTAGTTAAACAGAGGTACAACATTACGTTTGTGTACATAAATTAAGAACAGCGGATACAAGAAATCTAATAACCGAAAAAGTGTATACGAGTGGACGGCTGCGGACAGCTGATATCCGCGTATGGCAAGGAAATTACGTACAGTACAGTACAGTATGAAGGTCAGCCTAAGGAAATATTTTGACAAAGGACGAACCTCCTGTAAGTAATATTTCAAGGCTCGCGCCGTATTTCGGCGAAATCACGTGGCATCTGCTGTATGTATATAGAAACTTGTATCATTTATTGACGGTTACGAAAACAATCCAATTTTTGTGAAACAATCGAAATATTTTGAGACGGTCTGCAGGAAAAATGTCAATATGAAACATCATGATAGGGAAAAAAATTGATTTAGCACTTATTTCGATGAAAACGAAACAGATGCGCATACAAGATATCGTAAATATCGTGTAGGATCTGAAGTTCTCACAGCGATGATTATGAAGATTTCTATCTTCAGGGATATAACGCCGTGCAGTCCGTTGAAAGTCAACCTACGTTTCGGGGAACATGACGAAGATCTTGCTATATGCTTCACGCGGGTTTCTTCCTTGGCTTTTTTTCGACTTTGAAGATATAGACAAAATACTCTTCCGAAATATTGATTGACTTACAAGGTCTATACGGCTTTATAGCCTAGGATATAGAACTCTAAATGTAACATGATTATAAAATTCCTACTCTAAAAAAATATAGACTACTACCTGATTCAAGTTGATATGCAACTAATGTAAAGGGACCATTCTTATTTTTACCTGAACAAAGGCTCCTCAGAACATATACTGTACATAGGGATCAGCGGGTTTCCTGGAGGATATCTTATATCAGCCGATGTATAAGATTTCACATTGTGACCACCCACAAAATACTCCCACGAGAAAGCCTCCTGTCAGCTCATCAACTGACTTCCCTTGACGGCTTACCGCTGTGCAATGCGTCACAAGAGCTGAGAATAAAAACAGCATTATGCCAGACAGGCACAAGGAGTGACTCTAGAGCATATCACTCATATTCATTCAGAGATGAATGTGGAGTACAGAATATAACGGTAAAGTTGTCCCTGCGCTTAACTAATTAATTAAGAACTAAGACATGAAGACATACGGGGGAGTGGACGTATAGCTCCAGCTTTATTGACCTCGGCAATGGATGGAAGTGAACTGTCAGCTCTACCCCAAGAGAAGCAAACCCCGGTGCTCACTGGGGAGGAGACTGGATGTGCACCAGAGCTGGTCTGGACGCTGTGGAGATGGACGAAAATTTGTCCCAGCCGGGAATCGAACTCCGGTCTTCCGGTCCGTAGCCCTTCGCTGTTACCGACTGAGCTATCCCAACATGGAACCTCGCCAAATCGAATCCCTTGTTCTTTCGAATGCCTTCCGTTTTCTATTTATATATTTTATTTGCGCAGAAGACGACCTTTTTCCGAGACAGCAATTTACTGTTATTGTTTGTCACTTCCTGTCGGCTTAGATAAATATCGAGATATCCGAGTATCGAATCAAAATTTGATTCAGGAAGAAATTAAGAGTAGATTGAGTTCGGGTAATGCTTGCTACCATTCAGTCCAGAACCTTTTGTCTTCTCTTCAGTTGCCTAAAAACGTAAAAATTAGAATATACCAATCTATAACATTGCACGTGGTTCAGTTTGGGCGTGAAACTTGGTCTCTGACATTAAGGGAGGAACATAGAATGAGGGTGTCTGAGGACAGGGTGTTGAGGAGAATATTTGGACCGAAGAGTGATGAACTGACGGTAGGTTGGAGGAGCCTGCTTAATGAGGAGCTTCGTAATTTGTACTTTTCTCCAAGTATAATGAGAATGATGATGTCAAGGAAGATGAGATGCGAAGAACATGTAGCACGAATAGAGGAGAAGAGGAATGCATATAGGATCTTGTTGGGAATGCCAGAAGGAAAGAGACCACTGGAAGACCAAGGCGTAGATTGGTGAATAATATTAAAATAGATCTTAGGCAGGATGAAATGGTATGGATTGGATTAATCTGGCTCAGAATTGGGACAAGTGGAGGGCTCTTTTGAACACTGTAATAAATCTTGGGATTCCATATTTTTTTTTGAAAATTCTTGAGTAACTGCACAACTGGTGGTTTCTCGAGAACGGTTTAGCTTCATGAAATAAGTTAACTGGTTAGTTGTGCAATAATTCTGAAGTGTAAACGCCATTATATTACATAAGTAGGACTTTTCCGAATTCGGATAAGAAGGGTGAAAAGTCCCCATTTAACCGAATTACTGAAACTTTCCTGTAGTGAGTATAAATAACCTGAGGTTCTTATAGCGATAGCAATAAAGACTACTGCTTCCTAGGATATGACGCATGTAATACTGTAAAGGTTCACTGACGTTTCGAAGGGAAGTATTACCCTGCTTGCTGCTTGTTCCTTGCCGGTTGCTTAGCTCACTCTTCGGTCCTGAGAAAGGAAGCAGTACTTTACTGTAAAATTTCTGTAAGTTTCTACCAGACAACACGGCTTCACAGCTCAGAAATTTGTACACTTGTAGCTAGTGATTATTGCAAGAGAGGAATGCGTTCCTTTGAAAATGTTCGATAAATTTCTTAGTACAGTGCGTACAATCAAGTGCGCGCCGCGGCTGCAATTTGCCGTGAGTCATACCACCGCAGAACGGATGCAACTCCTCCCCGCGACTGCAGTGCCGTTCCCCGATAGCGTGAGTGTAGTGGTGTCGCTGAGTCTCCGTCCATCAGTTGCTCTACATGCACACATTTATAAGAATACAGTAAAAAGATAACTTACCGTGGTTTATAACAGGTGCTGAAAGTGACCTCCTTCTGCTTGCAAACATGCCGCGCATCTTGCCTGAATATCCTTAACCTTTTCTTCAGTCAGCACAGTTCTCTTCGATTGCTTCTTCTTGTCACTCACTGAACCTGTGGCCCGCCACTTTTTCAGAAGCCTGTTTACACACGACTTTGTGGGAACTGGCGAGTCAGGATATTTCTGACGAAACCTACGTGCGAATTTTCTGTAAATGTTTTTCCTTGCAATAGTTTCGACAATAAACACACGCTGTTTAATAGTGAACTTCATTTCCACCGTCTGTCGACAGCTGTAAACATTCCACTCCACTTCCACAGCAAGACAAAGACTGACTGTTTAATGCAACCTCGGGTTCCGATTATGCAACCATCGGCGTAGGAGCACTGCAGTCGCGGGGAGGAGTTGCATCCGTTCTGCGGTGGTATGACTCACGGCAAATTGCAGCCGCGGCGCGCACTTGATTGTACGCATTGTATATATGACACACGATTTAAAATTTAAAAACTTTGAATCTTGCAACGTATTTTAATTATCAGTTTCCTATGATTATGAAAATAAGAACGAAATATTTTCCTTTAAAGCATTAACCAGTAATTTTTGCAATGGAGAAGCAGTCTCTTTCCTGTGGTGTTCATATTTAAATGTAAATTAAATTATTTACGTTCTTCAAGGATTTAAGAGAAACTCTTTAAATTGAAACATATTTCCACCATTTTGATGGGCATGAGACTGAATACTAGTTCAGGAAGTGCTTTTATAAGTAATGACAAAGGAAGTTTAATTTGTGTGTACCGATGGATAATTCTTTTAATGTTAGTGANGAATAAGTTTCACAGGCCACAAGAGGGATTATAGACAAGGATGGTTGCATATGCACGCCTCGTCACGTTTCCGTTTTAGTCATAATTCATTACTCATGTCAATAAAAGAATTATATTTCCTGCTGCTTCGAAGGTGAATTTTATGAACTGAACGTTCTTTTAAACATCATTACTCGTATATTTGAGATGATTAGGGATAAGCTACAATGAAGACCTACTATGAAGACGCTGAATCTTAAGGAATCACAAAAGGACGTTTGTTTATCATTGCACTCAGAATCAGGATAGAAGGACGACGCAGGTTTTCAGGTGGCTGTGAGGATTACNGACGCCACCGAGGGGAGTATAATAAGGATAATAGTTGCTCAGATGATCAAGAATATATCAAACCTTTCACAGAATCAGAAAATTCATAACCATATTCACACGAGTTCATCATTAGTAGCAGGTTATAAATATTATGCTCCATTTTATATTTTTCATATTTCAATAAAATAACTGCCACACATTTTTAATATATAAGTAAAAGAAAAGTAAAGGTATCCTTCAAACAGGTCGTGAAGTTCCATAGGGATGTGAGAGGTTGAGGCTCCCACATCTTCCAGATAGTCGGCTCACAGATGGTGGTGAGGTTATCAGCCTTACGCACCTGCCGCCCTTTAGCCACCAGGAAAATTCCTGGTACTCATTTCTGTTAGAGACTGAGTCGACCCCAGGGCCATAGTGATGTTGGAAGGATTAGGTAAATTGAAAAATCTAATGACTTCATCGGGAATCGAACCCACGACCTTTCGGTTTGTAGCATAGTTCCTCAACCAACTACGTTACCGCGTACCCCTTCAAATATATAGGAAAATTTCAATTTCAAATCCAATGAATATCGGGGGCAATTTTGTCGTGGGTAAAACTGTCAGGGCGTGAAGCTGACCACTCACCTCCAACCAGTGCCGAGATCAAGACTACTTGGATCTACGAGTATATGTCAACTCCCCTATACATCTTCATGGCGTAATGCTTGATTAGTAATCACTGGGACAAATTTACTTTACTTAGGAAAGAATTCGAAGAGAAATGTAACCGGACAGCGACGTACATGAAATAAAATGATATCCATCTATCAGGCGATGGATTCACAGCATCATACCCCTCAAACAGGAAAGTTCTGATGGTCGAACAGAAGGACGGGTGTCCTACTTTAGTAAATAGGATCAAAGAATAAAGGGTTTATAGCACACTGAATTTTATGAAGCCCGTAATGCGCATTTTAGTATATATAGTAGACTACCGTCATGCAGTAGAGCTTATAACTCGGCGCTAGTGCCTTCTATGGTTTCGATATAGTGCACACAATATGGCGCAAAGGTGAAAGGGGAGGGGCATAAAGAGGAACTCAGATGGGGACCGACATAACAACGCGAGGCTTCTTCCTTGAACAGAAGGCCAGCAGATAAGATGATCAGATATTACAGACGCCTGAGGTTGCATATGCAGAGCGTAACAGTTCTGGTGCATTTACTTGCACATGACCTCTGGATCTCCAGTTCGTGAATGGTGACTTTCTAGACCTTCCTATGAATAGCATAACACTGTTGATTTCAAGCAAAGACGCCTATGCATGCGTTCTTAAATTTGTCTTTCCACTGTTTACAAAATGAAAAAATATGAAGAATAAAAACCCGAGAATTGCAAAGAAATTTCCTGTGGTTGTGTATGGATATGAAACATGGTATCTGACATTAAGGGAGGAACACAGACTGACGGTGTTTGAGAACAGGGTCCTGAGGAGAATATATGGACCTGAGAGAGAAGAAAGTGACAGGAGGTTGGAGAAAACTGCATAATGAGGATCTTCATAACTTGTACTCTTCCCCAAGTGTAATTAGAAAGATCAAGTCCAGGAGGCTGAGATGGGCAGAGCATGTAGCACCAATGGGGGAGAAGAGGAATGCATATAAGATATTTGTGGGAAAGCCAGAAGGAAAGCGACCACTCGGAACACCAAGACATATGTGGGGACAATATTAAAATGGATCTTAGAGAGGATCGGATGACATGGATTGGATTGATCTGGCTTAGGTTATGGACCAGTAGATGACTCTTTTGAACACTGTAATGAACCTTCTTGAGTAGCTGCACAATTGGCGGCTTCTCAATAAGGGCTCAGCTACATGAGAGTGAGTGAACTGCAAAGAAATGAGATGCTTCAATAACATTCATGTGAACTGGGAAGATTGTTACTGATTGGTGAATATATAAGTCTGGAAGTGTACATAGTAGCGTGACGATAAATTCGGGGAAGTTCATTCACATTTGTTCACTTATCTAGAACATTGTAAGGTTTATGGGATGTGTTTACTGATGCACAGATGCAAAGAAGGGAATATGAAACATGGCGACAGGCAATCGGGTGTTTGCTTCTTATTATTTTCAAGGCTAGGGACTTCCTATTCACGCAGTACACACGATATCTGCCTTCATTGCACCAGAAGGGCGTTAGGGCAGAGTGTGTGTTTTTTCATTGCGTTCATAGGTTTTTGCAGTTACAGCAGATACTGGTTTCCGTAAATAGACTTATTATTCTGCTCATTTCTTCAACGTGACTGAAAATCTTCAAGAGTAAAAGTCGGCGTGTTGTGAACTACGCTTCCAACTAGACTTGATATCTTCTTCGCGTGTCTTTGCAAGCTCTCCATACACTTCCCGAATTATGTATACTACTAAGGGATATTTTCATCCTTTAATTTTTAAAGAACCAGGAGCCTCTTACCTACAACAACAATTCTAAAATTCTGTGACATGGCGCCCCCTTAAAATTATACATTTATTCGACATCCCTTCATTGCCGGTCAGCTAAAAATACAATTCTGGATATGGTTTCAGGTCCTTATGAGACTGTACAGACTTAGGTTGCTTCACAACCCCTCTACATCTACATCAAGCTCTAAGATTTTTCCTGTAAAGTCATGAAAATGTTCAACAACTGATTCACAGGCTTCTGCCACATTTCTTCAGAAACCCTACCTTGAATCTTACTGACTTAACGACTTGCCAAAACTTCATGGATAAAACTATATTTTAAATAATTCTTGAGAAGTCTCCGAAACCCCCACTTGTAATTTGGAAAACATGGCTGCTTTTGTTGTGGATATCCAAAAGTAGCAAATTTATAATTGGTCTTAAGGGAGATGGAATGAGTCTGGAAGATGTTCTCTGTGTTTCCGAAGGACTGACGAATATAAAAAAACAAAAACAAAAATACAGCTTTACTGACACCAAAATCTCTGCTTTTCTTCGGCCGAAAGAAAGTCTTGAAATTCATATTTTCTTTTACGCTATTGTGTAAATTACTGTAGATAGTGTTTCTTTATATATTCGTGTCAACACAACACGCTATTTCGAGCAGGTAGTGTTGCTTTCTAGGACGGCGTGTTCCGGTACGTGTGTGTGATCTTGGTTTCAATTAATCTATCATGTACTTACTTGCCCGTCATAGTATATAATATAGTACATATACTGTATAACACACCAGTAAATCCACTACGTGATAGAAAATTTGAGAGTAAAAGCCAAAAATGAAGATGTCACACATATGTCGAAACACGTCTACCTGCTGGAACGTTATCACAGGCATATAATAAACATTACCTTCAATAATTCTTGAATGTTCAGTTAGCGTGTATGTGTTTTCAGCAAGTTTAAGAAAACTGGGTACACATATATTGTCACGTGTCCTGGGTTCCGTGACTAATAATAATGGGTTCTGGAATGGATGATTGGATATATTGGCACTACTGCAATCTCTCTTATTCACAATCAATTACAGCGCTACTTCTAATCTACACACTTCGCAAATCACTATGACACGCCATCCGTTTCCTGGCAGTGGATTTATCACAAGAACGATCACTTCAAATCACTATGAAATCTTCTCGCCATTTCTTAATAAGTCACCTTGGAATGCCGACCCTCAAGAACTCGACCTAACTCTCCAATTCTACTTCTCTAATCTCCCACAGCTCGTAACCTCGGAATTTGGCTCACGCGGAATGGGTGACGCATCACAGAAAACGCATGCATCGGCTCGGACCTACAGAAAATACCTGCCTGCATTACTTAGTCTATTATTGTTTGACGTCACCGCGCACTCGTGAACGTGCCTGGCGAGCGCTGCATAGCAACGGCCGCAGCAAGGATACAAAGACAACGCCGCTCCTATTGTTGTTAGCCGGTGTTTGTTTGAACGTGTTAGCTAGCAACGGGGGTTTCTGGCTCCAACGCTTAATGCTTGGACCAAATGCGTCACAACATATACATCGCCGTACTCTCTTCTCTAGCAGGCGCAACAAATATGAGCCTACTACGGAAATTCTTAGTTGTGGAGTTCCCTTACACGCGACTTTCATTTAAATAAAACCAAATTATAGTGAGTTCTGCATTCATTTAATTATACAAATGTCGTGGAATGATAAGACGTCACATTATCAGGGGCAAGCGGTGTGGAATTGATGGTAGTTTGTCTCCAGTATCCTAACGCGCCCTCTGCAGGAATCAACGATCACGGAATCTCTCTAGAAATCTCCATTACAGAAGTTCTGTGGAAAAAAAAGTGTAGCATTAATTAAAATTCAGTTCATATGCCTACGTCTGTTCTACACTAAGTTACTCGTACTTACACTATCGCATGTGGGTAAATGAGCAAAATATCCCATTCAGTTCAGTTCATTCATTAGAGCCCTCGACAACAGCCAATTACAGGCAATCACTGAAGCAAGAAAAATACATTAAGGTGTGAATAGATATTGAAAAAGAGTAAAATATAAAAAGAGCATGATATTAAAAATAACAAAAATAACATTATGGCTATTAACAGCAAAATATAAATAACATTAGAAATGTTATCAATATGTGACCCAATTAAGAGATTTTATTTGCTACAAGAATCTTAAATAATACCAGATTTATAGACATTCCAGTCAGACAGAAAGAACAAAATTTAAGGAAAATTTATATGTACGAATGCTGGGGCATGTCTATGAAGTAACGGACACAGGAATGTAAACTTTCATGTATGTTGCTTTCTAAAGACATTCAGCACATTCCAAAATTTTATTAGAACCAGAGACAACCCAAAAAATTTTGTTCTTACGCTGTGTTCAACTGCGGCGGAATGGGCCGTTTATTACACGAAAATGATGCATGAAACTTATCACGGTCTCTGATGATTCTAGTTCGAATCCTGACAACGATAGATTATAACAACAAAGGCCAGATTACGTGGTAATATAATTGTTATAACCCTTCATTTTAAAAACAATAATAATAGTTTATATATCTATTAAAAGCTAAATTTCGCATATTTCCACCAAATTTCGCACGTTGGCATAAGACTTTCCTGGGGAGGTTTTAGACACTCGAAAACCCAAAATTTCAATTTGAATAATTTTCAAAGCTTTTGACAACCCCCCCCCCCATTTTATGATTTTTCCTTATTGCTCTAGAACGATCCATCTAAACTTGCGTTTTTTTTTTTGAGAAATCTTATAAAATCAAAAGAAATATCCTGATTACTGTGTGTGGTCTATATGTTTTATTCATGAGATATTTTCCAAAATAGCACTTGTATTCTACATACACAGTTGCGCCGGGGCACCTCCGAGTAGATCTGCTGCTCTTCATCTACACGAGCCTAAGACTCGCAGTTCTGTCCATTCTGTCGGCTCTCGTCTTCTTCCATTGTCTTCTGCCAGTCAGCGTCATCTCCATTTAATTCAGAGTCGCGACAGTGCGTGGGCAGCACGAAACAAATCCATCATCGGCCTGGCGTCCGGTGTTTTGCAGGCGAACGCTTTATAACTCCAGTCCAGGGTCTCGAAAAGAGTAATGTGATCCTTAAATGTTCACAGTATTAAATTGCAACATCCTGTTGCATTGTGTAGGTCTGATTTGCGCCTTGTGTTAATATTCTCTCGCTGTTTTCTCTATATTAACCGACGTTGTACATAGACGGCAAAAAGCGGGACGCAAAGTCAGTTAAACGTACACAATATATCAGATAATCAGCGTCTTCGTTTGAGATCTACCATCTAAATTTATATACTGTAACGTGTTTGGAGTAGCTACTTCCATGTTAATGCAATAACAGTGGGCAGTTGCGTAGGAATTGTAGAATCAACAAACGCGTTTCGTTGCGTAACAACGGATTGTCGAAATTGCAGAAACCGAATTGTTGAAAAGGGTGCTTTGTATCCGGTCCGCAACCCGCCTACACGAGGGGACTGAATGCATTCGCCGGGTCAGCCTTGAGATAGTCGCCGTTGAAGAGAGTTAGAAGACCAGAGCTGGAAGTGTACACTTGGGAGATAGCCGCCGCAGAATGCAGTTGAAGTGATGCTAAGAGTACTTGAGTCTATAAGAATGAGCATTCAATAAACATTCGCTAAATCCGAGATCCACGTGAAGTTATTTGTCGCACCGTATAGGCAACACGCGACAATATGCATTTCCCATCTCTCTGTCTCTCTTGGTACATGAACCACGCCTTACATTTCACTTAATGCCAATAATACTGATGTCTGCTTCTAATTCGGGACAATCATGCCCAGTTTTCCAACAACGGAAGGAATTCACTTCCTTTGGAAGTATGAAGCTACTACTGGAGCAGACGTAATGAGTCCCATTAGAATCAGAGATGTCACTCACCGCATATGAGGATATCGTTCATGGTACTGGTTTCCAGCGGTTCAGTGAGGTACAACCCCATGAGAAATGCGTCGGATTTTCTTCAAACTACACGAGGTTACAACCCAGAAACCCATACTCTTCATGGTGTGAACATGTTTCGCTGTCGTGTTTACTATGTGTATAAAATATACGAAATTTACTTTTCCTGCTCATTGTCGTCACGTCTCGATCAGTACTGGTTTTGCTAGGAATTGGCTACAGTGATCTTCCTACCTCGTTCTTGATGCTGGGGTCTCGGGTTTGGCAGCTGGTGCTGCAGATGTTCCCGTCACCTCGGAGTACATCTACATTGAGTGAAAAATCCGGACGAAACAAAGCAGCGTACTTCTTTATTGCTATCATTTGGCTCATTTTTCGTACCCGAAGATGGAGGCAGCATGGTACTCCGAAACGCCGGTGGAATTCTGCTGGTTTACACCGTCTAAGATCCCATAGCCATAGTGACCGCCCAGAGAACCACAAATCAGAAACAAACGTTCATGTTCCACCGCCTGTTACAGTAAAGTCACGTGTCAGAATATCGGATATTGAGGACCGCTATACGTGTATCATAGTGAAGATATTTCAAACCAGAAGTCGCAGAGATACATGACGGGAATCAAAACTATTTATCTTTGTGCGTCTGTTAGGGAATAATAGATATAAAATACATGTAACCTTTTATTACATAGAGTGCATAATACTACTCAACACTATCTCTGGAGCTGGGATATCGTAGTAGGTACAGAGACTAGCTACGGGCTGGACGATCGAGGGATCGGAGTTCGAACCGCGGTAGGGTCAAGAATTTTCTCTTCTCCAAATCGTCCAGACCGGCACTGGGGTTCATCCAAGCTCATATCCAATGGGTATCGGGGGGACTCTTTCCCCGGGGGTAAAGCGGCAGGGCCGTGAAACTGACCACTCACCTCCAGCTAGTGCTGAGGTGAAGACAATATGGATCTATACATCCACTCCTCCATACGCCTTCATGCCTTGTGCTTAATTAATTAAGCATAGGAACAACTTTACTTTTTTACCAACACTAACATCACCTCTTGCCGGTCACGGTAGCCGAGCGGTCTAAGACATGTACTGTCTTCGTTCGCTCGGAAGCCGAGATCGTGGGTTCGAATCCCACTCAGGGCATGGATGCTTGTGTGCGTTTTTCTGTGTTTGTCTACAGGTAGAGGCTTTGCGACGAGCTGATCACTCGCCCAAGGAGTCCTACCGTACGTGTAAGATCTAGTAAACCGAAGTGAAACGGAGAGTTTCATGGAGGTAGGCCTAGGCCCAAATGAGGGCTGTAGCGCCAAAGGAAGAAAAACCTCACCTCTTAGTTACCAGACTGTGCCAAAGGAATACCTACCAGAATAATATTCATGCATTCTGCAACACCGTCAGTACCTCAGCCTGTATGGTAGAATGGTGGATGAAAAATGTTTTGAACGGATATGGAAGGAAGCGGTCGTGGTCTAATCGAGGCACTCTCCCGACGTTTGCCTGGAGAGTTAGATGAAACTCTGATCAAGATGAGGACAGCCTGGGTCCCGCCCTAGAATCTGCGCATTCAGTCCTAGTCATAGTGCACGCCACGTCAGCTCTCGGTTTGTGATCAGCTGAATAGCATTAGCTATGCATTTCCGCTATGTCAGCTTTTACGTAATGGAACGTTGCCATAGGAGCATTAATTATTTGGGTGTTTAATCCAAGAATACACATTATTCTTATCCCGTTGTGTACAAGGACGAGAGGATGATGATAATTTTGGCACAATTTCACATATTTTTACGTTAAATATTATTTATACATCTATACATCTCCATGGAGATCTCTAGCGCTATCTTCAGATAACTTCAGGGCGTTATTATAAATCTAAGCTTTATAAGGTCTAATGGTAGGAATGATTGATAAATAGAGAATTGGAAAGGATTTGGAAGGAAATGGTCGTGATCTACTTGTTCTGTTCTTGCCAGCTGATCTGCTGTTTCATTCCCTACAATAACTTCATGATCTGGCGCCCATATCAGTTGAACTCTGTTATATCTGGCCAGTTGTATGAAGGATTGTCACAGCGGGGGTTACGATGTGTTCTATTTTTTGGGATATAACGCCGTGTAGTCTGTTTGAGGTCAACCGACATTTCGGAGGAACATGAAGTCTCCATATTCATGTACAAGAATAAGCCAAGAAATAAAGTAACATGCAGCAGGCATCAAGTAGTATTTGGATATCTCCCCACGTTCTGTCCGATTATTAGAATATTGCCGTTTCCTTAACTTCAGTAAAATGGGTTCTAACTTGTAAGATTTGAAATTTAGGAAATAGCACTAATCTTATCTCCTCTTCGCAATCAATCCACAATTTTCCGAAGAAAACCACGCAAACCCTTAGTCATAACTGCCGGTATCACAGCCGAGATTTGAACCAAGTGCCTCCAGAATACGAATCTAGAGCCTTAAAGGTATAGGTAAAGTTACCATGTGCTTAATTACTTAGTATCACTCCTTGAAGACGTACGTGACAGTAGAATTACAGCTCCGCCATTCTTAACCTCGGCACTGGATACAAGTGAGTTAGCTTCACGCCCGTGTCGCTTTATCCCCTGTGCCAATTGGATAGGAGGCTGGGTGGACTCCAGAGGCAGTCTGGACGCTTTCATCATCATCATTAATCTGTCAAGACTTTGGAGAAAAGAAAATCTTACTCATGCCGGGAATCAATCCCAGGTCTAGTCTATAGAGTCTTACCGCTGTGCTGGTCTGTTTCGTAGTGTTCTCTTACTCGTGACCCAGCCAAGGATTATGAAGCTGTAGTTTCTCCCGATGCTATGACCCTTCCTGAAGAATAAATAACTCACTGTTGCAGGAGAGGATGCAATTGGCTATGAGCCAGGCTGTGACCACACAGAGTGATTGCCGGCTACCTGCATCGCCGTGCCTTGTCACAGTGGACCGCGCTCACATTAATAATACGATATAATTGAAGCAACTTTTCACGTCCCCTGGCAGCCGATCCATGTTGCAACTGTGAATAATGTTTCAGGGTGGCGATATTTTTTATGTCAGTTTCAACTGAATGTCCACTCACTGTTTTTTCTAGTATACATTTGTTTACGCCTCTAAACGCGGTAATGAACTCACTGCCCCCATAAAAGGCGAAACATGTCTTGAGTAGCTGAGCGACTATTATCTCCTCAAGAAGGACTCTGTTACGTATGGTCAGGCAATGTTTGCGGCACATAATAACAAATAAGTTCGTCATACAAAGGTAAGGTAAAGTAAAGGTAAATTGATCCCTGTGCTCAACGAATTTAAGCACTACGCAATGAAGGTGTATGGGGGAGTGGATATATAAATCCACATTTTTTCTGATCTCGGCACTAGTTGGAGGTGAGTGATCAGCTTCGGGTTCAGGCTGTTCTATCCCAGGGGAAAGAGCCCCGGTACCCATTGGATAGGAGACTGTATGTACCCCAGAGCTGGTTTGGACGATTTGGAAAAGAGAAAATTCTTGACCTCCACCGCGACTCGAACTCCGACCCCTCGGTCGTCCAGCCCGTAGCCAGTCACTATACCGACTGAGCTATCTCGGCTCCTACAAATATAAGGTGGCTTATAAATTAGCTGCTCAGGTTTATTAAAGTTAAAATACAGACATCACCCAAAATATATCGATATTTTTATTTATTTATGGTTCACTTAATGACGCTCTCCGTAGCTCAGACGGGTTAGCGTGGAGTGGCAAGATAAACAGATATTTTATCTGGCGTGGACTGAGGAAAGCTAAATAAACTCAGGAAAGTCAGCTACCGGGCACAATTTTGAGGCGATCACCTCTCTGAGTGCAAGTCTGAAACATTACCATTTGAGCCAAATTCCTCGGCCCATGGAGAAATATAATTCTGGTTAGTAGCTTAAGTAACTGTGCCACTTCCGTATGTTATTCAGTTCCAATTGAAATTATATAACGATTTATTCCGTGACCTTCCTGTAAATGTCAATATGGAGAGGACACCATTGTTTGGCACTTCGTAACCTCAAATCTTCAGCTATTACAGACGCCCATCACGATCGTAAGAATTTGTGAAGTTAAAATACAGTGCGTACAATCAAGTGCGCGCCGCGGCTGCAATTTGCCGTGAGTCATACCACCGCAGAACGGATGCAACTCCTCCCCGCGACTGCAGTGCCGTTCCCCGATAGCGTGAGTGTAGTGGTGTCGCTGAGTCTCCGTCCATCAGTTGCTCTACATGCACACATTTATAAGAATACAGTAAAAAGATAACTTACCGTGGTTTATAACAGGTGCTGAAAGTGACCTCCTTCTGCTTGCAAACATGCCGCGCATCTCACAAATAAATTACGCGACACTCTCTGCAGTTCGTCGACGGTAATTGAATGAATTACGCGTGTAATTTCATTTTGAAGACTATCAATGCTGCGGGGATTATTTTTGTAGACTTTTTGCTTCAGGTTGCCCCAAAGATAATAATCAGAAATACTGAGATCTGGGGATCTGGGAGGCCACAGTCCTCTACTGACAATTCTGTCTTCAAACACTTCCTGTATTGCGACCATGGATGCATTAGCCGTATGTGCTGTAGCGTTGTCCTGCTGAAAAT
>NW_019737091.1:307196-349464 GCF_002891405.2 Cryptotermes secundus | reverse complement strand
TTAACCTTACCTTTTCTTCAGTCAGCACAGTTCTCTTCGATTGCTTCTTCTTGTCACTCACTGAACCTGTGGCCCGCCACTTTTTCAGAAGCCTGTTTACACACGACTTTGTGGGAACTGGCGAGTCAGGATATTTCTGACGAAACCTACGTGCGAATTTTCTGTAAATGTTTTTCCTTGCAATAGTTTCGACAATAAACACACGCTGTTTAATAGTGAACTTCATTTCCACCGTCTGTCGACAGCTGTAAACATTCCACTCCACTTCCACAGCAAGACAAAGACTGACTGTTTAATGCAACCTCGGGTTCCGATTATGCAACCATCGGCGTAGGAGCACTGCAGTCGCGGGGAGGAGTTGCATCCGTTCTGCGGTGGTATGACTCACGGCAAATTGCAGCCGCGGCGCGCACTTGATTGTACGCACTGTATAACTTAACACAATTTAACATACGGTTTTGAAGTGAAAGTCACTTAAATTTAGACTATACCTTCACATTCTGTTTATTTAATATTAATTTTATTGGTAGAGCAAAGACGGCGTAGTCGGCATAGTGACTGCCTACGGGCTGGACGACCGAGCGGTCGGAGTTCGAATCGCGGTAGTGTTAAGAATCTTCTCTTCTCCGCATCATCCAAACCAGCCGTGGGGCCCACCCAGATTCCTGTCCAATGGGTACCTGGGGGTTTTTCTCCGGGGGTAAAGCGGCAGGTGCCTGAATCTGACAACTCACACCCATCCAGTGCCGAAGTCAAGAAAATATGGATCTATGCAACCACCCCCATATTTCTTCATAGGCCTAGAGCTTAATTAGTTAAGTAAAAGGATAACTTTATCTTTACCTTCATTTTAGCATTATCTTCTCATCTACATCTTGGTCTCTAAAATATGCCTTGAGATTTTCTAACTAGAATTTTGTGTACATTTCTTACCTGCCCGCTTAAGCTACCTGCCAAGTCAACCTCAGCGTCATTTGTATCATCAACCAGACGATTTTAATTGTAGAGCAGACAATGTGGAGCTCTAGTCATGCGTCGAAATATACTCCTCAGAAACTAACTGCCTACTGCATACACTAATCATTCTGAAACACGTGACATGACTTGCATAATAATCCAAAGGCGAGTGTTTTAACACTTCTTATAGGTCTTATATTATTGATTTGTCAGTCCAAATTTTTGTCTCGAAAATTTATGACAATGACATATTTTTTACATGTTACATCGCTCGTTTCGGTGAAAGGAACATCACGTCTCCCCGGTCAGTTTGGTTCAAGCGATTACGCTTATGACTTTTATTTGGAAGGTGCCCGTTTCTAATCTCAAGCGGAACACGGCCTATCCTGACAGATTTTCATGGTTCTTCTTTGTCCCTCCAAGTAGTTGTCGGAAAACTGCCTTAAATTGTGCAGGATTTGAGGTTCTCGCAACGGTTGTTATGAAGAGTTCTAGCTTCTGAGTTATACCGCTATGTAGCACGTTGAAAGTTAAGTGATGTTTAGGAGCATGTGGCCTACTTATTCAGGGTCAAAGAACAAGCCATACAGGAAACAAAAATGGAGCAGAGAGCAAGCAGCGCCAGTTTGAAATGACGACTCTAGATGACTACTGATTCATTCCATTTCCTGTTCATTATTCACAACATTCTGTGCTACAGACTCTGAATCAACGAACATCGTCGATAGATAATCTACTAACGAAAAATTTCAGAACCTGACTCTGCTTCTGTCTTCGGGTTAAACTATGATACTGATTATATTGTTTCTATTTTTTTTCCTTGGCACTACAGCCCCAGTGGGCCTAGGCCTACCTTCATGAACTTCTCCGTTCATTTCGGTTTTTATAGATCTTACACATTCGGTAGGACTTCTTGGGCGGGTGATCAGCTCGTCGCAAGGCCTCTACCTGTACACAAACACAGAAAAGCGCACACACACAAACTAAACATCCATGCCCTGAGTGAGATTCGAACCCACGATCCCGGTTTCCAAGCGCGCGAAGACTTAGACCGCTCGGCTACCGTGACCGGCCATTGTTTCTATTAGAGAGAGTTATTTTTTATTCCATGATAGATATTCATTATACGGATATCTCAAGATAGATAGATATCCGTCATAGAGATTAGTCCCATCTAACGGATCCAGAACAGTAGGTTACATATCTCTATCTGATGATGGAAGCAGAGCCCATTTCCGAAACGTTGAGTTTCTCCGACCAAAACCAGATAAATGAAACGTTCAAAATATTTTTCATTTCGTTCATTCATGTATGTAAATGATCTGTAGCCAGTCCTAAAGTCCTCCAGGATATGCCCCAGCATTAATTCATGGGATATCTTTTCTTGTTTGTGTGTGCCTCTGCAAATATTCCTGTTGCGTTGACAAACTGTTGTGCTGTTTACTTTCTGAACAGTAGAACAGGACATGACTAAACATGTTTTTGTATCTGGATGGGTGCGAAGGGGCGTGATTGCCTGGGTCATGACCTGTAACTGTACGTCATAACACTTGACCGCACTTGACGAACCATTCCTTCCGTGAGCACCCAATGTAACTGCTCTCATAACGAGAATATAATATTTCACAACATAAAGTAGACAGTTGTGATCGTTGTGATACATGAAAGTGACCACGTCCAAGAATCTGTTAGTTACCACGACATTTAAGGTTAGTCTTTTTTCCTCTCGCTCCCACTTTGGAGCATAGACCTGATTTCTCAATTTCATTCATCATTTTTACAGACGGTAGGACTCCTTGGACGGGTGATCAGCTCGTCGCAAGGACTCTACCTGAACACAGGGCAACACAAACGCACAATAAATGCACACACACATCAAACACCCATTCCTTGTGTGGGATTCGAACCCACAATCGCAGTGCAAACACTGCGATTGTGGGCGCAGGCAGNGCACACACACATCAAACACCCATTCCTTGTGTGGGATTCGAACCCAAAATCGCAGTGTTTTAGTGGGCGCAGGCACTTCATGCTTTGACCGCGTGGTCAGTGTGTTCGGACCTCATTCCTATCCAGCCCTCGATAATTTCCTTCCATATATTTCCTGTTCATTATTTACTCTCATCCAGTCATTCGTCCTAAGCAGTCTGATTGACTGAAATTATTTTCTGTTCGTTTTTGAAGTCTTTGTAGGTTAAGAAGGTTAAATGAACGAAGACTTCATTACTTAATTACCTGAGTAATGAAGTGTGAGATACGTGAATGGAAGTACTTAGGTTCACTGAAAGGTAATATCTCAAGAATTTCTTTCGAGGGAGCTAGAACAATAACGTGAATTCTCAGCCAGGACAGACGTTGTCCTTGAGGAATTCGAAATCGAAATTCTGTAAGTACGACACAGTTCTTCTAAACACTATGCAGTGGGAGTGCCATAATCATTCTCAATTACAAGTCATAAGCATTCAATAAATTCAAAAATCAATTCAAATCCTGTGTACAGTCGCTAACACATGGCAATATATTAATAAAGGTTAACGAACATAATATCCTTCATAAAGATATCTAATTTATTAGCCTGAGTGTTATTCCATCTTTAAAAGTTATCTGCTATATACTGTAATGTGCCGGTCACGGTAACCGAGAGATCTAAAGCATGTACTGTCTTCGCTCGCTCGGATGCCGGGATCATGGGTTCGAATCCCACACAAGGCATGGATGTTTGCTGTGTGTATATGTTTGTTGTTTTGTGTATAGGTAGCGGCCTTGCGATGGGCTGATAGCTCGTCCAAGGTGTCCTACCGTCTGCAAAATGATAATGAAACTGAAAGAAGAGTGCAGGGCCCACGGGGGCTGTACAGCCAGTATATATATATTTTATAATTCTGATAAAGAAATAATGTACGTATATCCTGGGCGAAAAATGAGCACGTGTACTTATTCGTGTAATTGTTACTTAAAAAAGGCAGCTATGGGTCTCGACAGACGCTCACGATGGAATAATGGTGAACTGTTTTTTATGTGATGCGAAGGATGTCTGTTTCTTTGAAACATGTCTACATTCCAGTGCAGCAGCTGTATGTAGACTTTTTCTGCTAAAAACGAAACTTGTTTTCCAATAAAAAAATTCGGACGTAACGTTTAATTTTCTGAGACTATATTTTTTGCCTTAAGAAGAAAACGAAATTTCCTAATTATCTTTCGCGTAAATATTGTAAGTCACTCTCTGAAGTTGGAAGCCACTGTGCAAGAAAAATAATTGAAAATTTAGAAAACTGAAGATGACCGTCCAGTGATATAATCCATAGATGTACATAAGGGCCTATGCCAAGCGAGAAGCGAGTTCGATAAATTCTGCTAGAGAGAACTCTCACAGATTTTGCACTTCAGCTCTTTACTTCCTTCTAGAATCCTATGAAGACTAACTTCAAGGAAAATTTACCGGAAATCCTAGGAAGGTCTAGGCGACGACTACCGTATTATGAGCACTTATACTCGTATAAGGTTGAGAGAGACGAAAATACAAGGGCAAAACAGGTTACTTGAGTTAGCAGTAAAATACGAAATCAAGACATGAGCACGCAGTAGGAATCCGGACACATTACAGCCTCATGATATTTAAAAATTTCTAGTTCTTCAACCACAGAAATGAACAAGTTGTCCCGACAATAACACTACTGGCTTGTATTTGGAAGGTGTCCGGTTCGCTTCTCATCCAGGATACCGAGTGTCCTGAGTGAATTTTCTCATGGTTATTCTCAGTCCCTCCAGGCGAATGCCAGGATATTGTCTCCAATTAGGCCAAAACCGCTTCCTTCCACATAATTACGAGTTCATCGTTAATTAATATCTTACTATTCGACCCTATACGGTGTCAGCCGTTGGAAGTGTCGTTAAATGAATCAGAAATAAAAGAATGAACCTCAGATTAAAAAGTGAACACGAGTAAAGAAACAGATACAAAACAAGCACAAAGTACAAAACTAGGAAACATATCTACTCATAATCTGGATAATAATAATAATTTAATTAACACAAATTAATGTTATCATTAAGAATTAGAAAGTAAAATATATTCGTTTACGAAGAATGCATTTAGTATTTTGTTGATTTGAAGACTGTGGATATTATAACATATGGCAGCAAGAAACAATTTAAATTTCAAATACATAAATATGTAATCATATTAATTAATCAATTTTATATTTATTTACGTGCTTACACAACAACCAAAGGCCGGGATCGTGGGTTCAAATCCCACTCAGTGCATGGATGTTTGTGTGCGTTTTTCTGTGTTTGTGTACAGGTAGAGGCCTTGCGACGAGCTGATCACCCGCCCAAAGAGTCCTACCCTATGCCTAAGATCTAGAAAAACCGAAGTGAATGGAGAATTTCATGGAGGTAGGCCTAGGCCCACAATTGATTCCGTTCCCAAGGTAATTCATTCATGGTCACTCGCATAGGAGAAATTACGATCAGTGTTTTCTTACCGATTTATTCGAAAGTTCGATTCGAGCTTAATCAACAGGAAGCAAAATTAAGATCAACAGGAAAATGCTCTATGTAGATTGCCTGTACCAAATTTATTCGAAATATATCTGATAATTTGGAGAATGAGACATGCAAACTGACACGACCGCCATATTAGAATTCTCTTTATGCAGGTTATGAGGAATTCTTTATTAGAGTCCGTTGCAACACAACAATACAATAGTCAGGGCCAAAATTAGCTTAGCTACATGTTTCGGCTATTAAAGCCATCATCAGGTGAAGCCGAAACATGTAGCTAAGCTAATTTTGGCCTTGACCATTGTATTGTTGTGTTGCGACGGACTCTAACAGAGAACTGTATATAATAACACAAGATGATGCACGAAATGAAAAGCAGATTATGAGGATTTCTTTCTTCTCGGATGTGATGTTGTGGGGGTTGGGTTGGTATATATCGTTGTTTCGGTGTAACGTTCTTCATCTGTCTTGAAGGAAGATAGATTTTATAAATTTATTGTAGAGAATGTGTGAAGATCACAGTGTTGCAGTATATGTTGTCTGTTGTTTACATACAGTTTATCACTGATATCCGATAATGAGCAGCATTTTTACCTAAATTTTAGACAGAATTTCGACATAAATGGAACTTCGAAACTACGTAACATTTTTCTTCAGATCTTATGACATATCTCAGCACCTGGAATATAACTTTCTATGCTTCACACAGTGCAATTAACGGGTGAATTAATACGCACCTAAAGGATCCTGTTCCGTAGTGCATAATTAAAGGACTAATTAAAATTTGCTTTTTTGTTCAAAACAGTGCAATTAACAATTTAATTACAATATAGCTAAACGAAACATAGAACCCGTTCATGTACAAATTTCTCCTATGAATTTTCTATTCAATGTTGTTTGAAACACCTGCACACATTTTCCTCATTGCTGTTAGATTCCACATTCGCGGATGAGAGATGTCAAGGTTTCGGCTGGAGTAATGAATTGATGTAAGTGTAGTAAAGTGTCCTCTAACACCTGAAAGTAAAACAAAGTCTGTACTGAATTTATCAGGGTGTAAAAATATCTCAAGATTGAAAAGTTTTCAGCCCCTCTGAATACGAAAAGTGGCTTTTGAAATGCCTTCTGTCTGTATGTATGTAATTAGGAATGGACGCTCCTCGTCAGTTCCTGAACAATAAGAAAATTGTATTTATATACAGGATTCAAAGACTTTATCCGCCATAATCAGATGTCTGGTGAATATTAACGTTCTAGACTCAAAAACAAGGGGCCTTCAGATTGGACTCCAAAATAAAATGTCAATTTATTGTAGACGGCTCTAACGACTTTCATTGAATTTCAGGAATCTGTGGAAACTTGTGCCCTAAATAACACCAGATTGGTGTCTTCTTCAGGAAAATAACATTAAGCGTTTTCGATGACAAACTTTTATATAACTGAGGCGTGTTCTAGTTTGTATAATCAAGAAACAAAAAATGAGGTACGGAACAACAGTCGATTTTGTTTACAAGATCCCAGTCATGGTTAGTCATATATGAGAAAGTATGTGTAATGTTTATGCACTGGTATTTTCTCTTTATATTGCCCGTTTCAAATAGAGGACTTGGGATGAACTGGGTCTCTGTCCAATGTGTCTCATCGGAAAGGATTCACAGTTTCGCAAGCTAATTCCAAAGTTGAACTGACGAATGTGTTCAACCCTTGAAGCAGTAAAAGAAGAAGAAGAAGAAGAGAAATCTTTAAGGACAGAATGCGAAGCGAAGCCAACACTGATATATCTGGAAGCAAAAAAATTTGAAACTTTGGCACTCACCTCACTATTTTGTTCAGAATTGTTGTAAAGTACGTTTAATATAAAAGTTAAATGCAAGCCTAAATTCTTCTTCAGCATCTTAAATTGAATTCTTGGATGATGATAAACTCTGGCTGAAGAAAATTATTATATTACTTCGCCCCCACTGTGACAAACCGGGTCAACAGAAGGAAATATAGCAGGATACAAGCGTACACTTCAAGCTGGCTTATTCATCGTGTCAATACCTCACGTATCTTTTTGTTCTTGTTCTGTTTTCGTATATTCCTCTTTCTTTCTTTCTTTCCACAGGCATTGTCTTGGCAAGGTCGCGAAATAGCAATGTACGGTTTCTTCATGGATTGGTGCCAAAGTAGCAGCGAGGAACCTAAAGAAGAGGGGCCCCTTCGCCCTTTCGAAGAATTGGAGAATCATGTTCACCGCCCTGGTTATGAGACTTCGCATTTAAGCCTTACTGTTAGTCAAAACAAAGCACTATGGTTACTTCCAGCCATATTGTATTCATTTATTCAGGTTATTAGAGGGGAGGAACGTTAACCGTTTGAAGAGCTTACCGTGACATTATTCACATTTCAACTGTTTTCCTATATTATTAAAAAAAAACTACAGAAAATCCTTTTGAAATATCAAACAGGAATATTTTAAAAATAAACTGTGCCAAAAAACTAACCTCAATACAAAGTAGATAGCTTTCAGTCCAGTATGNTATTCGATTGGGGTTTCCCACTGCACGCAATGTGATGTTCACTTTTCCATAAAATAGCTTCCCTATGTACAGTACATACGACACAGCACGCACGTAAACTACACAACTAACAATAAGAACATATAACCAAGAGAAATAATCGACATCTTCTATCATCCGGAAGAAAAAACAACATGACCCAATGTTGGTTCACGATTTTTAACATAATAACTAATTTTTTTTTTACAAAAGATTTTTAATACAATTTTAAATACATAGGGAAGCTATTTTATGGAAAAGTGAACATCACATTGCGTGCAGTGGGAAACCCCAATCGAATACCCAGCAAATACGCTTAAACAAAACACCATACGTAAATCTACACGTCAACGTGGCTGCATAGGGCAAACTGTGATATACTGAGCACTATTCATAACCTAAGTGCATAATGTTAAAACATCTTATGTGACAGTGTTTCCTGCTCGTAGTGGTGCGCCTCTGAAGATGATTCTTTTGAATCGAAACATGTAAGGCGAATAAAGACTGAAGTGTTGTAAACCTGTATGTCATACTGGACCGAAAGTTATCTACTTTGTAATTAATAGTGTGACGGACCAGAACGAGACAAATCAAATTAATCTCAATATCTCGAGTGGTTCTGAAAAGACAGCCACATTTATACTAAAATATTGAATTTATATCTAGCAGTTGTCACTACGGAGCATGAGACATTTCAACTTTAAACAGTACTGGGTTACTTCCAAACACTATTTCAGTATTCTCCTGAAAAACTTGTACACAATTACGGAAATTCTAACCCCAAATAGATGATTTTTCCAGCCGAGTTTCGAAATCTGTGCCCCTTGAATACAAGTTAATAGTGTCATCTCCTGAAATGGCCTCATAATTCCTCACGTAAAGAGAATCGGAGACAAACTTCCAAATGTCAGCGCTGAAAGAGCAGTGTGATATTCCAACGAAGCTTCGCTTTCCGGAGGACACGGGCAATTTAACGTGTTAATGGAAATGAAGATGACGTCCCAGAGCCAGTCAACAGTTCATCTCCATCCAACGAAGCATTTCATTTGACAGATATGACAGGAGAGAACAATTTTATCGGGTTAAGGAGGGGCAGTTATGTTATAATTAACTCAAAGTGGCACAGTCTTTCTTATGACGCTTACGGTCACTCGGTCGAGAAATTCCTCTCTTAATTAAAACTCGAAATTTCATTCTCGTGATCAAAAGATACCTCCATTGAACCCAAAACTAAAACAGATTAATTCAATCAACACCCTTCTACCCTAATTCTGTGAGATATATTCAAATATTACTTTTCAGTCAGTTACGAATTTCAAGTCGCCTCTTCTCTTTAGGTACCAAGGCTAACAAATTAATAAACTAATTAACTAACTCCATGAGAGTGAGTCCTGCTTGAGAAACCATTAGTTGGACAGTTACTCAAGAATTTCCAAAAATGTTATGGAACCTGAAAGCTCATTAGCATGTTCACAAGAGCCAGCATATCCTCCCTATCCTGAGCCAAATGAATCCAGTCCATACCAGCCCATCCTATTTATTTAAGATCCACCAGCTACTTCTACGTCTTCCCAGTGGTCTCTTTTCTTGCGGTTTTCCCACCAAAATCATATATTCATTCATATTCTTCCGCATATGTTCTACATGCCCTACCCAGCTTATCCTCCTTTACTTGTTTGTCCTAATTATGTTTGGCGAAGGGTACATATTATGAAGTTCCTCAATACTGTAGCGTGTAATCCCGTTACTAGGTAACGACAGCCAAACAAACAGGTTTCCAAGGCGACGAGTTCACGCACAACAATAGAAGAAATATTGATTCGGTGTTTTCTGCACGGTCCGCGCCAACGGGTTATATAACAAAGACACCAGTCAGTTGTAAGCCAGTCTGTGTAAAATATGAGGTAGGTGTGAGATGGCCGCCAGCCTGGGAGTTAGTCAGTTCAAGCAAGAGTTCAGAGTCGTGGAGTAATAGCCGACGGACAACGAAATGAGCGCAGAAACTGAAGAATCTCCTCTGTTAGAAGTCGTTACCAGGAAATGACTAGTGGAGACTGCAACAGACTGAGAACACTAGTCTGTGTGCGATAATGATTTGTGAAGTGTAGTAACGAGTTGTATAAGTGGTTAATATATACAATCACAGATTCAAACCCCGTCTATAGTCACACAGACTTACACGTGACAAGTTTTCTCCAACCTCCTAACATTTCATGTCTCTTCGGTCCAAGTATTTTCCCCTGCACCCTGCTCTCAAATACCTTCAGTCTGTGTACTTCCCTTAACGTCAGAGACAAATTTTCACATTCATGTTTTAAAACTGCAGGCAAAATTAGTTGTGTATATTTTTATTTATACCTTTTTAGACAGCGCGTGAGAGGACACAAGGTACTGAACTGAAATAAACTGAATTATAAGCACATTATCCGGAATTAATCTGTCCTTAATTTCTTCATGAAAGAATTTTAGATTTGTTGCTGTTGTTCCGAAATATCTTAAATTTGTCACAAATGTTATTCGTCATAAAAATATAATTTGGATCACTGCCCGTTGTCTGAGATATGTGTGCATTCAATGTACATGAAGTGAAGGAAGATGAGTGTAGTCCCTTATTCAAACTACTGGGTTTTATTATGCTGGTAGATTCCTTAAATTACTTTTTATTTGCGATTAATGATGGCAATTGACCTGTGATCCAGTGGATCAGGAATGGGACAAACATGGACCACGGATCAGATAGACTCCGGAAAGTTTTCTTTCCGGCGGCAGAGATATTGTGAATTGCCTATAACATTATTTTTATTTTTTTCAACATTTTTGTTTTTTAGTTTTTCAAACAACGCAGGAAGTATTTTTGAACAGGAAAATAAGAGTATATGTGAAGCGACTTTTGCAGCAGTAAATATTTATTCCTTGGTTTTCGTACAAAATTTTACTGAAATTCGAAATATCACTGAATTGTACTGACATCTGAGAGTGAATCTGCGAAACAATAGGCCTATGTAACATCATCATCCTTGCCAGACTATTACGTTGACCTCTTTCAGGCCTAACAGAACATTTCCGGATACTAGCCTGGCCCTTCAGCCTTAAAATTCGCCCATACCTGGATTAGAGCAGTGAAGGTACACCAGTTAAAATCATATGAACCTACTATCAACAACCTTCCTCCATCAAAACATTCCTTCGCCATGTTGTTGCTTTCTATTTCATTGGCGTCATATTGTACTGATGAAAGTGAAAGTTTTTCGAGAAACTATAAAGTTTAAAAGTGAAACAGCGTCAGTAATACACTATTTTATTTATTCAAGCGTCACTAAATTATACATTAAGTTTTCTATTCAACCATTTGTTTAGGAACAAGTAGACACAGACTTACAGTGTCATCTTCGTATCTCCGGACACTGGCTCTCCCGAGTAAGGTTTGTCACTGTGCAGGATTTGAAGTTCTCACAGCAGTGGTTGTGAAGTGTTCTATCTTCTGGTATATAATGCCGTGCACAGTGTTGAAAGTCAAGAGAAGTTTCGAAAGAGAATTTCGCCTGCACCTTCAGGGTGAAAACTCTTATTGATACCTGCTTCACGCTGGTCTCTAACATTGTTATTTCTTAGACCATTAGGATGGAGGCTACATGTTACTCAGAAAAGTCAATCGATTTCAATGGACTACACTGTGTTATATCCCAGAAGAGAGAACTCTTCACATTTATAATTGTTTTACTCAGTCCCTCCAGGCGATTGTTGCGATACCGTAAATTATCTATGACCACTTCCTTCCAGCTCATTTTTAGACGATCATTCATTATTCATCCAATGCTATTGTCATGTATTAGGGGTAGGCTTGACGAATAATTTTGGTTCCTAGATTAGGTGACTGGCTTTATTGGATATCTCTATTACAATTATCATTGAATACAACAGTTCACACACTGAACTCAATCTTGATAAAGAATCTCTTGCTGTATTTCTTCTGGTTTTCGAACTGGTCTCTAGTCTCTAGTGTTCTCTGTTGAATTCTCGATCTGTATTCTGCATCCCAGCCTGAGCTAGCCCCATACGGACCGAATATAGAACACCAAGTAGAACAGTTCGTTTTCCTGTTATTCGCTATTACCATAAACATGTGTTTTGTACTGAGTTGGTTTCTAGGGATCTACTTCCATAGACACGCTTGTTAATTCGTTGCTGCGGGGACAAGTGCTTACCCAGTCGCTGTCCAGCAACAGATGTTTCTGTTGTGCTTCTCTGATTGCGCAATTCCGACTTTCAGGCGTCATGTCACACTGAAAATTTTGAGCTATTTGCCATCGTTAAATGAAGCATAAATGAATCTCTCTATACACTAAAATCGTAACGTGGTTTTGATCAGATTTGAGCACTAGATGAATGTAGTACTAATTCTGGTTTTATGTGGATCTGCCAGCAAGAGTTTCTATTATCAATTCTCGTTATTATCATAAAAAATGCTAATTTTGAAGGGCTTGTTGAAGCACTTATTTAGAATGTTTTCAATATTAGTTTTTCTGATTGGACTGTGGGTAGGAGAAAACACTGATGAATAAATAAATTAATATATCATATTCATATGTTAATACCAGTATAACTGAACCGACATGAAATTAATGTTGTATACACCATCTGCATAGGCACAAGAATCAGTGGCGGAGCCTGCATCTGAGTAGCCCTGTCTAGGGGTATGAACTATACATAGCAACGCTAATTTGACGCGATGCGCTGTTGTTCGCTGGCTGGCACCCGGCAGATATAACTAGGTCTATTATTACACACAAATACACGTGTCGTGTTTGCTTAAAGAGTGTACAGCTGCTTCGATACTCCGAAACAGAAAGAAGAGAAATATACATTGGCCTAATATTGTCATAAAACTGCTGTGCTGAGAAATTTGGTTGAAATTGTAACCTGACTTAAAATCTAACCATGGTCTATTTGGAATCAGATGTCTTCGCAAGCTGTTTGAATTTACGGCCAATGCTCCGCGAAGCACGAATGGACCACCCAAGTAACCTAACATTTGATATATGTTCAGACTGTTAACTCTTGAAACATAACTGATGTTACTATTCAGTAAATGTGTTTACTTTAACATTTTCACTATCTATTACAATGGCAAGCAAAACATACGCAATAAGTAAAAAAAAATTCTGAAGATTACTCTCTTGGAAGTGACTCCTTGCTGCTTCGGATGTTTCTTTAGTATTGGATGTCTTCATCTTCAGAGAGAATACGGAAGCAGGAAATTAATCCGAAACATTACCGTATTTACGCCNCGGATATTTGTTTAGTGTAGGATGTCTTCATCTTCAGAGAGAATACGGAAGCAGGAAATTGATCCGAAACATCAGTTAGCATCCACCAGAAACCACGGTGTCACACCTCACAATATTACTGTGTTATATAACTGCTAATATTAACGCAATTACAAGACGAAATGCCATTTTCGGTGTCCAAGAATGCAGGTGAAACTTAAAATCCGATAAAATTCACTTGANAGTGTGATTTCGAATATTTCGAATATAAGCCGCACCTCAGTTTTCCTCTTGAATTTTTGGCAAAAAATGTGCGGCCTATACATGCGTAAACACGGTAGTTAGCACGCACCAGAAACCACGGTGTCACACCTCAGAAGATTACCGTGTTATATAACTGCTAATATTAACGCAATTACAAGACGAAATGCCATTTTCGGTGTCCAAGAATGCAGGTGAAACTTAAAATCCGATAAAATTCACTTGATGGTGTTTACTTGCTTGTACTATGCATCATTTTTACATGATTAGTAGATTAAAAATTATACGTTTACGTGTGCTGATTGGATGGATGGACGTGCCTCACGCTAGCGCCTCAGCGATTGCATGGATTTTATTATTTTCCGTGTTTAAAATTTTTGTGCAGCCTAAGACGGTGTTTGATGTATCTAAAAGAGGGTCCTTTCAAACGTGGCTCAAAATACAAAACGACGACTTTCTCGAAAACGGCTTTAACGATTTTATTTAAATGGCGGTAATTTATGACGACGATATTACTACTTAAAACAGGTTAGGTGACATCTTCAGGAAAATAAAGATACGTTCAGTAGGGACCCAGAAGCGTAACATTAAATGTTAGATAACATATAGGCCAAAATCGGAAATAAGACGATGTCCAAGCACAGAGAGGCACTTTCAATTACTGTCGTTATGTTTTACAATATCCATGGATTAGAACTTATGAGTTAGATTTATAAGGTTGTGAAACTTGGTCTCTCAAGTTAAGGGAAGAATACTGACGGAAGGTGAGAGATCAAGGTGTCGAAGAGAATATTTAGACATAACAAGGAATAAATAATTGGAGACTGAGGAAAACTACACAACAAGGATCTTCATAACTTGTGTTTCCCATAAAACATAATTAAACTGATGAAATAAAGGAGCACTAGGTGGGCAAGGCTTGCCGAATAAAAAGGAATACTTCAAGGAAAAGTTCACTAGGAAGACCTAGGCTTAGATGGGATGATATTATTAAAATGCATCTTAAGGAAATAAAATTGCATTATGTGCAGTAAACTGATCTAAGTCAGGATAGGGACCAGTGCCGGCGTCTTGTGATAACGGTAATGTACATTCGGTCTCCATAAAATTTTGCGTATTTCTTAAGTAACTGAGCTAGTTGCTGCCTCTCATAAAGGACTCTCCTTCATGAAGTTAATTATTTGGGCCTCGTGGGTTACAATACAGACGAGTTAGAAATATCTTCTCCCGAAATATGTCAGCATGACATGTTTCAAGATCAATAATTTCCATCTGTTAATTCTGTCCCTGCTTCCTCTCCGCCATTTCTCAAATGTCTGTGTTACTGAAGACAGGTAGATGCATCAGTAGAGTAACAACATATGGTGACTCCCAGTGGCATGTCATCCATACCAACTTTCCAGAATATCCGGTAAATATTGTGAATATTGCAGATATCAATAACTGAATCGGAATATCGACAAATCGATAGGTACACGGATGTACAAGTACAACGGCTCACTGATAGCTGTATCAGAATGTTAAGCTCTTCCCTCTCTCCCTTTCACAAAGTAAGAAAATGGAAATGAGACATTACATAAAAACTTCTTTGACAAGCGATAAAATTTACTCAGTAATGGAGCTGGAAGTTTGGCGCGAAGAGAGACGCACCGCGTCACATTCTAAAGAGACCTGGACAGAGTGAGCTATTTCACACCGCTGTCACTCTCTAGACTATATAGTCTCTCTTCAGATGGTAAGGCTATTGGTGAGTGTTGGACTGAAAAGGTACTGGAAATGAGCCGTCGTGGCCTGAGGTGCTTAACCGGTATTTGCTTGGAAGCACTGACGACAAACATGAGAGACGTCAGACAGTACAGCCGGTGTCTAAGCACAAATTCTAAACCAGCGCCTCTCGAATATGAGTATAGAGTCATACCGATACACAAACCCGTTGCTTAGAATTCCGATGAAAAGCCCAGACAACTTTACTTTGATGTGACGGATTTATTTTCTTCTTCTTGTGGAATCGTCCCCCTCCCCCACCCACCAAAAGAAAGATTTAAATGTTTTTTGTAGTTCGAATAATTTTAAGGTGGCACGCGGTAGCGTAGTTGGTTAAGGCATTATGCTACAAGCCGGAAGGACGCAAGTTGGATTCCCGATGCGACCATTACATTTTTCAATTGACCTAATCCTTCCACGAACACTATGATCCTGTGGTCGACTCAGCCTCTAAAAGAAATGAGTACCAGGAATATTTCTGGGGAGTAAATTTCGGCCAGCGAGTAAGGCTGACAACCTCACCACCAACTATGAGCCGATTGTCTAGAAAATTTTGGAACTTAAACCTCTCACAACCCTACGGGCATCCACGGCCTGTTACAGGGATAACTTTACTTTACCTTTAATACTTTTAAGGAAAGTTGTATACTTTGTAGAAACGTACTTCATTTTAACTAAAGAATCATTTGCTCTCGCTTTTATAAACACAGGCATGTCATTATGAAAATATTGGCCCAAACAGAATATCTGTTGCTCTCACAAGAGAGCGCTTGGGTTGGCTGAAGCGGTAACAGTTCCGACTTGTATTTGGGAAGTGCACTGTTCGAATCTTCACTGAGACACTTTCTATCCTGAATGAGGTTCCTGGTAATTTTCTTCAGTCCGGCCAGACAAATTACCGGAAGATGCTCAGTCTAAGACAGTCTCCTTTAATAGCTTTTACGCTTCATTATTCACAGAGTAAGAAGGTAAAGAGAAGGCAAAGCTGTCCTTGTGCTTAATTAATTAAGTATCACGCCATAAAGACGTATGGGGGAACAGAGGTAATTCTCCGCCACTCTTAATTTTGACAGTGGATGGGGGTGTTGTCAATTTCACGCCCTGTCACTTTACTCCAGGGGAAACGGCTCTCGGTACACATTGTTATGTGAGGCTGAATGGGAGCCGGTCTGGACGTTATGAAGAAAAAATTCCTTGTTCATCTCGAGAATCGAACCCCGGCCGTCCAGCCCGTAACCCGTCTCTATACCGACTGAGCTAACCCGGCTCCCTTATTGACCGCGTATCAACACTATACAGTCTCTGACATACTGAATCTGTCGTTAAATAATCGACAAACAATCGAACAGAGAAGAGGCAGAGGGCAACAATGCTTCACTCCTCCAGCAACCACTGCTCAATACAGAAGTTTGGTATCTGTCTCGTGGCATAATGTTAACTCGCCTCTGTGAACCAAAGACTGAATTTCGAGATTGCTGCAAAAGTCATTCTGTACGAAGTACTTTGAAAATGAAGAATTAGGTATAGTAAATGCTGTCATATTTGGCGGCCACCTTCGGGCCTCCTAATATACTCAACCTCATCACGAATAGGCTAAACAACAATATAATGTTTCACAAAGATTAACAAGATTGAAGGGTAAGAAAAGGGAATTTGGCTGCAAGAACGAAGCAAAGCAGTGTAGGAGCTACGATTAGATAAGTATATTTCGGATTTTTATACCATGTATTCTTGTAGATTGTTACCAAAACTTCGAAAGAGCCTGCTGCCTCAATTTTCAGAGCATGAAATCGAGTAAGCAGGTTCCTCCGAAACGTTAATAAACACCTACAAATCTACACGTTGTTTTAACTAGAAAGACAATAATCTGAAATATATTATGAAGTTTACCACATTCTTGATTCCCGGGAGCCGATCACGGTGGCATGATTTTTCTTCTATCGAACACTGGGATCGTGGATTCGAATCCCACTCAAGGCATGGATGTATGTTTATGCTTATACTGTGTTTGTGCTAGGTAGCGGCCTTGCGAACGGTCGATCCTCCGTCCAAGGAGTCCTACCGGCTGTCTTAGATTAAGAAACTGAAGTGAAACTAAGCGTTTCACGGATGCCCTATGCTCCAAGTGGGGAGCAACAGGAAAGCAGGAAGAAGAATTCTCAGGAGCCGTCAGCAGTACTTCCTGAAGCTGGGGGTCGGCCCGGACTTTCAAAAGCCCGACGGCAAGTCACGTTGATATTGTGTAGAGGGACAATGAAAGAAAAGAGAAGGAGTAATTCCTAAGGCGGGTTTACACTGGGACAACTTAAAGCAACCTATTTGCCCTCCTCGGGCGACTATCCTTGCCGTCCAATTTATCAAGCAGCATGCAGCCAGGAGCAACCGTTGCCGCATGCGACCGACCCCAATTTACACCGAGAGCGACTGGTTGCTTCAATTTTTACGTCAGCTTGTGTAGAGCTGTCACTGTAGACAGTTGCTGCTACGGCTTATCTCATTTTGAGCAGGAGAAGAAAACGTCAGAGAAGAGTGTGGTGCAGGAACAGGTCGCTCTGAGATTTTTAACCTTTTCTTTCGCTTCCTTCACCGAACATTCAAACTTCGTGGCTAATTCTTCCCATTGCTTCGCCTTCTTCCGATTGTCAATTACCGAGAGGGGTCAAACAGAGTTTCAATATGGCTTCAGTCTGTTAACTGTCGGAGTCACTAAATCAGATGCTTTTCTTTACATTTGACCTCAGCAACTAGACTCGATCTCTCTTCCGCTGTAAAATTTTACAGAATTTCTTTATGAATGAATCATCATTTTAAAAATTTTTGCGTCACAGAAACTGTTAACTTATATAATGGTAAAAAGGTAAGATTTTCCCCTTCCTTAATGAAACGCCACGCCCTAAGGAGGCATGAGGAGTGAAGTTAGGCTCCACGCATTCTCAACTTCGGCACCAGATGCAGATAAATGTTTAGTTTCTTGCCTCTGTTGCTTTACCCCGGGGAAAGAGTCACTGATACCTACTGAACAGACGGCTACTTTTATATTTTATAATGGTCTGTATTAAATTATTTCTGTTTGAATCATTTCTATATGTGGCATATATTTCGCAACGTAAAATACTATTCAGCTATTTGTTTTTGGGGCAACCCGGCACCAGTCTACGAATACACTCGGTTATGCATCCGATGCTTTGACCAGTGACGAGGGGACATTTTCAGAACTCGGCTTAACAGCCATAACTACCGGGTGTCCTGAAATAATTCTTTGAAACAAATCACATTTAAATATTTGCCATGAGCTCTCAAACCAAATTATGATGCATGAAATTTGACGTAATACTTAGTTGGACGGTAAACTCTTTATGAATTACTATGTGTGACGTAAAATTAAAATACAATAACTAAATTTCTTGTACTTTGTTATATTCAGATTAATAAAATGCATGCTGAACTGATTTAGCTGACACATGAAACCCCAGTAAGAACAGCCCATTTATCAAATAAAGTAAAATAAAGTCGCCCGTAAATAAGGAAGATCAGATTTATCCCTTGCGGTGACAGCCATGATTAATGACCACAGCAATTCCTGCTTAGTCATTACAAGTCTGTTTGACTATGTCGCTTCATAATAACCTGGCACTGTTACTTCTCAGAGATTGTACTTTTTAGTGTGAAAATACACAGTGATTTACTGTGTCCATTATTATGCTCTGAATAAATAAAGTACTACATGAATCAGATCCTCACGAAGCTTAAATAATAGTAAAATAAAATAAATATTGTCACGTGTCGGGGGTACAAGTGACAAAAATAACGGTTCTACTTCGGATGATTGGATTTATTGGCACTTCGGTTACAATCACTCTATTAATTACAGTTTTTTTAAATTCGCTTAGTGGTGGGTGGAGTCCAACTTGGTCCACTCGGCTCGGCGCCCACTGATTGGTTTATTCTACCTGCCCCTGGTGATTATGATGATGGAGAATTTGGTGGAATGAAGATTGGCAGGGGAAACCGAAGCACTCGGAGAAAACCCGTCCCAACGCCACTTTGTCCACCACAAATCCCACTTGACCAGGCCCAGGATCGAACCCGGGCCGCCACGGTGGGGAGCCAGCGACTAACCGCTTGAGCTATGGAGCGGCCTAGTTATAGTTAATACAACGCTATCGCTGATTTACACAATTACAGTCCACAATTGCACACTCACTAGGATTCTCAGTTTCTACTTGTCGTCTCCTAGCAACGGATCTTCAACACAGAACCCATCACTTCAAAACACAATGACGTCTATTTGCTATTTCGTGTTCAATCAGTCTGTACACCTCTGTCCTAATCTGTACTCAATTACTCTTCAAATTCATTAAGGTCACGCTCCATTCTCGTCCATGTCCTTTCAACTGCTGAACCTTCCTGGACTCTTTCTAACTGCAAGCGGACTCGTGTAATATAGTCGCGGCATGGACAACGCAGAAAACACAGTTATATTATTGCATAACACAGACCACACAGAAAATAAGTTACGTGATATCTAAATTTTCACACCAAGCATGCTGAATCGTCTGGATATTTGTCGTGCCACCAAGGGAGCCTACGTTGAAATTTATTGAGAAAGTTGTATGCTCAGAAAATACTTTGATAATTTCCCTTTATAGTGGTGTAACTCATAAATATGTATAACAAAATCTTTCTGGGATATAATTTTTATATTTTGGATATATCTTTCACCCGGACATTCTGTATTCCAGTGTTGTGCGCGTCTGACAATATTCTCAATATCAACATTGTATAGAGCCAGATCTCAAAATGAGCGATGAAAACTGGGTTCGAACGGAGCCGGTAGAAAGCAGTCATGGCCAAAGCGAGGTACTATTCCAGTATTTGCATGGATGGACTGAGGAAAAGCCCGTAGAACCTTAGTGAGAATTTTTGTTAATATTATCCTCCAATTTACGCCAAAGTTTTCAGAGAGGTCTCTTCCCTTCAGGTTTCCAGACCAAAATTTTATATGCATTTGTTTTTCCTATAAATGTTGCACCTCACTGTCTTTGATTTATTCACTGCAATAATAGTCTCCTATGGTAACGAGTATAAATTATTGATCTCTTAGTAAGCGGTTTTCTCAGGCCTCCTTTCACGTTCTCCCGCCTAAACCAAAATAGTCTTCTCGGCTCTCTACTCTCAGACATTACTAATGAGAAAGATCAGATTCCACACTCTTACAAAGCAACAGCTAAGAATGCTTAAAGAATACTTCAGAATAGAACATGGCCTTATTCATCCTAACCTACAACTTATAGAACATAAGATTTTTCCCATCTTACTGGCCGTATGTGTAGCATCCGCACTTAAATCGACGTCGTTATATAATCAGAGAATTAGTCATTTACAATTTTCATGCTGTTCATCTGCTCTTCTTAGTGGATACTACGTATCTCTACATGAAAGTATCTTTAGATAATGTGTAACTTACATGCAATAAAAGTATCTGACGTGAAGAACGTCGTCTTCTGGGATGTGGCGCCGTGTATATCTTGTGTGAACAGATGTTTTGGAGGAGATACGTTCCTCCGAAACGTCGATTCACCTAAAATATACATGACTCCACATCCCAGAAGACGGCATTCTTCATAGTCACCGCCGTGGAAACCTCAAATCTTACGTATCAGATGTGTTCAGATTGTGGTTTTCTGGGTTGTAANGGGAGTGGGGAGGGAGAGAAGGAGATGAAGTCTGGTCAGAGGCAAAAGAAACAACGAACAGAAAAAGACCTCGAAGCTAGATACAGCACTTTCCTTTGAGGCTTTGATATTCACCAATAATAGTATACAGTGTCACAACCCAGGAGACCACAGTAGGAATATTACATCTGCCATGAATTACAGATTAAGTCTGTATAAAAACACCCTTTGTTAAGTCACTGTCGTTGATTACTATACCAAACTCCGGGTTAGCGCAGTCGGTATACCGACGGGCTACGGGCTGAATGACTGAGGGGTCTGAGTTCGAGGCCAGATAAGGCCAAAAATCTTCACTTCTCCATGTCCACACCGGCTCTGGGCCCCACCCTACCGGGTGTCTTTCCCCGGTTGTAAATTGGACGGGACGCGAAGCTGACCCATCGCCTTCAACTAGTGCTGAGGTTAAGAAAACACGGGCCTATACATCGACTCCCCTATACGTCTTCATGGTGTAGTGTTTAATTAATTAAGGACAGAGACAGATTTACCACACCTTACCGACTGAGACAGTTGCTTTGAGTCAGTCTGTTGAACCGAGACAGGAAAGGCCAGGTGATTAGAGCCTCCGGCACTGCAAGAATGTGTCTGTGGGGTTGCAGATGAAGGATATAATAAATGAAAACTTTGGTTTCTGAGACAGCACAGGCAAAGAAATTGTAACATCTTTTATGTTTAATTACACGCAACATTTTCTGGGAACGCACTCCATGTCACAGCGACAGAGTCCCTTTGCCTCTCTTGTAGTACCGGGGAACATAAGGCTTCAATATGTCTTCATGCTTTTTACATATCCTGTATTTCTGCTTCCTTGTTTTTTTGGAAGCGGCTTCGGGGAAGAAAGGAACATTTTCTTATGTAACGTGCCGAGTCTGACGTAATTAATCTAGCAGAGACAGAGTCAAAGGAAAAACTACAGAGTCTACACAAAGAGTGGGAACATACTACCAGCTGTCCGAACGTGCACAGAAGTTTTGTAGGCTTACAAGTTAATGCGTTACTTAATGATGCTCTTTCATATACATGGGTAAAGACAACCTCCAAGGATATCAGAAGGCTGCTACCTGAGGTAAAGTGTAGTGCAATATGAATAGCTGGTTCCGTCAGCAAGATTTGAAACGGAAATCCGGAATAAAATGAGCGACCTTCCCCTAAACGAATCTGACACTTGAAATTGGAGGATATGATAAACGTCATGAAGACGTATAGGGGAATGGAGGTATAGACCCACGCATTTTTAACTTCGGCACTGGGTGAAGGTAAATAGTCAGCTACATGACCGTAAGACTTTACTTCTGGGGAGACAAGACCCACTGCCCTTTGGATAGGAAGCCGGATGGAAATGATATTGCAATAAAAATGCTCTCTTCATTTTCCTCTCCTGATGGGCTGATGTTTAAGAGAGAATGAACATGTTTCTCACCAAACATTAACAATTAAAATACTAAGCATGATTATGCAGCGGTAAAGCTAATTAATTGCCGGTCACGGTAACCGAGCGGTCTAAGGCATGCACTGTCCATTCTCGCTCGGAAGCCGGGATCATGGGTTCGAATCCCACTCAGGGCATGGATGTTTAGTTTGTGTGTGTGCGTTTTCTGTGTTTGTGTACAGGTAGAGGCCTTGCGACGAGCTGATCACACGTCCAAGGAGTCCTACCGAATGTGTAAGATCCAGAAAAACCGAAGTGAACGGAGAAGTTCATGGAGGTAGGCCTAGGCCCACTGGGGCTGTAGTGCCAAGGGGAAAAAAAGCTAATTAATTGGCCGGTTACGGTAGCCGAGCGGTCTAAGGCATGCACTGTCTTCGTCCGCTTGGAAACCGGGAACGTGAGTTCGAATCCCACTCAGGGCATGGATGTTTAGTTTGTGTGTGTGCGTTTTCTGTGTTTGTGTACAGGTAGAGGCCTTGCGACGAGCTGATCACACGTCCAAGGAGTCCTACCGAATGTGTAAGATCCAGAAAAACCGAAGTGAACGGAGAAGTTCATGGGGGTAGGCCTAGGCCCACTGGGGCTGTAGTGCTAAGGTAAAAAAGTTAACTAATTAACTACATGGAGCTGACCCCTTCTTGAGCAGCCGTCAGTTATGCAGATACTCAAGAATTTCCCGATATTTTACGGAACCCTAAGGTTCATCACCTTATTCACAACAGCCCTCTACTGGTCCCTATCCCCAGTCAGAACAATCTAGTTCATACCACCCCATCCTATCTCTCTAAAAACCATTTCACTGTTATCCACCTACCTGCGTTTGGTTTTCCTAGTGGCCTCTTTCCTTCTGACTTTCCCACCAATACCCTACATGCATACCTCTTTTCCCCATTCGTGCTGCATGCCCTGTTAATATCATCCTCCGTAACTTGAACATTCTAATTATATTTGGAGAAGAGTACAAGTTATAAAATTCCTCATTGTGCAGTTTTCTCCAATCGCCTGTTACTTCATCTTTCTTCTGTCCAAATATTCTCCTCAACACCCTGTTCTGAAACACCCTCATTCTATGTTCCTCCCTCAATATCAGAGACCAAGTTTCACACCAATACAGAACCACAGGCACAATTATAATATTACATATTCTAATTTTTATGTTTTTTGACAGCAGACGAGAAGACTAAAGATTCTGGACTGAATGGTAGCAAGCAGTACCCGAGTTCGATCTCCTCTTAATTTCCTCCTGAATCAGGTTTTGAACTGTTACTGTCGCTCCAGAATATCTGAACTGTGCCACATTTTCAAAACATCTGTTTCCTATCTTTATGTCGTGATTTTGCACTGCATTTTGGTGGCGAGACAGTAACATATACTCAGTTTTCTCTGTGTTTACTTCTAGACGAACCTCTTTACTTGCGTCAATTAAAGTTTGTTTGTTTTTCTTTATGGTATCTACATGATCACCCAGTAGATTCACATCATCGGCACAGACCAACAGCTGATGTGTCCCATTTAATTTCATTCCCACCTGGTTTCCCTGGACCTTCCTAATGGCTTATTCTAAAGCAAAGTTGAAAAGGAGTGGCGATAAAGCATCTCCTTGTTTTAGACCATTCTGGATAGGAAAATTATCAGACAAATGTTTACCTATATGGACTTCACTATACGCCTCATTTAAACACATTTTAATTTCCCAAGCTAGTTTCTTGGGTACCCCAAACTCTATCCTAATATTGCACAATACTTCCCTCCTAGCTGAATCATAGGCTTTCTTGAAGTCTATGAATAGCTGATGTACGCCCACTTTTTTGCCAATATCTGACGAATGCAAAAGTTGTGATCAGTAGTTAATCTGTTACAACGAAGTCCACACTGATAATCCCAAATAATTTCATCTATGTATGAACTCAATTTTTAGGGAAGGATATTGGAAAAAAAAATATATGAAATTGATAACGGTGATATCCTAAGATATTTACTACAAAACACTAGATTTATATTCGGAAGGTTGTCAGTTCGCTTCCCAGCCTGAACTCTGGCTATTCTATGAAGAAAGCAGTCTTCTGGGATTTGGCACCGTTGTTAACCGACGTTTCGGAGGAACGTATCGCCCCCATCATCAGGGTTGGTGCCAAATCCCAGAAGACTGCTTTCTTCATAGTCACCGCCGTGAAAGCCTCAAATCTTACATACCTGGCTATTCTAGTTGAAGTTTCTCATGGTATTTTCCATTATGCCCAGACGAATTTCGGGACAGAACACAATGAGACACTCACCTCTTCAATCATTCTACAGTTTCAGACTACAGAGTCTCTCAAAGCGTTGTAAAATACCCCATTCCAAGAAAACGTTAGGAATTATGAAATGAGCAACACACGCAACATTAGCTACAACAGCAAGAACAAAAAGTAATTGTAATATTAGTGCAGGCGAAATAATTTCTTCTATATAATATCATAATATCTAACAATTACACTCGTAGATGAAGCGAAGTACTGCAGAGAAAATAGGAGGGGGGCAGAGGGGTCCAGAAATTTCACCGCGTAATACCGTGACATGTGAAGCTGATATCATAATGGCGACTACTAAGAATTTTTGTTGAAAAAAATATTACAGTAATTTTATAGTATTATATTTAAGCTTTCCAGGTTAAGTTCAAAACGAAACTTACCAATTTATTGGATAATATGAAGAACATAAGCAATAAGCAACAGTCTTATTACAATACTTACATTAGCTTGATAACGACTTCTACGGTAGAACCGTGTAGCAAAATTTTAGAATATAATGTATATAATTCAAAATAATTGTATAAACCCTTGCGTCAAACGGTAAATACATATGGATTTATTACAGAATAAATTCGTCCTACTCCATGACTTCTGTCCTCCTAAAGGAGCTAAACAGCGACCTCTAAAGATTAATTCCTCGTCTTTCGTTGAAACCAAATTTTCATAAATTGGTCACAAAGGCCCGCTACTGGTCTTGGTCGTGAGCTATATGACTCAAATTCACCTTGTACCTTTAACACTTGAATGCCGATGGTAACTATGTACAATTAGTATAAGCGTAGTCTTTAAAATCTTATCATAATCGTGTTATAAATGATGATCTATATAATAATGATTACGGAATTGATATTGACCCTTTAAAAGTTGCATTTCTTCTAAATTGTATATACAAATTCAGTTCATACCTCACAGGAAACACATTACGTCCCAGCTACGAAGATCGACCGGTTAATGCTGTTTGGGAAAACAAACGCTGCCTCTTCTAAGAGCCATATGAAACACACAAATGCACTCTGTAGAGAGAATGTCGAGTTTTAGTGTACTACGTATATTTAGTGTCTATGGCAAATTTTATTGTTGTGTTCCATCTCAGAGATTATCCTCCAATCGCCTTGTCCTTCGTCCAGTGTTTCTTCCTCCGTTTCGCTGGTAATTCTTAGCTTCCTGGCTTAATCTTGAAAGTCAGTTCGTAAGGCATGATTACGACCCTTGTTTCTGTAGTCCTGAATTCTCTCTTCCAAAATATATATTTGGAATGCATTGCGTTGTGTCGTATTGCTTACATGGTCTGTAAGTGTACAACCAGACTCGCTTTAAGAAAACAATTTTTCTGCTCAGAGATATTGGGGTTTCGGACTTTATCCATTGTCCTGGTTTAGCTCTTTCTAAGGGACCCAACAGAATAGGTGTTTTCCCTCACCTGAGGACGGAAACAGATCCGGTTTCCGAAACGTCGTGTTTTTCTTAGTTATCTTAAAACCAGGACAATGGATAAAGTCCGAAACCCCAATATCTCTGTGTGTTATACACCATCGTCAGAATTCTATAGTAATTTTTCTGTTGTATAAATATTTTACTTTTCAGATCTGTTCAGAGCCCAAATTTCGCTTCCATACTCAAAGACAGCCACTGCTATTAAATTCATCCTTTAGACGAATGTCGAAGTTCGAGGACTGCTCCTTTTCAGTTGTCCGAAACCGCATTTAGAATTTATATTAAAGCTATATTAAGCTTTCCCTCTTAAATATAAATATTTTCAGCGAGTTTTCTTTTTCGTGTTCAATCGGCTTGAAGTCTGTTACTCTGCTCTGTAAGAACTACAGCTGCACCCTCATTTCACTTACACTTGCAGCACAAAGTTCGTCTAATTAGTTTAGTAAATTTAGCATTCCCTTTGTTTTATTTTGATAGATTTATGACTGAAAGGATAAGCGTATCTTCCAATACTAAAATAAAGCTGTTAATATTCCATCACATCTTAGTTTTCTATGGTACAAACTTATGTTTGGTTTGAAGAGGACTATTTTCTGGGATATAACACCGTGTAGTCCGTTGAATGTCAACAGACTTTTCGGAGGTGATACATTCTTCCGAAACGTCGATTGACTTTCAATATGCTACACAGGTTATATCCCAGAAGGCAGTCCTCTTCATACTCACCGCTGTGAGGACCTCCATATACTTACTTTTGATTTATTTAAAGACTTAGTCAGTAGCCAAAGTTGCACAGCATCGATGCAAGTGTTGATTAGTGAAACTGAATTGGAAATAACTTGAAAGTAAACTGTCGTAGCTTAATTTGATAGATGCCTGCTGTCCCGGCATTTGTCTAGAGAGGCTGAAGAAAACTATGACAAACCCCAGCAAGGATTTTCGGTCTCCCAGCCAAGATTCGATTTCGTCACCTACTGAACAGAAAGGAGAGCATAGGCAACATTCATATCTTGATTTTTGTAATAACACCATTTAGCCTGGCGGTTCTTAGAAAAGTTTCGAAAGCCCCCCCCCCCAACACACACCACTTTTTGAAGAAATGTTTCGTCTGGTAGGCTGCCAGCTACGATCAAAGGGGAAGTGCTGCCACAAATTTTTTTTAAGAGGACTGCAGCATGTTACTACGAAATATTGGTGCCTTATTAACAGAATGTACGGTGTCGCTGCCCAGAATGACGTAACGTGAACTGTACACCACTTATTTTGTTTATTTTCTTGGGGCAAGAAGGGGTAGGTTTAGCAGCCGCCGTATTGTATTCTCGTTTGGTGAGCAAGGTTTCTGCTTTACCATTTCCAGCAATTATCCTAAATCATGTATGAAATACAGTTAATTCTACCGTTTGCATAGTGGTCCGTTACTTTCTCTCGTGTGTGTTACTAATGGACTTTTGTACGGATTCTTTGTTTTGGAATTAGTAGGCGTCAAAGTATTTGGCAGCGCTGGCTACACTACGTTTCACCTTCAGACCAAATCGTGGCTTCAGACCAAATCTCATTTGGAATCTGAGCACTCAAACGAGTCACTGATACGCGCAGAAGGAAGTATGTACGTTCATTCGGATATCAGTAAGCTATTGATGTGCAAAACAGTGTCCATACTTCAGTCATTAGAGGCAGCTCAGCTCAGTTGGTGTAGAGAATAAACTAGAGGCTGGAAGACCGAGGTTTGATACCTGGAAGAGGCAAAGGCTTCTCTCCTCCATAACTTCAGGACCGGTTGTGGGGCCCAGTCCGGCTCCTATAAAATTGGTTCCGGGGGTTAAGGCGGCATGTGTGTGAAGTTGGCCATTCACCTCCATTTACTACGAAGGTTAAAAATGCTGGATCTATACCTCTGTTCTCCCATATGACATCATAGCATAATGCTTAATTACATAATTAGGTACAGAGAAAACATACATTTTTACCTTTATGACTAAGATCTTGGATGGACGACCGAGGAATTCGAGTTTGATTCCCGGCAGCAGTAATTATAAAGGTTACGTTATCCTGTGTTTGTTTAATCAAGATTTATGCACTATAACATGAAGGCGTATGGGAAGTGGAGATATGGCTCCATTATTATTGATGAAGGTGAGTTATCCGTTTCTTACGCCAGTGGTCATCTGCTAGGAGGCAGTTTGGGCCTCAGAGCTAGTCTGGACGGTGTGGGGCAGAGAAAGATCTCTAGACCTTGGCCGGGAATCGAACACCGGCTGTCCAGTCTATACGTCTTTTCTATAACCGCTGAGCTATCCCGGCAGGAGTAACAGATGTTTGTCCTCTCCACTGCGGGCAGATCAACTCTTGGGCCCTTCTAGCCTTCTCTGTAGGGTGTACAGGGGTGAAATGGTAGGAGTATAAAGCTGGCCAATCACTTGCAAGATATTAGCGGGTTAAGAATATGTGAGAGCGGGCAAGCTGACACGAAGGCAGTTCCCTACAGCTGCATTTGGTAGGTGATCCACTCCAATCGCATCCGAGACACCGGCTATCCTCGGGTGTTAAGCGGATATCCTCAACCATTCGAGGAAAATTCGGATATAATACCTATACTGGGATACGGCAGCTGTTTTCGAATCATTTCCAATTCGTTGTTCTTCAGTCATCCTACGATAATCTAGCTACTGAAAGCTTCGCAAAATAAACCCCTTCCCTCAAAATAAAGAGAAGTGGAACAGCGCAGTCAGTAAAGGGGCTACGCTACCGGCCGGATAGTCGAAGGTTCGAGGTTCGATTCCCTGCAGAGCAAGAGACGTTTCTTCTTCACTGGTCTCAGATCGGTTCTGGGACTCACTCAGCCTCCTATCCCGTATGTATAAAGGGCTACTTCCCTGGGGTTCTAGTGACCGGGGCGTGAAACTGAGTACTAACCTCCATTTAATGCGAGGTTAAAAATACACGACACCATGACGTTTGGTGTTGCTTTAGACTTTTGTTCTTGAGGTCCTGGTTTAAAATCCCAGCAGACACATTCTGTCCTGTCATGCTCTTGTGGTTTTATTCAATTCCTCCAGGGAAATCCATTTGATAGTATTGCATCATGTAGATCCGTTGCTAAGTAATTACGGCGAAATAATAAACTATATAACAACCGCTGCTAAGTAACGGCTCCACAAACAAACACATTTCCATGGCAACAAGAGAATACAGCAATAATGGTATAGTTGCTTTCTGTATGGTCTGTGCCGAGATGTTATAAACAGGATCTGTTACTTTTCAACATGACTTTGAACTTTGTTGGCCTTTATAACATGAGTAACATGAGTTAGGATATGATCTGCTATACCAAGTTTTGTATAAATTGTACATATATATTAGAGTTACATATAAAACTGTAAATAGTAGGTGTTCACAGGGACCGGACTCTTGACAACTATGTATAATACCGACATGTACAGCTGTAAATATAAGTGACGCATACTACTGAGTTTGACCACGGTAATTATGACTGTGCTGGCTATGTTCACTATCAATTGTAAACGGTAGACCCGGCCTCACGTTTGAGACGGCGCCCCATATGAAAAGAAATAGGCAACTGTATGACAGTAATAAAAATCTCCTCATCTGGCCCCAGATGCGACTTGACACCAAGATAGACTGGCCGGCTGACCGTCGGTCGTAATATAACTTTGACTTTTACTCGTTGCAGTTAGTTATAAGACTGCTGGGGTTCGATTGTGGTGAGCTGTTGCTGTTGGAAGCTGGTAGCTGAAGCTGGAGACCGTACGAGAACCCAGAGGAAGGGGAACGTTCGCCGTTGAAAGCCGCTAGCAAGCAACGGCAGTGAAGGTGTGACTGTCGACAGTACTGTGTGTCTAATAGTGAACTCTAAAGTGTAGCCACGCGCTGTATCACAGAGTCCAATGTATCCGCTCAGCAATCCAAAACCAGTCTATAGTCACTCTCTATCACGTGACAGTATGTTCATTAGACCACAGCCGATTCCTTCCAAATTATTTTTAATTATTATTCAGCAACCATTCTACCTTCCGGAACTACAAATATGTAATATACAAGAAAAATAACACAAGAATGCATGGAGTTGCGTGTTCATCCCTTATTACGTCTTCATGAATGAGGAGCTTCATAACTTGTACTCTTCTCCAAGTATAATTAGAATGATCAAGTGAAGGGGAATGAGGTGGGCAGGGCATATAGCACGAATGGGAGAGAAGATGAATGCATATAGGATATTGGTGGGAAAGCCAGAAGGAAAGAGAACAATGGGAAGACCAAGGCGTAGGTGGGTGAACATTATTAAAATAGATATTACAGAGATAGGAAGTGATGGTGTGGATTTAATTGATCTGGCTCAGGATAGGAATCAGTGGACGGTTCTTGTGAACACGGTAATGAACCTTGGGGTTCCATAAAATGCTGGTAAATTCTTGAGTAGCTGCAGAATAGACGGCTCATCAAGAAGGGCTCAGCTCCATGAGTGAGTAAGTAAGTAAGTATTATGTCTTCGTGTTTTTTTTTANCTCAGCTCCATGAGTGAGTAAGTAAGTAAGTAAGTAAGTAAGTATTATGTCTTCGTGTTTTTTTTTTAATAAATCCAAGAAATAACTTTGCTTTTACCTTTACTAAGATTTAGAAATCATATAATTCATAACAGAGTTTTTGACGAGGGGCGAAAGTGATTATAACACAATTGGAAATAATCACATCACGTAAGGAAAGCAGTTCTCTCGTTTTAAAACATTCAAAGCAGCCGAACGTGTCCTTCAACCTGTACAGCAAGCAGAATGTGACGTAGAGTACATGGGGTGATGCCAACAGAGATCTGACGGCCGGTTTTCACTGCTACATCTCTACTCGCTTTGTAGTTGTAAATAGTCGTTAGTTGGGTTGGAGTCTTCGAGGCCGCCAGCTGTGTGTCAGGGAGGGAGTTACTGTGCTACCCGTATGTCGGCAGAGAATTTCACGGTGAACCTTCACATCTCGGAAGCATAGTGCTAAATTTTTCAATATGTGATTTATCAATGTCACTTGCTTTAAAAGCGAAGGAACCAGCCGCTTAAGAAATTTTCAACGCCGTTAGACAGCAGTAACTACAATATTTGCTTTATGACGATGAAGTTTTGGCGAGTGAATACGTTGCGCAGTAAAAAGGCGCAATGCCGTTCTCCTCACGTAATTAAGTGAATTGTTCGTCTGTTTTTCTTCTTATTTCACGGTGGTAGGAAATTGTATAAGCGGTTATGTTCAGATAATTCTTTTGTCATATTTTATCGAGTCACCCTCTTGAGGTTCTTCATTTTGTTCAGCTCTCGCCACCGATTAATTCCTTTGGACTCCTTGTTCCTCCTCGTGTAAGTTAGCCGTCGATATTACACTAAAATAAAATGCATTCTTACCACCCCTAACAAGTTTCAGTTTATGAAGAACCGTAATTGCATTTAAAGTCGTGTGAATCTTTACGATTTCCCGAATTCCAGTCAACGAAATTAAACACTTACGTCATCTGTATGCCATATTCCTCAAGCTTATGGTAACTACTCTATCGTGGCAACCAGTGGTGTTACAAACATAGGAGTATGTGTGGTTCGTAAGAATTATTAACCGCTGATTGGGAAATGAACTGTAATATTGAATATATTTGTGTCATTTCTATATTTATATTTTATCATCATGAACATAACTTCTCCAGACATGAAACTTCTAGCAAGTGTATGGATTCTTTAATTCGTTGACGTCGTTTAGCACAATCTGCGTGCCTATGGACTGTTCTGTGCTCCCATCCCGGTAAGCTGTGAAAGTGACGTCACATTCCTTTCATATTTTACTTGTGTGTTCTAAAGAGAAGTTTGGAAATCACTGTACTTTACGGACTATTATTTCACCGACGACGCGACGTCCGTCGACAAGAAGCAGCGTGCGACGGTGTGAGTGGAGGCCCTGGCTGTGCCATGAGACATGACGCCAATGACGAATCCGATGATGACGATGACGACAATGACAGGAAGGAACCTACTTCGCTCCTTGGGTACTCCCCGTCTGTGCGTTGTATTGCTACTCTTGGTGGTCATCGACCCTGTATTCAGCGGTGAGTATTTGTAAGTTGCAAACACGAATGCTGGGAATTGTTTTTCATGGTATTTCTCTGTTCCTATTAGAAACTGAATAACAAATTAGGCGTCGATCTCTCCCTTCTGCATCCTTCCGAATATTCATTGAACATACAAATACCAAGTGTCGAAATTTTCGAACTTTACAAAATTGTTCTACGTATCTAACAGCGTGTGACAGCTTTAACAATTTACCTGAGTTATATAACTAGTAGCCGGTCACGGTAGCAGAGCGGTCTAAGGTATGTACTGTTTTCGCTCGCTTAGAAACCGGGATCGTGGGTTCGAATCCCACTCAGGGCATGGATGTTTAGTTTGTATGTGTGCGTTTTTCTGTGTTTGTGTACATGTAGAGGCCTTGCGACGAGCTGATCACCCGCCCAAGGAGTCCTACCGAATGTGTAAGATCTAGAAAAACCGAAGTGAACGGAGAAGTTCATGGAGGTAGGCCTAGGCCCACTGGGGCTGTAGTGCCAAGGGAAAAGAAAAAAAAATATATAACTAATAAATATATGAAGTAATTTGTCATTACGTTTGAATTACTGAGGGAGTATTTATATTTACTCTTTAACAGTGAATGGACGATAGTTTTGTCTCAAATGTCCGTTTGTGGCTGTAGGAATTCAAACTGGCGCTTGTAGAGTTAATCTTCCGATCAGTCTCCACTATTAAAAGCGCCGCTGGCCAAGACTAAATGGGGAATTGGCACATTGCGCATCACGTGATCCTAATTAACGAAGAGATTTTATTTTTATAATATAGCGATTCCCACTGTTATGTTATGCACTCTATTTTGACATGCACAATGTTTTGTTACTGATATGAAGGATTTTCGAAGAGATGTTACTAATTTTGCCTTCATGTGGTTAATTGCTACATTGCAGATTTAATTTTTTTTTTCCGTTCAGAGAGGCCTATATTTCTTAATTTCTGTGAAAGTTGGGCTTGCTCTAAAATATTTGGCATTGGTTTCCCCTAGCACAGGGTTTTAAAGTAGTCAAACCGTCCAAGTAGAAATAACTACTTGCACTGACATTCTCGTAGTAGATCCGTCAATGCTTTCCGTGCTTGACGATGTCAGAGATAACAGATGTGATACAAATGACGAGTAATTCGTGATTAATTAGGTTTGTTATTTACTCACGGCTTTTCTTATGAAATCCATATTTTCAGTCTTCGAACTCTGTCCGTCTTGTCTAGTTTACGACTGGTGGAACTGGCTCTGGTGCGAAGAATGTAGGGCAGATCTTAGCCTCGATGGCGCTGTGCATATTAGCTCAGAAATTCTGGATTACGTCAAAGATCGGATTAGCAGTGTTCGAAAATATATTGTCATATGAATGGCTAGATTATTAATTCTGTACATAAGAAATATTTCCACTCCCTAATGATGGAGAACACGTTCTACATTCACATATACATATGAGTAGTAAAGAGTAAGCCTTCCAACGCAGGGAATTATTATTGTAGCTCTAGAGCCCTTTGTTTGGCCCTGGAAGCTTTTTCAGTTTCTTGATCCTATAAAAAAACTGTAGCGATCCTTGGACGAGTGATAAGCCCTGTCGCAAGGCCTCTGCTTACACAGAACAACATAAACACAATAAAAGCACACTGACATCCATGCCTTGAGTGGTATACGAAACCACGATCCCAGAGTTCGAGCAAGCGAAGACAGTTCTTGCCTTATACCGCGCGGCCACTGTGATGGACCCTACGCAAGGAATACGTACCCCGAAAGGGCGCTTTAATTAAATCCACTTTCGACAAACTTAATGAGAATAACCGTTAAGAAGAATGCATACACTGTTATATTTGTTGAATAGAACGCATGCAATTGGTAATACAAGTAGATACGAAATTACTAAATTTTTGTATGGCAACACAGCATTTTAACAGACGTCATATTATCGAATTCTCGACGATCGGAAAATAATATTCAGTATTTATTTTCGAGCCTATAACTGAAAGCGTGTTGGACAAAACCGCACTGGATAAGAGTGTGCTGTGTGCATAAGAAAGTACTAGAACAGTAAAAAAAAAAAAAAAAGAAACCTGGAGGTTTTCACGTATTTACAGGGTTTCAACTTCTGTGGATACTAAAAGTGCTTCTAGAAAGCCTACATATGTCAGTTTGTATACGCGTCCTTAGCTCCTGTACCGGTAGATTGATTTTATTCTATTCATGACCGTGCACGACTGAAGAGTTTATCCATCACAGGGAACAGGGGCCTTTCACAGTGGTCCCTAACATATTACAGCAATTTTCTCGAAAACGATTTTTATTAAAAAACAGTGTTAATGGGGATCATCTCAGTAAATAAAACTGCGTAGGTGATACCTTCAGGAAGGTAGTGGTACATCTCGTAGCGACCCAGACACATATATGAAAAATATGTGTAGATTCTTTGCACCGTCTTGTGTGTGTGTGTGTGTGTGTTTGCGCGCGCATGCGTGACTGAAAGATCTTAAAGTTACCTTCAAGAGAACAACAGAAATGACCTGATTCTCGAATATGTTGACAACAATTTGGATTAACTTTATTTCATCGAATGGCCTGAGTATGTTCTTTACATGATGCTCTGGAGGTTCTAATGTAGATATAATGAATGACATTTCTGCTCCCATAACTAGGCTACATATTTTTTTTTCCTTGGCACTACAGCCCCAGTCGGCCTAGGCCTACTTCCATGAACTTCTCCGTTCACTTCGGTTTTTCTAGATCTTACACATTCGGTAGGACTCCTTGGACGGATGATCAACTCGTCGCAAGGCCTCTACCTGTATACAAACACAGAAAAACGCACACATACAAACTAAACATCCACGCCCTGAGTGGGATTAGAACCCACGATCCCCATTTCCAAGCGAGTGAAGACAGTGCATGCCTTAGACCGCTCGGCTACTGTGACCGGCAGTGTATAAGAATAATATATAAGAATTCAATTCGTACCTCACAGGAAACAGATCCGAACCAACGGTCCCGGCTTCCGAGCGAACGAAGACAGTGCATGCCTTAGACCGCTCGGCTACCGTGACTGGCTTCAGTAGGATTAGTACATTTGATTCTTGTTTGATGTCCAGTGCCCAATATATCTTTGATATTTGCTGGTGGAATTTTGGTGTATATATTAATTAATTAATTAAGATGTAATTGAGCTCGGGAAATGCTTGGTACCATTCAGTCCAGAAACTTTTTCTTTTCCTCTGCTGTCTAAAAACGTAAGAATTAGAATATACAAAACTATAATTTTGCCTGTGGTTCTGTATGGGTGTGAAACTTTATCTCTGACATTAAGGGAACAACATAGACTGAGGGTATTTGAGAACAGGGTCTTGAGGAGAATATTTGGACTAAAGAGAGACGAGGTGAAGGGAGGTTGGAGAAAACTGCACAATGAGGAGCTTCATAACTTGTACTCTTCTCGAAGTATAATTAGAATGAGCAAGTCAAGGATGAGATAGGCAGGGCTTGTAGCACGAATGGGGAGCGGAGGAATGCATGTAGGGTATTGGTGGGAAAGTCGATTAAAATGGATCTTAGAGAGATAGACTGGGATGGTATGGACTGAATTGATCTGGCTCATGATAGTGTCCGCTAGAGGGCTCTTGTGAACACGGTAATTACCCTTGAGGTTGCATGAAATGCTGCACAATTGGCGACTTTTCAAGAAGGGCTCATCTCCATGAGTGAGTGAATATGTTATGTCATTTAACCACTAAGTAAATTGACGCTGTACTAACCTGGCAGCTGAATATATTGTATTCTATGAAAAAACTGGTGCGTATCCCACTCAAGGCATGGATTTCTGTGTGCGTTTATTCCGTGTTTGTATTGCCCCGTGTTTAGGAGGCCTTACAACCGTCTGATCCCCCGTCCAAGGAGTCCTACAGACTGTGCATGGGATCAAGGAACTAAAAAACGCGGCCAAGGCCCAACAAAGGGATCTAGAACCATGATAATAATAATAATAATTTTCTATCCGTTCCTCTTTTGCCCTCATACGGGTGTTGAGATTTTCTTTCATTCCTTTATTCAATTCACAGACGGTAGGACTCCTTGGATGAGTGATCAGGCCGTCGCAAGGCCCCTACCTAAACACAGGAGAACGCAAACACAGAATAAACAGATACACACACTAAACATCCATGCCTTGGGTGGGATTCGAACCCACGATCCCGGTTTCTGAGAGAGCGAAGACAGTTCATGCCTTAGACCGCTCGGCTACCGTGACAATAATAATAATAATAATAATCCTCATAGCTCAGTGAGCATAGCTACAGGCTACGGGCTGGACGGCCGGGGTTCTACTTCCGGCAGGATCAATAAGTTTTCTCCACGTCCAGACCAGAAGTGAGGCCCATACATCGTCCTGTCCAGTGGTCTCTGGGGTCTGTTTCCCCGAGGGTAATGCGTCAAGGACGTGAAATGATAACTTATCTACATCTAGTGCCGATGACAAAAAGAGTGGAGCCATAACCTCCAATCCCCCATACTTCTTCATGGCGTGGTGCTTAATTAATTAAACACAGAGACAGCTTTAACTCTTTTAACTTTAATCCACCCGAGGATGATCATTTAGTGATCGAAGCATGCAGTGAGAGCGGCTGCATACCTATAAATGAAGCTTATGTGTCTGTATACAATGTGCTTTCTGGTTTACACAAGCAGGATACGGCAGTATAAAAAACTGTCTTGTCTGAATGAGACATCGCATTCGCAGCGTCACTTTTACTTTTAATGGAATTGCAGCTGTCGCCTTATTGAAGAGCACAGCTGGTGCCGCATTAGAGGAATTGGCCTGTAATTGAGCAGTGGCAGTATTTACGTAGAGTGCAGTTCGATGCAATTGGTGTCTATTTTCGCTTGTAATCTGTTAGTTCTAGACTATCGTCTTCACTTCTTGGTATAAGCAATCAAGCCCATTCTAATTTAACATATTCATTACATCTTTCCGATGTCTTCTTCGGTTTGGGAGTCCTTTTTATTTATATTTTTTATCTCCTGCGCTATTCTTTCTTCAGTCATGATACTCTAAATTACAGTTCTAATGGTTTTCGTCAGCCCTTCTAGGCAAATGCCTGGATGGTACTCCGATTAGGAGACCGCGGTTTAAAAAAAATACTTTTTATTTCATTATTCACCATTCGTTCAATTTGATACCGTATTTAGGTACTGACAACATCACAAAATAAAACTCGAAGAGCATTCTCTTTCAACTATAATATTGGGGTCGAATTTGAGCATTCTTATTCATTACCATAAGGCATACAACCCTGTTTGGGAAATAAATGCAAATACCGTTCTAATATATCAAAATGCGTGAAAAATAAAATACATAAAACTATGCAGTTATATAAATAAAAGGTAAATTTGAAGTTGCACTTATCCTTAATTAATTAAGCACCATGCCTATGAGGACGTATGGGAGAGTGGAGATATAGCTCCACCATTCTTAAACTCGACATTACATAAATATGAGTGGTCAGCTTCAGGCTCCTGCCGCTTTATACCCGGGAAAACAAATCCTTATGTCCACTAGATAGGAGGCAGGCTCGGCACCAGAGCCGGTCCTGACGTAATGCAGAATATAACAATATCTTGATCCTAATCAAAATTTAAACCTCACTCCTCATTCGTCTAGCCCGTTGCTCAGTCACTATACCAACTGAGCTATCCCGGCTCGTCCTATATTATTATTATTATTATTATTTAACTGCAAATGGCCTTTCACCCGGTGGCAGTGGTACTACAATAAGACAACAGACAAATAACACACATAAACACGTTCAAACAAAACACAGCACACAAACGGAAAGAGAAACATACTCTATAATAAACTAACAACAATGAATGCGCAATGCCATGTTCTCATTTTCCCTTCAATTCGCTTTACTACACTTACGTAATCCACCCATACTTAACACTTTTCACTTCACTTCACTTCATTTCACCTCACCTCATTTCACTTCACTTCACTGCATTTTTTGCTGATTTCCACCCCACCTTCACTTCGTCTCATTTATCACTTTCCTAACCCTTTTCCTAAAATCACTTGGTTTGCAGAAGAGCGTCCCTAAAGCATCTGCAGGCAGTTGGTTCCAGATCTGTATGGTCCTATTTACAAAGGAGTATTTTCCCATATCTATCCGTTGCTGTCTGCTCCTAATTTTCTTGTCATATATAGCATGTCTCTCTCTCTCTCTCTCTATATATATATATATATATGAGGAAGGGTCAGTAAATAGGTCACAAATGGATATAAAACGTAAAACATATGATATTCGAAATTGATACAATTATCCCATCGCTTTACCAGTGCGCCGAAACTCGCAGCATTGAACTATTTTTTGGCTGTTGTCTCAGTCACTTCCGCACCTGGTCAGGCATCAACTGAGACTTTCGAAAGTCGTTGAGAGAACTTTTTGATCCAGTTGAGAACAACCTTGCGCGTCAAACACTTCTCATTTTAAACAGGAAGCAACTCTTTTAGAATATTCTTTGTCCCATTCAAAACGCACAACAGAACGCTGTTCTTCGGTAATACACACCTCAAACACTGTCGCCATTTTGACTACTAAAACTAGCCTCTAAATATGCGCATGCGTAGTTGCTAACTAGTCTATCATGAAGCTGGACTGTGCTGCTACATGGTGATGCTTATAGAAAACCTATTACATCCATTACAGCTGCTTTTCTTCCATTTGTGACCTATTTACCGACTCTCCCTCGGTTTGTGCATTCAGTTAAGGAGTTTTAAGACCAGTGAAGTGGCTGAAGTTGAAAATGTAGCATTTAAGCTGGAATGCAACTTTCCACTTCGTAACAGTCGGAACTCACGAAGTAGCAAGTTACTGAAGGTGCTTTGCAAACACCTGCAGTTGGCTGTACAAGAAATATGGATGAAATGGCGCGTGAACGAGAATTGTGTTAACACTTCGTTAGCTGAAAACAATACCGAGTCTACGACAGGACAGTCATGATGATTGGTGCAATAATAGCCGATTAATCTTACAACAAACAAGACTGTGAATTTGGTTGTCAGAATGAGCAGCTCTGAATGTCTAACACCATCCTGCAGGAGATGAGGAGCTCTTCTGTCGAAGCAGCTCTAGCATATAAATAAAGACTAGGATTAATTATATGCCGGGGAAAGCGATATGGCTTTATCACTGCTGGATTGGTATTTTTTTAATATTACAATGGCACTGTATTTGGGGCCGGTCTCGGTAGCCGAGCGGTCTAAGGCATGAACTATCTTCGCTTGCTCGGAAGCCGGGTTCGTGGGTTTGAGTCCCACACAAGGCATGGATGTTTGGTATGTTTATGCGTTTGTTCTGTGTTTGCGTTGTCATGTATTTAGGTAGAGGCCTTGCGACGAGCTGATCACCCGTCCAAGGAGTCCTACTGTCTGTAAAAATGATCATAAAACTGAGAAGTCAGCCCTATGCTCTCAAGTGGGAACAAGAGGAGAGAGAGATATATATATATATATACTGTATTTGGGCATTATTTATTATCTTACTACATTACATTTTTTAATTATTACGTTCAGGAAAGTGGTTCGTCCTCTGGCTTCAGATATAGCACAAAATATAATCAATTGTCTGATTAAGGTACGAAATTCTAAGGAATTAGAGTCAAATTGGACCCTAACGTTACCCAAGGAACCGGAGAAATTACGTCGTTATACACGAGTGTCATATTATTCGAAGAATGGATTAAATCTGATTTTAGGAAGAAATACATAGGATCATTTGAAATAGCAGTAAACTTCACTACAGCAAATTTCGACTGTACCTCATTTCGAAAGCCGTCTATGTAATTAGACGCTAGAGCCACGGCGTTGCTACAACCATTTTCGAGAGCCGTCCATATCTTTGCTTCAGATAAATTGTACAGAAAAGAGCCCCCTTAATGGGTCTGACAGGCAAGTCGTTAGTAGATGTAGGCCGCAACAGGTCAGAGAAGATGATATACGAGGAACGAACAGTTCTGTCTCTGAGGTAACAGTAAGACAGTCAGCCACAAAACTATGGAGTGCCTAACAGGTTGATATATATAAATTATTGTCGTTTTGGTTTTGACTCAATGAAGTCTGGTAGATCTTTGCAATATTTCATAGGAACAAGCAGCATTCATCTTCAGGTTAGAAGAATTATTCTTCTACTTATGAAGACAGAGAGAGCGTGTTCCTCCGAAACACGGTTACGACGAATACACGGAGCGTTCCCACAGAGTCTGGAAGTAACCGCCGAAGGAGTCAGTCTTGGGATAGCTACCGCCCAATATAAACAGTCCACAGGAAGCCGCCGTTAGAGACAGTCGGGATCCAGCCACGACAACAGAAGCAGCAAAGCATTGGGCCAGGAGCTAAGCGAAATAGAATTAGTTGTGATACGGCAAGTGGCACTTCTTGCAAAGTGTATAAGTGTAAAAGCGAAGAACAATAAATACTCGCGTGACGTGCCCAAACACGTTACAAACCTCCTAGACAACAAGCCGGCACATACAGAAGACAGTTGTCTTCAATGTCACCGCTGTGACGGCTACAGGTCTCAGGTTAATCAACGGACTAGAGTGGATGGCAGACGTATTTCCTTCTATTCATGACAGTTGTCGACTCTGCAGCTGAAACAGCATCCCTGAATATACTGAAAGGAATCTATCTATGGAGAACGTGTTGACATTCGCTATGAAAGACACAATACTTTATCACTGTAAACGAAGTTCAGTATTTCAAAGCTAAAATTTATGAATGAGAAAGGAAATAAAATATTTTTACGTCGAAGCCGAAATAGAAGCCAGGACATATCTGTAGGCTCGCTTGCCTCTGTAACTAGCAAAAGTTTTACATCCTTTCCTCTGGCACAATATCCAGAGTTACTCGGGCAGAAAAATGCATACAAAAGATGGCATGTATAGATCCTCAAATCTTCCTTTTGTTAGACGTGACGTACAGTTCTGAGGTATGACAATAACAGGCCTATCTCCACTCCACTCAGAGGGTTCTACATTCGTATATACGTGAACCTTTTATATCATTGTCAGTATCTGAAGTCTCCACCTTAGTTGCTACTGAAAATCGTAGCTTTATTGTGATTAATGCCACAATTGACACCATCACCAAGACTACTACTACTACTACTACTACTATTAATACTACTACTAATGTTGCTGCTCTTGCTTTAAAATATATAAGAAAACAATTTCTGATACAGAGCCCCTTTTTTTTGGCTGTAGATTGTGGAATAAGGTTCCATTGAATAGCAAGAACTTTTTCTACCATATTTCTCGGCTTTAAAGAAGAGAAACTTTGTAATCTACAAAGGTCCTGATGTTCTCTATGTAACTAAGGTAAAGTTAAAGATGTCCATATAACAGGCCATGAAGACCCGTAGGGTTTGAGGCGTTGAGGCTCCCACATTTTCTAGAAAATCGGTTCACAGGTGGCGGTAAGGTCGTCAGTCTTACGCGCCGGCCGCCCTTTACCACCCAGAAAGATTCTTGATGTTCATTTCTGTTAGAGGCTAAGTCGATTCTAACCCGCGACCTTCCGACTTGTAGCATAGTGCCTCAACCAACTACGCTACCGAGTGCCACTTCTCTGTGTAACTATTTGATGTACAGTGCGTACAATCAAGTGCGCGCCGCGGCTGCAATTTGCCGTGAGTCATACCACCGCAGAACGGATGCAACTCCTCCCCGCGACTGCAGTGCCGTTCCCCGATAGCGTGAGTGTAGTGGTGTCGCTGAGTCTCCGTCCATCAGTTGCTCTACATGCACACATTTATAAGAATACAGTAAAAAGATAACTTACCGTGGTTTATAACAGGTGCTGAAAGTGACCTCCTTCTGCTTGCAAACATGCCGCGCATCTCACAAATAAATTACGCGACACTCTCTGCAGTTCGTCGACGGTAATTGAATGAATTACGCGTGTAATTTCATTTTGAAGACTATCAATGCTGCGGGG
>NW_019737091.1:285496-306684 GCF_002891405.2 Cryptotermes secundus | reverse complement strand
CTTGTCACTCACTGAACCTGTGGCCCGCCACTTTTTCAGAAGCCTGTTTACACACGACTTTGTGGGAACTGGCGAGTCAGGATATTTCTGACGAAACCTACGTGCGAATTTTCTGTAAATGTTTTTCCTTGCAATAGTTTCGACAATAAACACACGCTGTTTAATAGTGAACTTCATTTCCACCGTCTGTCGACAGCTGTAAACATTCCACTCCACTTCCACAGCAAGACAAAGACTGACTGTTTAATGCAACCTCGGGTTCCGATTATGCAACCATCGGCGTAGGAGTACTGCAGTCGCGGGGAGGAGTTGCATCCGTTCTGCGGTGGTATGACTCACGGCAAATTGCAGCCGCGGCGCGCACTTGATTGTACGCACTGTATATTACCGACCTGTTGGAACTTCGTTCTTCCATCTTAAAGGACTGAATATCGCTGTCGATTATTTGGCAAAACTACTGAAACCTGCTTTATCAGAACTCGGCTTCTTGACCACCGATTTACGGTGATGACTGTTCAATTCTAGATCAGTTTCCTCACATCGAAAGATCACCGGTTGGAAGTTGCAGGGACACTGTTCTTTTTCAGTGGGAAGTTATACGCCTTGAGAATGCAGCAGAATTATGCTCAGTTCCACATTCCCCATCATACCCTGCTAGTAGTTATGTCCTCATTCAAAGCTCTGTACTCCGTCCAAATATAGAACTTACGAAACAAACAGGATGGTATAGGGATAGTTCTTTTAGTTCGTTGAATTGGGGTGAGACTGAGTCCACTTGCTGCGTCGGCTACTGTGAGTGTGGAGCAGTCGGTGTAATGAGAATTGGGAGGAGAAAGCGAAATGCTCAGAGAAAACCTGCCCCATCGTCACTGTGTCCACCACAAATCTCAAATGACTTGACTTGGGCTCGAACCCGGGCCGCCGCAGTGGGAAGCCGGCGACTAACCGCCTGAGCTATGTCACGGCCTAGGTCTAGAAGTAAGGTAGTTACTTGTTTGCTCGGTTCTACTCTCGGCTGCAACACCTGCTACATATTTTAATTGAGGTTCTTTCTGGTTTCCCTCAGGCCCTTCAGACATATGCTGGAGTATTATCTAGAATAGGCCACGACAGCTTCATTTTAATTCATCTATCATCCTACCACCCGACGCTATATACCGTATTTACGCATGTATAGGCCGCACATTTTTTGCCAAAAATTCAAGAGGAAAACTGGGGTGCGGCTTATATTCGAAATATTCGAAATCACACTTCATTTAAAAAAAAATATATTCATAATTAGTAATACAGAGTGTTCTACTCCTGAAAAAATATTCCAAGAAAATTATTTTTTCTATAATTTGTCTGAAAATTGTGCTGCTGCCTATACACGCACGCGGCCTATACATGCGTAAATACGGTAATACATCTCTACTGAAAGTGTGGTTATGTAACCAGCAAGAAAGTACCAACAACAGACGAAAGGATACGTAAGGATAACAATCCAATTGCGGTTGCCTCACAGCGCACCGAAGTTTGAGCACTGGGATAGTTGAATAACAATTAAGAGTAAATTATGAATTACAAACTCATCTCAGTTGCATGACGCACTGTATGTCACGCATCTCGCCCAGCCAATTCAAGTTGATGTTTGATGTTTCTCTTGATTCCACTGCTTCGTTTTGTCTATTAAGACAAAGTGTTGCATCACTGTGAGGGAGGGGGGTGCGAGTTCCCTCTGATGCGACAGCCTCCTTCGCCTCTTTGGCGGCAGCGACTCATTCAAGCGGATAATCTATGTACTTTGCTTTCCAGAAGGAGGTCACCGCATCCTCTATGCCTCAACAAAGGACGCGTCATCCCTTTGTTCGTTTTGTTTGTTAACACTACGTTGCAGGCTGCATACGGAAGGTTTTTAACTAATTATGCATATATTTAACTTATCACAGTTCTTCTTACGGGCAAAGGCCGTTCATATTCGCTTCAAATGTAGGCATGGTTTTCTTGTATGCATTACTACTGTAACACTGGATCTGTAAGGATTTTAAGAAAAAATTAGATGTATAGAGAACTTAGGATTGCAGATTTTAGAAATTAAACACGGGATCTCCTGAATACAAGAGAAAAATATGTACGTTATAGTGTGGCACGGTAAATACGTAGTTACCAATTCAAGATAACAAGATTTTTGCAGAAAGGTTGGTCACTATTAAGCAACACAAGGTGTTCAGACCCAAGACTTCCGACGTGGATTCTTGGAAAATTGGCTTTCTTCTTTTTGAGTCTGAGTATTATGATACGACCGACGACCAGTCGACCAGCCTATCTTGGAATGAAGCACCCATCTGGGGCTTCCGACCAGATTTTTATTACTGCCAGACAGCTGCGGGTTTGTTGATGTAGGCCGCTCTCCCTGACAAGAGGACAGGTCTGTCGTTTACAATTGCTGCTGGCCCTCGCCAACACAGTCATTCTCGGGTCCGAGTCCAGTGGGACTCGCGACCATATTTTACTGCCTCAGATTGGAAAATTTCATTTTCGTCGCCTACGACTCGCATTTTACTCGTATTTTACACGGCCTCCATACCGGCTTTCTTCTTTCAGTTTTCTTAAGGCGTGTCCACATTACTCGTGTTCGTACTCGTGTGATTCGCTATGCTCTCGAGTAATGTGGATGATATAAGCAAATTTAAAAATTTCAAAATAAACATTATAGCCAATAAATTAAAATACGACTAGAGCCCATACACACTAAGAGTAAATATACGGATCCTCACGCGCCGAAGCCTGGCGAGCAACTGAAGTAGTGTGGACGAAGATTTACGAGCACAAGTAAAAGCCAGACGAGTGTCCCGAAGAGCACAAGCCTGGCGAGCACGAGCACGAGCACGAGCACGAGTAATGTGGACGCGCCTTTAAAGGGTTTGTATGTAAGTCTTACTGATTCTGACCATAGTGTATTATAATAAACATGACTATTATTTTGAGCAATTTCCACCATTTTGAATTTTTTTCAAATGAAGCCTTCTGAAAGATGTATATGTTTCATCGTAGTGTATATATGCATGTATATGCTGTACATATCATTTATACTTGTATGGTAGTCCTTTACAAATGGGGAAGGTGGGTACTCTAATCTAATGCTCTAAAAATTATTCCTAGAATCTTGGGTCTGATCATCTTGTTTTGCTAAACGTGTTTTGTATTCTGCAGGTTCTCAATTTTATCCGTGGAATCAGATATCATTATCTTTCGACACGTATATTGTTTTTATTTCCTCCAGATAACTGAATGATCCGGTAACAACTGGTAATATGTACTGGAAGAACCATTCTTCCTCTGTCTCTATGTTCAAGGTCATGTGTATAATAGAATAACAACAATAAGCTAAAAAATATGTAGTAGTGGTGACGGCCCCAATACCTCGCTGTCTATCTGGGTGCTTTAAATTACGGGTAATTACTTGATTAGCTTTAGTCAGTTGGCATAGCAATACCAACAGACCCTTAGGATCTCGTGGCCTGTGTCTGATAAGTAACACCGCCCTTCGGGGTTTAGCCATGTCGTGTGCTGATGTTGTTCAGCGTTCCGTTGCACACTGTAGTCGCCATCTGCAGATCTTCCGTCTCACACTAACTCTGAATATGACAACTAAAATGTATGTCGAAGCACTGGATTGTCCTCAACATACGATGTTGATAAATTAAAAAAATACAAAACACTCGTAGCCTGCCAGTAAATGGAAGTCAGATATTTTGTGAGAATCGGTCGTTAATCATCGAAGTAAAAAAGCCTGTGTATAACTTTAATAGATGTTGTAACCACAGCTGTTTATCTTTTCAGAAGGTAAATTTATCCCTAAACTTAACTAAGCAGCAGGTCAAGAAGACGTATGAATTAATTAACCAACGAAGTCCATGAACCTGATTCCATTTTGAGAAGCCACCAGTTGCTTAGCTGCTCAAAAATTTCTCGATATTTTGTGGAACCCTAAGGTTCATTGCCGTGTTCACAGGAGCCTTCTACTAGTCCCTATCTTAAGACAGATCAATCAAGTCCATGCCGCTCCATTCTATTTCTCCAAGTTTCCCTATTTCTCTTGCAGCTGACCTATACTGTCTCGTTACATTACACGTCGGCCACGCCATAGCTCAAGCGGTTAGTCGCTGGCTTCCCGCCGCGGTGGGCCGGGTTCGATCCCGGGTCTGGTCAAGTGGGATTTGTGGTGGACAAAGTGGCGCTGGGGTGGGTTTTCTCGGAGTACTTCGGTTTCTCCTGTCAATCTTCATTCCACCAAATTCTCCATCAACATAATCACACGGGGCACTCTACAATAGGCCAATCAGTGGCCGCCGTGCCGAATGGACCCAGCTGGACTCCACCCCGCACTAAGCGAATTAAAAAAAAAAGTAATTTTACATTACACGTGCTAAGTATCATGTCTCACCTTCTGTGCAAGCCAGGAATGTAAGTGCATAAGCAGTGGTGTCTTCTGAGCTGCAATTGGGCTGACTTGGTCAACCCGGGGGCAGCGATTCTTGAGATAGCTCCATAACAGGCATTCAATTTATAAGTCCCCTAAAATATATAAAAAATTGCAGTTTAATTTTTCAATTTTATTTTTATTAATTCGAACTGACTATATACTAAACCAATGGAATCCATTTAAAGTCCTGTGTAACATTTCGCAGTAAAGTTCTTCTTTACCGTGAGGAGTCTAGCCCCACACCCATCTCCCAAGCTACAGGACTCCCCCTTGTAGGCTGTCCGCGACTGATATTCACTATATTCGCAAGTACCCTGCATCCGCACCCGAGGATCCTCCATGCCGCGATGACGAGAAACTATTTAATATCGCATGAAAAAGTATAAGAGAATGAAAACACAGCGGACAGATTACTGCCCCTTTGCTCTATACCCGGGAATACAGGCCCCAGTGCCAATTGAATAGGAGAGTGGGTGGGTACAAGAGCCGGTTTTCGAAATAGTACAGAGGAGAAAAATACCGGCCCTGTCGCACTTCGAACCCCTATTCCCCAATGGTCCATCTCGCATCTTGCTTCGTATTATTTTGGGCGGTTCTAGTTTAATCTTAGAATTGAATTTAGAAACACAACTCGTAAAATTTCATATTGAGGGACTTTCTTACCATTTACTGAAGGAAACGTAATTTTGTAGATCTTAGAAACCGCCGAGTATATTGTTAAGTCAGTTCTTAAAGTACTTTAGGTGCATTCTGTTCAAAATTGAAGGAATCAGAAGGAGTTACAGGTATAGCTAGCATTTAATTAGGTGAATGTTTAATATTAAGTGTATTCGTTAACCAGATAATCACTTTATGTGCATGCTAAAAACGATTTGGCCGTTATGGTTGCCGTACCTCCTTCCGACTGGCAACGCGTGTAAAATTCATCATTTCCTTTAGCACATTCAGACAAACTTTCATTAATACCTCAATCTCTTTGATTTTTTTTCACACTCAGTATATGAGTAAAAATCAGATTTAAATGTTTCTAAATGAACTCCACAAACCTATCACAGAACTTCTGTACATTTACATATACTGAGTCTGTTGTCCAATAAGAGGGCAATTCCAGGTTTCGTCCTCCATTTCAGAGTCACAAGAAGAGCTGATGCTTCCCATGTGAAATAAAGAAATGTAGCTGTCCATTTTGATGTGTTAAAATACGTCAATCTTCATTTACAATCATTCCAAGTTCGACAATGCAAATCTATGTTGTTGTAAAAATGTTGAATAACCACGATACTTTGACTGTCAGATTGTATAGACCGATAATGATGAACTAAGGACAGATGGACTTAATGACGCTGCATATCAGGCACAGAATGAACTGACGGAATGGTAAAATCGCCTCTACTGTCAGTCAGTCGGGCCAGCAGAGTTCAATGACAACTACACGTCCCTTTTTATCTTTACTCTCTGACATATGGTCCCTACAAAAGAACATCAAAGGATGTTTTATTTTGAACCACTTTTAATTTTAAGCCCCACTACCACGTTATCTATATAGACCATACATGAGCGCCTGTTCTTGCCATATGATTGCACATACACGGATATCTTCAGCGTGTGAGCTTAAAAATAGTTCCTATCAAGCAATAACATTGTCTTTAAAACGTCTGCTTTAATATGCCAAATTTATTTCGCTAAAGCTAATTGGATTGGTCATGTTTTACGCAGAAACTTCCTTCTAAAAGAAGTTATCGAAGGAAAGATAGAGGGGCAGATAGAAGTGACAAGAAGACGAGGAAGAAGACGTAAGAAGATGTTGGATGACCTTGGGGACAGAAGAGGATACTGTCATTTGAAGGAGAAAGCTCTAGATCGCATTAAAAGGAGGAATTGTTTTGGAAGAGACTGTGGACCTGTCGTCTTGACAGATTACTGATGATGATGACGATATGTAGCTTAGAGGTATACTGACACATTGTTGCTGGGATATGTGAATCACCGTAGTTCCGCCGCCATGCATAGAGGTCGGGCTACGTAAAGTAATTGGTTTTGCATCAATTTATTTACTTTGAAGAATAAATGTGTATACAAAGAAAACCTAGGTAATCCTCAACCGGATGTGTAGCGCAGGCTTATAAACATCTTATTCTTTCATAGCAGTCGCCCCGAGATTTTTATATATATCTCTTAAATTTAAAAGTATGCTATTAAGATTTGATTTGTTTCATTCTGGTCCGTCACACTAACAATTACAAATATAAATCACTCCGTCCAATGTGACCTGTAAGTTTTTACTACATGAAAACTTAACACCCTTACATATTTCGGTCTCTGTGGACCATCTTCAGAGGGCAACCATCACTACAAATAGGAAACCACCATCACATAAGTTGTTTAGACGTAAAGTACGTACACTTATATGCTACAATGCATAGTACACAAAATAGAACATTTCACAAACACAGCAGTTTCCTGGGAATGTAAAGTTTTTAAAAAATTATATAAAATTTCTTGATGCTAATTAAAATTATTTTTTTGTATTGTCAATAATTAAAATTCGTAAACCATGCAGGCTCGTGTTCGTCCTCCCATCGTCCCTCTTATATGGGGCAGATATTGTGCCACCTGGCTATCTTGATGTGGAGGTTCTTTATATCGTCCAAGGTTTGCTCGTGGCTGCTGTGCTGTTTTCACTGTAAACATATAAGGGTGGTAAGTTTTCATGTAGTAAAAAACTTACAGGTCACATTGGACGGAGCGATTTATATTTGCATGCTATTAAGAATTTGTACATTTACATATGTTTCCTTTTTTAACAAATTTAGGAATTTTTTATGAAGTACTAGACTCCTTGGACAAATCTTTTTACTTCTAGCCTTGAGAGCTCTGTAACTGACTTCGAGTATTTTTTTGCTGTTCTCAGAGAAAATGTCCATCATTATTACCCCTTGATCCTCGCACAGTTTACGTACCCAGAAGACATGTTCCTCCGTTTGCAGCCCATCACCACTTTCGCATTCTGCCGTGGACACAATGTTAAATCTACATAAGCTTGGTATAGTTGCCCGTATTAGTCTGCCATCTAATGGAGATTTATTCAACTTCTAACTATGCATACGTTGATTGTAACGCTCTAGATATATGTACACACTGGTTTTCTGTAACAGTGTTTTGTTTCTCTTTAAAATATATCTTGCTTTTCTACCTTCCGTCTAATCTAGTTTCAAGATGGCACGTGGTAGAAGGGAGAGTTTGCTAGACGATGAAGTTATGCAAGAATTTCATGCAGATCGGTTGTCAGATGCTCCAAGTGATTGTGAAAGTGATACAAGTAGTAATTATGATGATGACAACCACGATGATTTTGGACCCTCAACATCATAGAAAGGCAGAAAAATGGAAAGGCTAGAGGTGAGTGATTCAGATATAAACATTGATTTTGTTGATGACGATGATGTTGGTGGTTTGACTAAAATGATGATTACAGAATTTAGAACAGTTTCTAGGTAACACTGCTCTCACATTTACACCCGATGATCCTGCCAGTATTTCAGAAGTAGTGAACCGCTTCCTTGGGAATTCTTGTGGAGCAATCAAATTTATACCATGGTCAACATGCAGATAAATACAAAAACTCATAAAAATCTTTAGGATGGGGGATATTAGCATTACAAATATGAAGATATTTCTTGCAATTATCATTTTGATGGACCTTGTCAAAAAAAAAAATATAAAACTAGAGGTTATTGGAGCACTAATAAATTAATCGAAACTCCAATATTTGGTAAGCTGGTGAGGAGAAGTATATTTGAGTAAATATGAAATTTTTGGCATCACAGCGACAAATCCACCCTGGATGATGAAGCAGATAGACTATAAAAAATCGGACCAATTTTGGACAATTTGGCTGACAAATTCAGGAAACACTTCAAATCCCTACAAGAACTATTGCTTGATGAGGCGATGATCACATGACGAGGGCACCTCAGGTTCAGGACATATAACTCTGGTAAACTTGTAAATTACAGAATACTTGTCCGTACTGTGTGTGAGGCCACTACATGCCGTATTGTCAATATGGAAATATATACCGCAGAAGGCAAGATGTTGGAAGAGATAAATTTTTCTGTCCTGGAAACTTAACCTCGGCCAATGGCACCATTTTTACCAGGATAACTATTATAATAGTGTCGAAATTGCATAAAAGCTACACCCGAGGAGGAGAAGAGTTTTCAGAACAACCAGGGCCAATAGGATGATTCCAAACTCATTGACTGACTACTCTAAAAAACTAAAAGAGGACGCTCTTCTGCATATCTGGAAGGATAAGAGGGAGGTTCGCATGATTAGTATATTATATAATGGCCCCATGGGGGAGGTCACCAGCAATAGTGGAGAAAGGATATAGAAGCCAACCTCTGNAAAGTCCAAAATCCCAACATATCAGTGTGTTATACACCATCGTCAGAATCCTATAGTAACTACTAGTATTCATCATATTGTACTATCCCCCAGAAAACATAAAATAGAATAATTAGGACGTGCTTTGGCTCAAAAATTGTGCATTATCCAATTCTTTTCGATTGCACAATTTGCAGAACCGAGGATCAAGACTGAAGTCAGAATCATTTCTACTCTAGGTGGCAGATTATTGGGCAGGAATACCCTTAGAAGAGGGACACGAGGAAAGTTCATAAAATCGAAATTCCGCAACCCTTGTCTCAAGCTACTGCAACTGACCATTCTAATGTCTTCAGTTTGAAACTACATTTATCAGGATCATGAATGAGCGAGGCATGGGAAATTATTAACTAAAAGCTGCTCTTTTTCCCACTCCATATTTAAATGTCTCTCAGTTTTCCCAGATCTTTTAATTTCATTTACACTTCTCTTTCTTTCTCCCCCTCCATCTTCATGTTTCACAAATCGCACATTTCTCGTGTACAATACACACATCTCATTGCTATCCAGGGATATATTCTTGCGAACATTTATTTGCGAAAGATGATACGCTATATCACTTAACCTCAGTGCTACGTTAAGATTTAGCCACTGTTTGTACTAAGTTGGAACACTTGCAACTTTCGAAATGTTAGAGAAGTAGCCCTCATTCTGCTGTAGCTCTCTTGCACTCAACGCGAAAGACTTTCTGCTATATTGACAACAGGAACTATTACATTAACATGTAAGAGGTATGAGTTACTTACATTTAACGTTTTTATTCCACTAGTACCAAAACACGTAGCAGCCAGCCGCCATTTGCACAACAACATTGCTGCCAACAGAGGAATTTCTTTTGAGCTTGTTATTTAACGACGCTGTCAGTATTGAGACTATACAGCGTCGAAGATTAGGAGATTAATTAATCTGGAGGAACTGATGGAATGAGGGGGATTAAGGTTACGTAGACACGAGCAAAATTGACGCGTGCGCAAGAAACACCTGCTATGTCGGTTTTATGTGAGTACGCCGTTACATGCAGAATTCCAAATTCCTAATTCGAGGTTTTATGTGTCTTGTCATCTCTTAATTTCCAGAACCACTCAGTGGAATGTTATGTTACAGATTTCAACATAAACTAAAAGTTAATTCTCAGATGGCATTTTGATCCATATCAATTCAAAAGACAACTCACATTAATCCAAAAGAAGTATGGTGGATTTTATTAGATTGTTTAGAAATGGCCAGTGTTCCGAAAATTAGCATGTGTCATGAATTATTATGCTTCCTCTTTTCGTCTACAAATTTAATTTTAAACAGTTTATATGACGTATATTAAAGGCAGGAACGTCTGCTAAAACATAAATAAACAAATAAAAAACAAATAAATCTAATTTCAGAAAAAATTATTTCATGTCGATATGTGTTAATCGTATTAGCACATCACATAATTATGTGCAGCAAAATATTTAACATGGTTTTAAATTCTAAAGGATTCTGACGATGATATGTAACACTCGGGATATCTGGGATTCTGGACTTTGCCCATCGTCCGGTATTATAATGAAAATAACATTTCCGAACATGGATTTGTTTAGATCTTCAGATTAAGAATATGTTGGAAAAGCCTACTCTTCTAGGTCCATTAGAAAGAAGTGTTCTGTTACTATGTTCAGCCTACTTTCATAATTTATTTTTCTCGTAGGATGAAACTGAGTTCACTTGCTACTGCTGCCACTGTTTGGCCTATTGTACCATCCCCAGACGACAGATGATAATTGTGGAGAAACCAATGGAATTCGAATTGGCAAGGGAAATCGAAGTACTCGGAGAAAACCTGCCCCAGTGCCACTTTGTCCACCAGAAATCCCAAATGGCCTGATCCGGGCTCGAACCCAGGCCGCCAAGGTGGGAAGCCGGCGACTAACCGCCTGAGCTATGGCACGGCCCCAGCGTAGTTTCCTTACTTGACTTTTAGTAATTTTAAAGGTTATTTATTTAGAATATTTTTAATGTTCTCAAGCTAATTTATTAGGAAATTATACATTCATACCTTGGGCGTCAAAATGGGAGATTTCTTCCTTGGTGTAGAGTTATACGGGTTATAGTTATACTTTTTCGCCTGCAGAGTTCTCCGTAAGAGGTACTTAAATTTGTTTATATACTGTACGCACATAAATATTCGTATGTAGATTTTTTTATTGTTAATAAGGTGAGACTAAGTCCCTTGTACTGCGGCAACTTCTGGCCTATTGTACCAGCCCAATTGGTGGAATGAAGATTGGCAGGGGAAACCGAAGTACTCGGAGAAAACCTGCCCCAGCACCACTTTGTCCACCACAAATCCCACTCGACCAGACCCGGGACCGAATTCGGGCCGCCGCGGTGGGAAGCCAGCGACTAACCGCTTGAGCTGTGGCGCGACCTTCGTATGTAGATAACACATGATGTAAATAAATTCCTTGAGTTGCTTCATTCTGTTCTGGTTGCCTGAATTTTAAATATGTCTAACGGAGCACTGACTGCATCTTTTTAATAACTTGGGACTACAGCATCACGAGATATTTAATATACGCTATCATATGTGATTTTTAGTTAAGATAAATATTTGTTATTGTGAGGTATCAATAATCTGGAAACCTTGAGCGAATATGCTAAACATTAACCATGAACATATACCATGAGAATACATTTAAGGTTAGAAATGGGTTGGTTCAGTCTTTAGGAAAGAAATAATACAATGCTGTACCTTGACGGTTTTATTAAATTGAAATTGTACATGAGTGTTACGCAAACAAATGTCAAAATAGAATCAATACGGTCTCTGCAATTTCGGACATGTTTAAGAACATTTATCTCTTGTCCAGATGTTATGATCAACATTTTATGTAACCATTTATTTATAGTTACACTAAATATATACACGTTTGACGACAACCGTCATTTTGCTTCTTGACCATTATATTACAACCCAGCTCTGACGTCAGAGGTTTCATTTGGAAGCTACTCTTCCTTAATGAGGAGCTGTAGTTTCATTGCTTATTTTGCAATACTCTTGGTATCTGGAATTTTTTGCATATTTACAAAAATCTTAATTATTCGGCTTATTTTGGACGTTGTGTTTTTTTTGTCTTCTATATACCAGACAATAGATAGAGCCCAAAATAAGCCTAATAATCCTGTACAGCATACCCCATCGTCAGAATCCTTTCAAGTCTAAAAATCTTAATGTCTGGAATTTTTACATATTTTACAGTGCTGTTAGTATCCGATTTTTTTTTACATATTTTACAGTACTTTTAATATGAGAACTATTTACATACAATACTTGTATTTTACAGTACTCTTAATACCTGGATTTTTTGGCACAATTCACACTGCTGTTAGTATCTGATATTTTTGTTACATATTTTACAATGCTCTCAGTATCTGAATTTTTTTTACTAAAAGAAGTTTGGAATATAATTCTCTACTATGTAACGTTTCGGGGGAGGACAATGGACGGTTCTTGTGAATAGGGTAATGAACCTTCGGGTTCTATAAAATGCAGGGAAGTTATTGAGTTATTGAGCGGCTGGGGGCTTCTCAGGAATGATTCAGCTCCATGGATTTAATTAATTAGTTAGTAGAGTTCTGGAATCGTTTGAATGTGATGATTCTGTACAATTATAATAAGATTGGGGCCACTGCCCTTGCGCGTTTAACGGCGTTCCGGACCGCTTGTAAAGAACAACGATCACCTTGTATTCATAGGCCAGTGAATGTGTTAGTGAACATTGCTGTAGGAGCACCATCTCTCTGTGCGCGTACCTGCCGACTACCCATGATTGTGTTCTATTCTCAAACTCTGCCAGACTGCAAACACGTCGAGTGCCAGGGGTACGGTTTGTGTGTTGGCTCTAGAGCCAAGTATGTTACACCAAATTATATGTCAGAAACCTCTTCACCTCTAGGAGAGAAAAACACTTGAATATCGGAATTTTATACCGACTGTTTCTTATTTCATGATAGTTCGGTCAGTTAAATAATTGTTCCTGGACTCGTATTGGGAAGCACAGTCCTGACACGACATTGATGCTTACTCTACCCTCACCCAATCTCCATCCCATCCTGTACCGGGGGCTATTTTGCCGGGGATGAAGCGGCTCAAAATCAAACTGATCACTCACCATCAGTGTCAAGGTCTCGAATTTTTAATTTCTTTTACTTCCCTTACGAGCCTGTTGTAGTAATTCTTAGTCACAGATATATTGATGTCAAGTTCGTGCCTATCTTCAACGTAGAACCTGAAGGTAAAATTTTTTTTTCCTTGACACTACAGCCCCAGTGGGCCTAGGCCTACCTCCATGAACTTTCCCGTCCACTTCGGTTTTTCTAGATCTTACACATTCGGTAGGACACCTTGGGCGGGTGATCAGCACGTCGCAAGGCCTCTACCTGTACACAAACACAGAAAAACGCACACACACACACACACACAAACTAAACATTCATGCCCTGAGTGGGATTCGTACCCACGATCCCGGTTTCCAAGCGAGCGAAGACAGTACATGCCTTAGACCGCTCGGCTACCGTGACAGGCGAAGATACAAGTATGTATAGAAATACAGAGTGATTTTAAATTATTGTCGGTGTTTCTGTGACATAATTTTCAAAACTTACGTGCCAAGAAAGATGACCAGGTTGAAGTTGTTTAGCATTCTGCAGTATTGATTCTATAAATAATAAAACTCTTTGAGTTATTTTTCATATACCATATGTGGTTTTATTGTGATATTTCCGGTTTGAATATTATGGGCCACGGAAACCTCGTCAGTAATTTAGAATCATCCTGTACACAGAAGGTACAGTTCAAATTCTACCCTTGCTTCAATACTAAAATAGTAAGTTGACAATAATTCGCTCCTCTGGTCAGAACATGTATACATTTTCATTCTTCTGTGTATAACGCCAAGTATGAATAATGCCAATTTTCTTCTGGGGCTTTTTCTAAATTAAAATAACTGTACCCAGTGCGAGTACTTCGAGAATTTTGATTCCTCTCAGTTAGAATTTTCAGTTAATGAATTTCTGTGCTGTCAGTCAAAGGTAACTACCGCCAAACAAAACGGTCGAAATTGAAACGTAATAATTCATTCATTCTATACATTCATACATCTTTTTTCACTTTCGTAATCTTTTTTACAAGGAAGGTAGGACTCCGTGGACGCGTGATCAGCCTGTCGCAAGGCCGTTACCTACACAGGACAACATAAACACAGAATAAACGCACACATACTGTGAGTGGGATTCGAACTCATGATCCCAGCATTTGAGCGATCGAAGACAGTTCATGCCTTAGACCGCGCAGCCAAAGTGATAATATACATTGTATAATACGACTTCATGCAATACAATACTGTAACCACATAGTCATTAAATTAACCAGAAAACTGATTTTAAAGAAATGATTGTTAAACGGATTTATATTGTTAACTTATTTCATTTGCATCGAAGGCGAAGCGAACAGACTGACAATTACAACGTGAAAGCAAAGTATGAAAAGTATTAAAGTGTGTAATTCTTCTGCCTGGAACTCTAATCCAACAGCTTCCATAAGCCGAGGAAAGGTTATGAAAACTGTTATAGACGTTCCTTTAAACAATGTATCAAAATAGCGTTGTCTCACTAATAAAGTATTCAATTTTAAGTTATCGCTAAGCAGGAATTATGTGTTTAAAACAAAGTAGAGTAGTACAAACTCGTAACTTTGTGCAGTGCCTTGCTTCACAACAATAGTTCAAGGTCTGAAAGAAAATAAAGGTCAAAGCCTACAGTATGGAACGTCATATTTGGGAAAGCTTAGTCCTTCTTATCAATCTTGTTCACGTTCCTAAAACGAAATTTGAATCTTGAAGCCGACGGAGTTAGTGACGCACGCAGCAGCAGGGCCTGCAGAAGATCAGTTAGAAGATCGCGCGCTCGCGTATGTGTGTACATCAGACATGTTTACATGACCGTTAAATAAGGAAGACAGATTGAGTCAACACTTTATGTCGGGTCGAGAACGTATTGATGCTCACATTTTATTACGGCGGCGTTTCTTCTCTGTCGGATTATCTTCAAGGAAGGTTTTGCGGTTGCTGTTTCAGATGCGTTAAAACTGCGGGTCATGAATGTGCATCAAGTCAGACGTGACGTAACTTGAGACACCGTTTATGGACTACAATTCATATCACGTGCGGTCTGCGCATATGTGAAACAAAATTACAAACATCGTCCAGATTGTAGGATTTGAGGTTCTCACAGCTGTGGTTATGAAGAACTCTGCCGTCTGGGTTATAATGCTCCGTAGCCAGCTGAAAGTAAATCGGCTCTTCGGATGAACATGTCCCCTCCATCTTCGGTGTCGAAGAATAGTCCAAAAAAGAAATGAGTATCACTCTGAAGATGAGGGCAATGTGTTCTTTCGAAACATCTGTTGCCTTTTAACCTACTACACGGCCTTATATTCCACAAGGCAGAATTTGTCATCATGAAGATTACAGCAGGAATTAAAAATGTAGACTAATATATTTTAATTTAACATTAAAATTCGATTTTCAAGTCCAAAAGAAAGTATAATTTTGCCTGTGGTTCTGTATGGGCGTGAAACTTGGTTTTAACATTAAGGGAGGAACATGGGCTGAGGGTGCTGAGGAGAATATTTGGACCGAAGAGAGACGAAGTGACGGGATGTTGGAGAAATCTGCATAATGAGGAGTTTCATAACTTGTACTCTTCCCCAAGTATAATTAGAATGATCAAGTCAAGGGGGGCGAGATGGGCAGAACATGTAGCACGAATGGGGGAGAATAGGAATGCGTATAGGATATTGATGGGGAGCCAGAATGAAAAAAAAAACGTTAGGAAGACCAAGACGTAAATGGGTGGACAATATTAAAATGGATCTTATAGAAATATAATGGGATGGCATGACTATAAAAGAGAACTCCAAACAATATTGAATCGGAAAAGGGAGATGTGCTAAATTCAGGAAGAAGATGGTGAAAAAGGTTATTAAGTGATGAATGAGTCCAATGCACTATTTAACTTAATTCGTGGATCAAGATAATCTTGTTACTCCAGGTGCCGAGGGACTTGTCAGACATAATGCGGGGGAAACACTGTACAGAACGCTCTAAATCAAGTCTAGGCAAATAATCCTCTACGAATGATAAACACGGCTTTCAAAAATAATCCTTGTTACTTGATTGACATATGCTTTAAATGCGTTACAACATACACAGCAATAAAAGCTCCCCTTGTGGGATGTAACAAAGTTAATTGCATTAATGTTAGAAGAGTTACGGCTTTATCGATGTACAATTTGAGGCGTACAAACATGACTTTTAATTCAGTAGTACCGAACATTCTCCTAGCGATTTATATTGTGTACCATTTAGAAAGGAACCCAAAACAATAAGTTTTAATCACGTCCTAAGTGAAATCAAAAGCTGCACTTTCCGTGTAATGAACTCTCTCAGTTTTCCTTATGACACTCAAGTGAATATCACCTTGGTTGCTAGGCTGCTGCTGTTGTCAGTTGCACAGATGCTCTGTAGGTGCGAGCAAGACGTATGCATTCTCAAATATTACTTTGCATCGAAAGTATTTGCTGCTGTATTTGTACACCTATATGAGACATATACGTACGTAAATACATGTGATTATATTGTGGCGTATAGACCCGTTGCTAAACAATGACTCTGTTGTAAACAACACATCTGGGCGCGTGAAGCTGAAGAATCTCTACCGTTAGATGCCGTTACCAGGGAAGGGATGGTGAAGAAGAGAAGGCTGGAAAGGGTTTAGAGGGCGCTCCGGTGATTTGTAAATTGTGAAGACTAGCGGTGGCAATGTAATTACGTGCACTTAGGAGTCGTGTGTAAAAAAAAGTCAATATATCCATTTGCCAATCGAAACCCCGTCGACAGTGAAAGTAAAGTAAAGCTATCCCTGTGCCAGGCCACCCGAGAATTGTGATTATATGTATAATTTCCAACTAAAACAAAGAGCAGAAATACGGAATATATTTCTAATATCTTACTAATTAATTAATGCTTAACCCTCTTCATGCTAAGTTACTAATTAAGCACTACCCCATGAAGACGTATGGACGTATTTTTTCCCTTGGCACTACATCCCCAGTGGGCATAGGCCTACCTCCATGAACTTCTCCGTTCACTTCGGTTGTTCTAGAACTTACAGATTCGATAGGACTTCTTGGGCGGGTGATCAGCTCGTCGCAAGGCCTCTACCTGTACACAAACACAGAAAAACGCACACACACAAACTAAACATCCATGCCTTGAGTGGGATTCGTACCCAAGATCCTGGTTTCCGAGCGAGTGAAGAGAGTACATGCCTTAGACCGCTCGGCTACCGTGACCGGCCGTATGGATGTATAGGTCCATAATTTCTTGACCTCGGCACTAGCTGGAGGTGAGTGGTCAGCTTCACGGCCCGGCCGCTTTACTTCCCGGGAAAGAGCCACCGGTACCATGCAATACGAGGTTGAGTGGACCCCGGAGACAGTCTGGACGACTTGGAAAAGAGAAACTTCTTGACCTTACCGGGACTCGAAATCCGAACTCTAGGTCGTCCAGCCTGTAGCCGGCAGCTATGCCGACTGAGCTATCCCGGCTCCACTTTCTTTCTTTGGGGATTTCTCAAACACAGAGTTTTGCGAATGGCCCTCGGAGCCTGGAACAACTGGAACACCTTAGTGAGCAGACTGTTGCCAGCACTGACGTACAGGAGGACATTGTGAGAACCCGCTGTGAAGGTTATACGCGAGTTCCGACACAATAAAACAAATAAATAATATGTCTTGTTATTTATGTTACCTTATAATACTCTAGTTTCATTTGCATTTCAAATGGTAAGAGACAAAGTTGTTCTTGTCCTTAATTCTTTACGCACCATGCTATGAAGACGTATGTCGAGTGGAGGTATAGCTCCACCATTCTTGACCTCTACTCTAGATGGAGGTGAGCGGTCAGCTTCACGAGCCCCCGTTATCCCGATAGTGTGAAGTTGGGTTGGTCCCAGTGCGGGTTTGAACGCTGCGGAAAAGAGAAAGAATTTTGTCCTTGTCTGGAGTGGAACCCTGACCGTCGCTATGCCGACAGAGTTATCCCGGATCATCATTTTAAAATGTACATGAGCCATGATAGCGTAGTCGGTATAGCGACGGGCTACACCTTGGACGACCGAGGGGTCGGAGTTCGAGTTCCGGTAAGGTCAAGAATTTTCTCTTTTCCACGTCGTCCAGACCGGTTCTGGGGTCCACAACCTCCTATTGCATGAGTACCGGGTGTTCTTTCCCCGGCGGTAGCGGCCGGGCCTGAAGCTTTCCACTCACCTCCAGCTAGTGCCAAGGTCACGAAAATGTGGATCTATACATCCACTTCCCCATACGCCTTTATGGTGTAGTGCGTAATTAGGTAAGCACAGGAACAAATTTACTTTTTTTAATGCTCGTTGGGTGGGACTAAGTACTTTGTACTGCGGCCACTTCTGGCCTATTGCACTAGCCCCAGATGATAGGTGAGGGTGATTGTGGAGCAATTGGTGGAAGGAAGATTGGCGGGGGAAACCGAAGTAATTAGAGAAAACCTGCCCCAGCGCCAGTTTGTCCACCAAAAGTACCACTTGAGCAGATCCGGGATCGAACTCAGGCCGCCGCGGTGGGTAGCCAGTGACTAACCGCTTGAGCTATGGCAAGTGTAAACTTTACGTTTACACTTGCTGTTACTCAAAAGGTAGGGGAGTCACGTGTAACGGAATACGAAGTGTCGTCGCTGTTATCAGAAACCCGCCGAACTTCCAGCGAGAGTTCGTCCAGTTTATATCTTTAGAAACGGCTGCTGTAATGTAATTTCTAATGTCCTTCCACGTGTGTGTGGTAGGCAGACACGACAGCTAAGTCGATGCAGTGACTGCGCTGTAGTATGGACGACCACGAATGAAGGCAGAGACTCTTCTGTTCGCCACTTTCTTTAGAGCGCACCTAGATGCATCCAGGTTTTTACATAATTGGTATCGGGGAGGTGGTGGGGTCCTTCAAACAAACAAATAAAAACAAACTCCGCGGTTTCAGTCCGCAAGCGAACTATACCGACCGACCGACCGACCGAGCGACCGCCGCTTGTCGGCGAAGTTAGTGCTAAATTTAGCTGATAGAGGTTGTCGCGCGGTCAGTGCAACGAATCCCCACGACCGTTAATTTCGGGTTTCTAGACCGGAGCCGCTGTTTCCTTGAAATAGTTCCTCAGTTATCCCCACGAGGCTGAGTGTACCCGTTCCAGACCAACTACTTCTAAGAAAATCTGGTAGTGCCGGGAATCGAGTTCCTTCCGCGGGAGTAAAGCGGCCGGATTTTGAAGATGATCCTTCACCACAGTTTGCCGTCGAGATTAGAAAGACTTGCAGCTACGTCTCCAACTTCCCCTTACTTCTTCATGGCGTGGCGCTTAATGAAGCACAAGGACCATTTTATCTGTACATACAGGTCCCTCGCAGGCTTGTCTTCCTGGGACTGATACATCAGAATCAGTATAAGAACCACCGGCGGGCTCTTGCAAGAAATATAACGAACCTTCGGGTTTTATAAATATTAGGCAATTTCTAGATAACTGAGTGATAATGAACATCTAAAGAAGGGCAATTTTCCGCGGAGTTATTTAATTAGAAAAATTAGGGTACAACTGCTTTGTTGGATCTTCAGGAGTGTGAGGATGTGAAGTGGATCCATCCTTTACTGAATATGTTCCAGTGACGTTCTGTGAACAACTTCGGGTTTCGTAAGAGGAGGGGCAATTATCGTCATTGGCTGGACGGTAAACGGTTCTCTAATAAGACTCCGCTCCATGAAGGTAATTGATATTTTTATGACACTGCCAGTTTGTAGACTACACAGGGTTGAATGGTAGGATGACTGATGAATAACGAATTGGAATTGGTTTGGAAGCATGCTATTGTGACCGAATTGAAGTATTCCGATATGTGGAGGGTTTGAGGAAAACCACGAATGACATGAGTAAAAAAAATCCGGTGTCCCGACCGAGATTTGAACCGAGAATATTCAAGTAGTTACTATAGGATTCTGACGATGGTGTATAACACACTGATATATTGGGTTTTTGGACTTTATCCATCGTCCTGGTTTTTAAGATAACAAATAAAAACACGACGTTTCGGAAACTGGATCTGTTTCCGTCCTCAGGTGAAGGAAAACACTGGACCTCAGTCCAGTGATTGAGGCTAGCTCTTTCTAACGGACCCAACTGAATAGGTGTTTTCCTTCACCTGAGGACGGAAACAGATCCAGTTTCCGAAACGTCGTGTTTTTATTTGTTATCTTAAAAACCAGAACGATGGATAAAGTCCAAAAACCCAATATATCAGTGAGAATATTCAGTATACAAGTCTAGAGCGTTGCGGCCACACAGGCCTGCTCAGCCTTACATCTCTCGAATCATTAGGTTTAAATGCACGGGATGGAGGGACACGGCGAGGACAGCGGAATGCATTGCCAGTAGCGCTCAAGCAAACAACGGAGTGGATGCGTGTCTAAATCGGGACACGCTGAAACATTTGTTTGCTCATCCCCGTCTGGCTCTAACACCATTCTTTATCTTCCTCTGTAGTAGTATCTCGTGTTTTATTTTGTCTCCATTTTCCGTCTGCGTTCCCTATAATTTCTGTACAACTCAATCCGCCCATTTCTCCCCCGCTTAGCTGACATTGCTCGGCTTTGTGTGAGTGTATTCCCTTTCTTTTTCTCCATTTCGAATGTTTGGAGTTACATTTCCGAAATTCACACACAAAGCCACCAATTTCCATCTATCCAATCAAAAATTCCAATACGAAAATAGATGCGCGTCTGACATATTTCTGGGGAACATGGTTGCCGCAGTTTTTAAACGAGGTATTCAGAACGATTTTTCTTAGTTTCTGTTTATCGAAGCCAGAACACTGTACAGAAAGTCATTACAGGTCTTATGGTCATGCAGAAATACGGCAGCATTAGAACAAAATGAGTATGGAATTAAGACACGTGATCATAAGCAGGCGAAAAATTATATAAAAATAGCAGGAGTACTTCTGTTTGTCAAGGATATAATTCGTTTTCAGCAATGTCATATCGTAACTAGTACTTTAGATAAGAATACTAATCGAATGCTGGGTTCGATGTTACTAATAATTTCAGTACTAAACTTTCATTAAGGTCGGTCACGGTAGCCGAGCGGCCTAAGACATGAACTCTCTT